>NC_090266.1:1177997762-1178597762 GCF_040414725.1 Anabrus simplex
CCTTTCACTTCTCAGCAACGGCATTATAGTACCCGCTCCATCCTGTGCTACCTGCCAGAGCAATTGTCTTAATAATAGGATCATAGCAACTGGCGAGCCGAACATGTCCTCGGACACTTCCGGCACTAAAATCCATACGCTTAAAAGACAAAAAGAAAAAAACTCCCCTGTCGGCAGCCCTGAAGATGGTTTTCCGTGGTTTCCCATCTTCACACCAGGCAAATGCTGGGGCTGTACCTGAATTAAGGCCACGGCCGCTTCCTTCCCATTCCTAGGCCTTTCCCGTCCCATCGTCGCCATAAGACCTATCTGTGTCGGTGCGACGTAAAGCAAAATAACAACAACAAAAAAAGACAAAAATATTGAGCCTGAAGGCTGGTTCGAGGTCTACTCAGCCTACGTGAGAGCAGTTGAGGAGCTACCTGACGGTGAGATAGGGGCCCCGGTATAGCATGCCAAGAATAACAAGAGACGAGATTCGTCACGTTGATTACGCATCACCGCGTAATTAGTAAGGCCTTCAGGCTTTGCAACGATCGCATGGTAGGCTATGTCGCATCAAGGCTCAAATGCCGTGGTTTTATATTTACAGGGGGTGTATTCTGCCCGAAGGCAGGTTCGAAGCTCAGCAGATGTGTGCCTGAGCCGGAGTTCACGTACGGTAGGATGGCCAGTTCTTTCCGCTCCTCCATTCCCTTACCCCCGCACCAACAGTGCGTGGTAACCCATCCAAATATTGACCACGCCCAATGTTGCTTAACTTTGGAGATATCACGGGATCCAGTGTTTCAACACGGCCACGGCCGTTGGCTTATGCTTACAAAAGTTGGAGAAATTAAATGTAAACTATCAATGAACTGAATTTTACATTTCGTATAATCTGAAGACGCACAGCAAAAATAAAATCGTATGATCTCAGTTACTAAACGCAAGAACAATTCGTGTACGAGTGCAGTATTTTGACTAGAAGTCATCTGGTCCATTTGAGCAACAGCTTTGACTCCGAGCGGCGACCGCTGAACTCCATACATGCTGATTAGTGGATTCCTTTTGATCATATCGACATAATCATAACAACAATATTATGGCCTCAGCCACCGTGTGCAGACATTTTTATTGGTGCCATTTAGGCTGACTGCATGTCCATTACAACGTTCCGTTTTACTCCACCAGATGGTATAATAAAAGGTGGAATGTTTGCTGGGTGACCTGTTAATGTTGTGTAACCACGGATATTTTATGAGCCGACATCATACTATATGGACTGCCGAAGGGACTATTTTCCAACCTTCAAAACTTCCGTTACTTCCCTGGGGTTCGAACTGCGGTCCGGAGACCGACACTCTGCTTCTGTCCCACAGAGGGAGCTGTTATCGACAAGATGAACAATACTATAAGTTATTATTCCCTTATCTTCAAAAAACAAGTCCAGCTCCTTAGCTGAATTCTCAGCATATGGCATTCTGTTCAGATGGCCCCGAGTTCAATTCTCGGCCTGATGGTTGATTTAAATCATGATTCATTTCTTTACCTCGGGGCCTGGATGTTTGTGCTTTTCCCAACATTCCTGAAACTTATACAACACACACAACACTACCCTCCAACCACACAAACACGCAGTTTCCCATACACCGCAGATACTACCCACCCACTCGGAGAGTCTGCCTTACAAGGGCTGTATCAGACTAGCAATGGCCACACGAAATTCAAATTCTCTTTACAAATCCACAAACAATTGTCAGAACTGAACATGCGTTCCTGAACATGAAGTTGTTGTTGCTGCATGTAAGAGGTTTGGAATATCATGGTCGTGAACCATTCTTACTTATTGTATATAATAATAATAATAATAATAATAATAATAATAATAATAATAATAATAATAATAATAATAATAATAATTGTTACCGAGTTTTTGTGGTAGTTATGCGTGAAAGAAGGTGCGGGGTGGTGAACAGGTCTCAAGCTACTAAGAGTAAAATTAATTTAAAATTTAACAAGGTTATATTTTCTTTTCAAAACAAAGAAATAACAAGCATGGCAGGTACAAAGTAGCAAGTTCACAGGGTAGTTACAATATTTACAGGATTTGGGCTTCGCGCCCTGACTGCACAATGCTAGGGCAATCTGCTCAGTTTTACCCCACAGACACAAGTTTCAACAGAGGGGCAGAAAACCCCATTCATGCCTAGGAGCCCTTGCTCCAAATTACACTGAAAAGCCTCCACGAGGCATACAATACTCAATTTTCAAAAGAGCCACTCGCTCTCAAATTTAAGCCTCTCCCAGGCCACACCAAACTCCACCTTCAAGCTGTCCTCAACGGACGTAAACACAGGGGTAAAATACCCAATCTACTGAGGTCTATTAAATGAAAAGGAGGTTAATTAAATGACCTCTAAAATAACAATTTGAGAGGAGGCGAACTTGCACTCCTAATACACTTTGATTAAGACCTACTTGGCACTAGGCCGTAAATAAAAGGGCTAATCCCATACTAAAGAGGTGACTTAAAAAGAGAATAATTTGTTTTACGTTAACGAAGAATAGGTTGAGAAAAATAAGTTCACCTCAAAACAATATGAGTGGGAGCTCGAGAGGGTTAGCACTCTCTATCCCAGTATGTAGCTTTAAAAGAGAATATATGAAAAGAGTAGTTACATTTAGGAAAAGGTTACATGGTGGAACGCTTCGAACCCGCCCCGAGAGTTAAACTGCTGAGCTAGCAAAGAAATAAGTTATTAATCGGCCATTACCTTGTTGTTGACCGCTGCCGAGGAAAGAGGCGCTTCCCGCCCCCTGCTATGTACTTTACACACTGAAAGATGGAACAGAAGTGGCGCAGAGACCCAAAAATCAGCAGTTTATATCCTCTCGCGGAAGGTTCTAGGCGTTAGGGGAATGAAAACACCCGCCCACAATTACTTTATTGGCTAGGGTACAGAAACATATCCAAGTTGGGGGAAGATACATCGGATTGGTCGGAAATTACTAAAAGAAATTCGGGATTGGATAAATCTAAAACAAGGGGGAAAAGAGGGGTATACAGCCAACTTAAACAATAACAGAAAGAAATTTAACAAGAAACAAACATTTGACATAAAAATTTCTCCAACAAAATAGTTCTTTGACTCCGCACTAGGGTGCACTATTGTTGATCTTCAGTAGTGTCCTCTAGAAGAGAAAGTTCACACTTCTTACTTCAAGCGAAACAAAAACACATCAAAAATGACACAGTTCAAAAACTCAAAATTTTCCACGTGGTGACATCTTCTGAGAAGGTAAAGAATTAATAGCGTAGATAAAGTTCAGACTTCCTCCAGCAGAGGAGTTTCAACTGGCGCAATTTTTAAATTAGCGGCGTGGAGGTGTACCGCCCGGTACAGACCTCCCCCCCCAAAAGTTCCTCCAGGGGTGACACATAAAATTGTTTGAAAACAAGGTCCAAGTTTGATGTAGATATGGAGATTAATTGCCAAAAAAAAATTTATAAGACTTTCTTAATTTGGTTTGATTCAGTTTCAAAATTTTGTTGTTGCAGGTGAAGTACAGTCTTTATGTTTGTAGAAGTTGAGTTCTGAAGATAAACTTTTAATACTTAAAAGTGATGAAAAATTTTGCAATGTCCACCAAATATTGCTGTTGAATTCCCAAGTGTAGTCAATGCTTATAGTAACTGTTCATGTAGTTGATGTTGATGAAGTTGGATGGCCAGACCGGCCGTTGCAGCTTGCGTCCAAAGGAGGCCGCTCGGACCCCTCAAGTACCCTGAGATACCGCTCACCCGCACTATGAGGGGAGCAGTGGTGTTGAAACACGCCGCGCCCGCGGTGAAGGAATACAGGCTGCGGGCAAGTAGCAGGTCGTGCGCCGCACATCAGCCTTGGCCGGGAGGAGAGCTCCGGCTCGCCGTGCACATGTCGTCCTCGCTGGGGCCGAGGGGGCCCGTCCTCGAACCCAGTCGCGGCACAGCGCCGCGCGGCTGCGGGGGCACTGAAACATTAAAGCTAGGCGGCAGAATATTGTTGGACCATCATCATTTTTTTGAGGGCACAGTCTTGTTGGAGAGGTAGAGGGGCCAGCGGCGTGCAAATATCCATGGCATTTAATCTAATCAAGCCACAGTGTGTATTGGAGCAGGAGACGGGAGCGTGGTAATGGCCGAGGCAAGGACAGGATGGCAGTTTAACAAATCGGGGGAGGTTTCACACAAATGCTTACATATAAAACAAAATATTATAGAAGGGGCAGAATGCCTAGAAATTGAAAACTCAAAAAAAATATAACTTTCATATCCCCTTTCACAATAATATGAAGCAAGTTAACACAGAAATTACACCGGTTTCACCTGTGACAGGTGAACCCTAAATATCCTCTCGGTGGCTGGATTGCTTACTAACAACGTAACTGGCGTAAGAAAATCGAGAATGATACAAGGCCCATGAAATCTGGGGGCAAGCTTGCCCGCGGGAACAAAGTTCTTGACCATCACCTGGTCACCTACATTCAAAGGGGTGGGTCTCCGTCCACGATCATACCTTTCCCTAACCTTTTCATGACATACCTTAAGATTGGCTTTAGCCTTCTTCCAAAGATCTTTAATATTATCCGGATCTATTGTCTCGGGTAGAATGTCACTCAGAGACCAGAGGTTAGAGAGCGGCGAGTTGGGAACAAATTTGAACATTAAAGAGGCTGGAGTGAATTTATGTGATTCATGAACCGCCGAATTCAAAGCAAAAGCTAACCAATGCAGGGACGTGTCCCACCTGGAATGATCTTCATGATGATAGGCAATAAGTGCGGACCTGAGATTACGATTAACCCGTTCAGCCAGAGATGGTTGAGGGTAATAAGCGGAAGTAGTTACATGAGAGATGGATAAATCAAAACAGAATTTACGAAAAAGATTTGATGTAAACGCCTTAGCGTTATCAGACACAATATATTGGCGCGGACCAAAAGAAGCAAAAATAGAATTTAGGCAAGTAATGGTGGACTGAGCGGTAGCCAGCTTAGTCGGAAATAACCAAGAAAATCTGGTAAAACCATCTACGCATACAAAGATGAACTTGTTAGCATTACCCTTTGACTGGGGGAAGGGTCCTACATAATCAATGTACAGGCGTTTCATGGGGCGCGACGCTTGATGGGAAGACAAAAGGCCTACCTTGGTGGATTTACAAGCCTATACTAGTTCACGGATTTCACCGTCCATACCTTTCCAAATGAACCTTTCACGAATCTTTTCACGAGTTTTAAAGATTCCAAGATGCCCCCCTAATGGGGTCTCATGATAGTACTTGAAGATCATAGGCACAAGAACAGCTGGAACGACAACCTTCATCATCTTGTCATGCCTCGAAGGGCAACATAAAACACCATTCCTCAGCACATAAGGGACAACATGTTCCCCAGAAGAAAGGGTTTCCATTATCGGAGCCAGCGTCGGATCTTCATGTTGGTATTTCTCGATATCCCTAAAAAGCATGGGAGCATCTGTTAAGATGGCATTAACACCAGATAGTATGGACTCGGGAGGTGATGAACTATCGACCGGGTCATGGGTCTCGACGTCGTTAGAAAACATACGACTGAGTCCATCAGCAACAACATTTTCAGTACCTCTGATATGCCTGACATCGAATTGGAAGGCAGAAATACGGATGGCCCAGCGGGCTATGCGACCAGTACGACGCGGCCTACCTAAGACCCAGCTTAAGGCTTGATTATCTGTCTCCAGGTCGAATTTAACATGTTCCAGATAGAGACGGAACTTCTCTAAGGCGAATAAGACTGCCAAACCTTCGAGCTCATATATGGAATACTTGGCTTCTTGAGCCGACAATGTCCTAGATGCATAGGCGATGGGTCGCCTCCCTAGTTCAGTCTCTTGAAGAAGGACTGCAGCTACTGCTGACGACGACGCATCAGTTTGGACGATGAATTTCTTCGAGAAATCAGGCATAGCAAGTACAGGGGCATTACAGAGAGCCAATTTATGATCTTCAAAAGCGGCTTGTTGAGAAGGTCCCCACTCGAATTTGATGCCTTTCCTACGAAGAAGGTTTAAGGGCGCCGCTCTATTAGCAAAGTTAGGAATGAACTTTCTGAAGAAATTCACCATACCAATAAACCTGGCGATGCCTTTAATGTCCTTGGGAGGTTTAAAATCACGGATGGCCTGTGTTCTAGAATGATCGATGGCTACACCATCAGGTGACACAATGTGCCCTAGGAAAGACGTAGAGGGCTTAGCAAAGGCAACCTTGGACAACTTAACAGTTAACCCAGCCTTACGAAGGCGATCGAGAACTTCTCGCAGATGATCTAGATGCTCCTCAAAAGTCTCTGAAAATACGACGACATCATCCAAGTAGTGATATAAGTACTCAAATTTGATGTCGGAAAAGACCCTATCTAGTAGCCTAGTGAGTACAGCTGCTCCCGTGGGGAGCCCGAAAGGCACACGGTTGTATTCGTATAAGTTCCAGTCCGTGGCAAACGCTGTAAGATGTTTATACTCTTCGGCAAGGGGAATTTGATTATAGGCCTGATTCAAGTCCAAGATAGTAAAGAACTTGGCCTTACGAAACCATGAAAAACAAGAATGAAGGTCAGGAAGGGGCACAGATTGCAACACCACCTTCCGATTGAGAGCCCTATAATCAATGACAGGCCTGAAGCCTCCTTGGGGTTTCGGAACTAGAAAAATAGGCGAAGAATACGCCGACTTAGAGGGCCTAATAATACCATCCTTCAACATCTGATCGATAATTTCATTCAGAGCCTTCATTTTAGGTGGAGATAGCCTATACGGTGGAAAACGGACAGGAATCGAATCAGTGACCTCAATTTTGTATTCAATAAGGTCAGTAACACCAAGAGTATCCGAGAACACCTCTGGAAACGACTGACACAGCTTACGAATACTATCAGCCTGCTCCTCAGGTAGATGTCTAAGGTCTAACGACATCTCATCCTGGGTAGGCGAAATAGATGAACATGATACAGAATTACACTTTAATAGAGGGATATTACAATTAGAGGCAAATTTGAAAGTGCAAGACCTACTCTGAAGATCGAGCACAAGACCAGTGTGAGAAATAAAGTCCGCTCCCAATATAATGGGGCAAGACAAGAGCTTGGCCACAAACAATTTAACTTTCCATGTGAATTTAAAAATACGAATTTTGACCAATAAGGAACCTAGAATTTCTAATGGGGATGAATTAGCCGAAACATATTGAACAGGAGATGAGACATAGTCAGGTAGTTTACAAACAGATTTCAATTTAGAATACCATTCAGCCGAAATAATCGAACAAACACTGCCTGAATCTAAGAGAGCTGTTATAGGCTCGTTATTTAGCTCAATCTTAAGAAAAGGAACAGGTGCGGGGAAATCCGCCGCAATCCTAAGACACTCTTTGGGACCTTCAAAAGATAAATTTGAAAATTGCTCGTTCCCTGAATTTACAACCTGTTTACCAGGGGCTGAGTCTCGGGAAGATGGACTAGTCGACTCAGCCGAAGCCACTAGTCACTTATTATTATTGGCATAGGTAGAATCTGCACCAGAAGTTGAGCAGGAGGGGGTGCTATTCGAGTTTGGGCAGTTCTTGGCAATATGTGAGAAAGCCCCACATTTAAAACAGCCTTGTGCTGACCCAGCTCCATTATTTGCCCTACTAGACTTGATCAGTGGACACTTATTGCGCAGATGGTCAGGCGACCCACAAGCATAACATTTACGGGGTGTGACTGGTCGGCGAGGTGGAGGCCGAGTATTACTAAACGAAGGAGGGGGTTCTTTTGCCACACGCAAGGAATCGGCGTACCTAACTCCTTCCGCTGAGACGGCCAACGCTTCAAGTTCAGAGAAAGTTTGCGGGCACGCCGCAAAACACAAGTATGACCTATAAGATGGTGAAATGCCTTCTACAATAGCCTGTACAATCTGATCTTCAGGAAAATGAAGAGCAAACACCCTAGTATAAAACTTAATGTCCTGTATGAAATCAGCCAAGTTTTCATCCAAGCGTTGTACACGGTAATAGTACTTCTGAATCAGAGATGACCTCGCGCGGGCGGGAATAAAATTTGCAAGCAAGTGTGCATGAAAATCCTCAATAGATGATTGCTCGGCAATGGCTCTTACGATTTTATCAGAGAGAATACCAATAGCATACGGATAGATAATTTGCAAAATTTGACATGGAGAAAGAGAAAAAACAAGGGCATGATCCTGAAATTCAACTAGAAATCTTAAAAATGAAATTACGTCACTGGTGGTATTAACGGAAAACTTAGAGATACCTCTGAGCAACATTGCCAAGGGATGAGGCAAGCTACTAAACCCGGGTGACATAGTAGGTAAAGGTTTCAATGGCAAAGTAGTTAATTCAGAACGTACATTATTTAATGAGTTACGGCGTTCAGACTCGTCCAATGGGGCAGAGGTTGTTTGAGCAGCAATGGTTTTCCTATTGACTTCTCCCTTATGAGGCTCTTCCCCGCTACCTACATTCACCGTGACGGGTTGATCAGTTTTGGGAGGAACCTCCCCAGTTAACAATTGAGTGACCTTGCTAGATAATTCAGACATATTTTCAAGCAGCGTACTAGCTTCCTTCTTCTGAACGTCATTCAACTTTAGAGACAACAGATCATTAACTCTATTTGAAAAATGAAACAGCCTAGCTTGCACATGCTTAATTTGATTAGGAGAAGGATCATTTTCATCAAAAAAACTAACTACAGAAGCTAGCCCAGTAATATTCTCCGTGATCGTGGAAAGAGCGTCGTCAATTTCTTTCTCTCCCAAGGTGGGGATGGAAATGGGCAAATCAAGGGACTCTCTAAGCTTATTTGTGTCTACTGCAACCGTGCCTCCAGATTGCACATTTCTAATAGTCAATTCGTAAATCAACTCCTCCTTGCGCAAATAGTTAAGATGGAGAACATCGCGAGGGCCGGGCATGATGACAGAACAATTTTGAAAAACTCAAAAATTCCAGCAACTGAAAAAATGGTTAGGGTTCGGAACAAACAATGTTTAGCCGTCAAAAGGGGCTAAATTGAGACCCATTCAACCACGCTCTGCTACCACTTGTTACCGAGTTTTTGTGGTAGTTATGCGTGAAAGAAGGTGCGGGGTGGTGAACAGGTCTCAAGCTACTAAGAGTAAAATTAATTTAAAATTTAACAAGGTTATATTTTCTTTTCAAAACAAAGAAATAACAAGCATGGCAGGTACAAAGTAGCAAGTTCACAGGGTAGTTACAATATTTACAGGATTTGGGCTTCGCGCCCTGACTGCACAATGCTAGGGCAATCTGCTCAGTTTTACCCCACAGACACAAGTTTCAACAGAGGGGCAGAAAACCCCATTCATGCCTAGGAGCCCTTGCTCCAAATTACACTGAAAAGCCTCCACGAGGCATACAATACTCAATTTTCAAAAGAGCCACTCGCTCTCAAATGTAAGCCTCTCCCAGGCCACACCAAACTCCACCTTCAAGCTGTCCTCAACGGACGTAAACACAGGGGTAAAATACCCAATCTACTGAGGTCTATTAAATGAAAAGGAGGTTAATTAAATGACCTCTAAAATAACAATTTGAGAGGAGGCGAACTTGCACTCCTAATACACTTTGATTAAGACCTACTTGGCACTAGGCCGTAAATACAAGGGCTAATCCCATACTAAAGAGGTGACTTAAAAAGAGAATAATTTGTTTTACGTTAACGAAGAATAGGTTGAGAAAAATAAGTTCACCTCAAAACAATATGAGTGGGAGCTCGAGAGGGTTAGCACTCTCTATCCCAGTATGTAGCTTTAAAAGAGAATATATGAAAAGAGTAGTTACATTTAGGAAAAGGTTACATGGTGGAACGCTTCGAACCCGCCCCGAGAGTTAAACTGCTGAGCTAGCAAAGAAATAAGTTATTAATCGGCCATTACCTTGTTGTTGACCGCTGCCGAGGAAAGAGGCGCTTCCCGCCCCCTGCTACGTACTTTACACACTGAAAGATGGAACAGAAGTGGCGCAGAGACCCAAAAATCAGCAGTTTATATCCTCTCGCGGAAGGTTCTAGGCGTTAGGGGAATGAAAACACCCGCCCACAATTACTTTATTGGCTAGGGTACAGAAACATATCCAAGTTGGGGGAAGATACATCGGATTGGTCGGAAATTACTAAAAGAAATTCGGGATTGGATAAATCTAAAACAAGGGGGAAAAGAGGGGTATACAGCCAACTTAAACAATAACAGAAAGAAATTTAACAAGAAACAAACATTTGACATAAAAATTTCTCCAACAAAATAGTTCTTTGACTCCGCACTAGGGTGCACTATTGTTGATCTTCAGTAGTGTCCTCTAGAAGAGAAAGTTCACACTTCTTACTTCAAGCGAAACAAAAACACATCAAAAATGACACAGTTCAAAAACTCAAAATTTTCCACGTGGTGACATCTTCTGAGAAGGTAAAGAATTAATAGCGTAGATAAAGTTCAGACTTCCTCCAGCAGAGGAGTTTCAACTGGCGCAATTTTTAAATTAGCGGCGTGGAGGTGTACCGCTCGGTACAATAACAATAATAATAATAATAATAATAATAATAATAATAATAATAATAATAATAATAATAATAATAATAATAATAATAATAATAATAATAATAATAATAATAAGCGCGCATCTATGAGCTTGAATCCGGGAGTTAGTTGGTTCGAACCCCACTGTCGGCAGCCCTGAAGATGGTTTTCCGTCGTTTCCTATTTTCACACCAGGTAAATGCTGGGGCTGTACTTTAGTTTTTTTGCTATTTCTTTTACGTCGCACCGATACGGATAGGTCTTATGGCGACGATGGGACAGGAACTGCCTAGGAATGGGAAGGAAGCAGCCCTGGCCTTAATAAGGTACCAGATGGTACCTGGTGTGAAAATGGGAAACCACGGAAAACCATCTTCAGTGCTGCCGACAGTGAGATTCGAACCCACTATCTCTCGGATGCGAGATCACAGCTTTGCGCTCCTAACCGCACGGCCAACTCGCCCGGTTGTACTTTAATTAAGGCCAGGGCCGCTTCCTTCCCACTCCTAGGCCTTTCCTGTCCCGTTGTCGCATTAAGACCCATCTGTGTCCGTGCGACGTAAAGCCAATAATAATAATAATAATAATAATAATAATAATAATAATAATAATAATAATAATAATAGGTCCTACTCGTATGGACTCAGCCAGCAGGTCGCAGACGTTTTGAAGTGGTGCCTTTTAAGGGGCATATGCACCAATTTCGAATTTCTTATTACGCTTTTAGTCTAGTAGCCAAGCGGAACCGTATGGCTACCAGGATTGAGTTAATTTCTTCGCGGAGAGTTCCATACCGTAGATATCATCGCAAAATATACCTGTAGCTGAAATGCCCAGACAGGGGTCAGTAACATAAGTTTTCAACTAAGGAGTGCCAATATTGTTCCTGCCATTCATTAAACATTACTGTAAGTTGTTCAGCATTAAATTTGTTCTTTCTCTTGATTTGTGTTAGAAGTGCTGGAACCTACAGTCAGACCAGTGGCATCCACTGAACCCTATTTACCCCAGCCCTGCTGGGGTAAGTAACTTTGTATTAACATTTTATTATTAATTTATTATTCCTTAGAACGCTTTTTATAATGTTAAAAAACTGCGAACATCTAAGCCAAGCCAAGTACAGCTGTCTCGACAATCCGCTCGCACTACAGCAGTTCAGCTTCTCCAGCGAGTTGGGTTTCCTTGCCAGCGCAAAAGAGAGCTACCCCAGCGAAATTTAAGGTCGCTTGGATGACGCTAGCAATTGAAGCTTCCTCGAGGCGGAGCTGCGCCCCCTCCCCTGACAACAAATTAATGCGACAGGCCAGCTAGCTTAGGAAAGGCATGTTAGTTTTAATACTTGACACTTGAAGTGTTCAGCGCCACACGCGAGAGGCTACAAGAAAAATATCAACATGTTAACCGTATAGCCACTTGCACAACATCTTGCTAATACGAATAGAGCCAGCTTATGAAACCAATTGTAATACAGAAGAATATATATAGGATTTCGGAATGTGTAAAGATTTTTCGAGCAATTCATTGATGGCACGTGTGGAAAATGTTTTCCGATATCCACAGAAAAATATGTAGGTTGCCCAGTATGAACACAGAGTTAAGCGCGAAGTAAAATAATTATGTATTTGGTTGTCTACGATGGTAGTATATAGTGAATATTTGTAGTGTTCCTCTTGGATTATAGGTGAAGATTTCGCGAGTTTTGTGGCATTTTTCATTAATATAACGTGTGTTATACGTCGTGACGACTATTTTCGCTCGTTTGTCGTTGATGTGCGTACACTCAATAAGCGAGTGAAACTATAAAACTTCCCTGACGGTAAAATACCAGTTAAATTTTGCTGATTCAGTTTAGGTTAGGCTTTTTAAGTTAAAAACAAATAGTCCCAGTGTATTTTTGTGAAATCCATGACTGTACTATCACGAAAATTCACCGGGTGAAACTGTAAGTACATTTTTATAAATCTGCTATAGATTTAGTTATGATGGTGTCGTCACTACCGTGAATATCAATTTGGAAATATGTGCGAGTGTGTGGTTGAAAATATTCTTTAAGACCTTTCTCAGGTAGACCTTTCCACGAAAAATGCATTCTTATAAAATGGTAATGTTGACTTTACAGAGTGTAGTGGGGGCTACAATTGCTTACATTTAAAAAACATTTTTGCAGCTGGGGTAACGTTGTGTTCACCGCACGCCACTGAGTCAGACTGTACAAACTAAAGACCAGACCTCGGAAAAAAAGAAAATTCTTATAGTGAACAAGAATACCCCAGAACCACTGTGAAGCAAGGAGCATGCAAAATAAAACAATTAAAACAATTCTGTTAGTTGGGAAGCATTATCACTGACAATAAAAAAATTGTCTCTGAAATAAATAAAGGGATATCATTGGCTAAACAGCGCCTTCCAAAGCAAGAAAGATATTTTAACTGTCTGCATCGATGCATTGAAAGCTTTTGCAAAGTCCTTACTTTGGTGGAGAGGGAGAAGAGGGCGTATACGTCACTGGTAAGACCCCAGTTAGAGTATAGTTTCAGTGTATGGGACCCACATCTCGATTACTTGATACCAAAACTGCAAAAGATCCAAAGGAAAGCAGCACATTTTGTTCTTGGTTATTTCGGACAAAAGAGTAGTGTTACGAAAATGTTGCGAATTTCGCCTGGGGAAACTTGGGAGAAAGGAGACGAGCTGCTCGACTAAGCCGCATGTTCCGAGCTATCAGCGGAGAGGTGGCGTGCTATGACATTAGTAGGCGAATAAGCGTGAGTGGATCTTTTTTTTTACAAGTTGCTTTACGTCGCACCGACACAGATGGGTTTTATGGCAACGATGGGACAGGAAAGGTCTAGGAGTGGGAAGGGAGCAGCCGTGGCCTTAATTAAGGTACAGCCCCAGCATTTGCCTGGTGTGAAAATTGGAAACACGGAAAGCCATCTTCAAGACTGCCGACAGTGTGGTTCGAACCCACCATCTCCTGAATACTGGATACTGGCCGCATTTAAGCGACTGCAGGTATCGAGGTCGGTAGTGAAGCTTTTAAAAGCAGGAAATATCATAATATGAAGATAAAGTTGAAATTCAAGAATACAAATTCGGGCAAATTATCATTTAAAGGACGAGGAATAAACTATTGGATATTTATCAATGGAAATGTTCGATAAAGGTCCAAATCCTTTTAAAACATTTATGAAAAGGATAGGTAAACAATTGATAGTGAATCTGCCACCTGGGCGAGAGCCCTAAATGCAGATCATTGATTGATTGATTGATTGATTGATTGATTGATTGATTGATTGATTGATTGTATGAGTGTGAAAATAGGACAGTTGGGAAAAAGAGAGCTCGGCTAGGGCCAATAGCAATATGGATATGGAGGAGGAACACCAGAACGAGCTGTTTGATAAGAAATCACCTTCAACATTTAAAAGATGTCAGCGAAACCGGCCTCTCGATAAAGATATGAATAGGACAGGAAAATAAGACTTGATGGCCCACCTACTGAGACGCAATACGTTCCGGACAAATATCATTGAAAAAAAAAAGTTCTGGGAAAGAAAGGGAGAGCAAGGCACAGAAAAGCATACTTTGAAGATCTGAAGAACATGCTGAAGTACAGAAACTACAAGGAAGTGAAAAGAGCGCCAGGGAAGAGGGCAGAAAGTTTGCAGAGACAAGCCTTTGCCTTTAGTTCATCAAGATGATGAACGTCCTTGAATATCAGCCTCCTGTACTAGTCGTTGTGAAAATTGTCTGCTAAAGCCGTGTTCCTTTCAATTTCTTGTTGTACAATAGATTTTCCTAATACAGATTAACCGAAACATCAGTTAACCGAAAGCGTTGCATTCGGCAAATTCAAACTTCCACGCCATGTAGAAATTCCGCTAGTTGTGCCGTTCGCAAAGGTGGCTAAACGCAAAAGTGTTGTTCGAAGTGATTCCAATAACATAAAAGAATAGAACAGTAGAAGAATGGTGTCGGAGGCCCCTCGTTCGATTCCTGGACAGGTCAGGGAATTTTGCCTGCATCTGAGGGCTGGTTCGAGGTCCACTCAGCCTTCGTGATAACAATTGAGGAGCTATCTGACGGTGAGATGGCGGCCCCGTTCTAGAAAGCCAAGAATAACGGCCGAGAGGATACGTCGTGCTGATCACACGACACCTAGTAATCTGCAGGCCCTCGGACTAAGCAGCGGGTCGCTTGGTAGGCCATGGCCCTTCGGGGCTGTTGCGCCATGGGGTTTGGGTTGGTTAGAAGAATGGTACTAGTGGATAAAGCTTAGCTCGGGAATACGGAGTTTGAAATGCAACAATATGGGACATTCAAAAGAACTTTATTTTGCTATTGGCTTTCGTCGCACCGACACAGATATGTCTTATGGCGACGATGGGACAGGAAAGGGCTAGGACTGGGAAAGAAACGGCCGTGGCCTTAATTAAGGTACAGCCCCAGAATTTGCCTGGTGTCAAAATAGGAAACCACGGAAAACCATCTTCAGGGCTGCCGACAGTGGGATTCGAACACTCTATCTCCCGAATACTGGATACTGGCATTCAAAAGAACAGCGATGCCATTAGAAAATTTGCTAGTGTACTTGACAGTGAAGATGGAAGATCGCCATCCAGTGAGGAAGCTTTTCACTGCTTTGAGACGTCTATGAAGTGGATAGAACAAGAAGAAGAAAGTGACGATATACAATAGGTGTCTTTAAATTATTTGCGAGATTTGGCGGCAAAACATACTAGTCTCAGGTCTGAATCGAAAGAAATTCTGGACTTCTTTTCCTAAACGCTAGGCCTACTTGAATGGATTACTTTATATAAGGTAATTTGTTACTCGCGTGATACAAAATAACAATATACAGTTTTGTGTTTAACATTGGCTTTTTTCGTAAATGATCGGTTATCCAAAAAATCATTTATACGAACACCGCCAGTCCGTAATTCTTTCGAATAATCGACGTTGTACTGTAGTAAGATATTGCAGATTTTGGGGCTCGGGATTAATAAATGTCCCGTACCTTGAAAAACGCTGCCATTGCAGTATTTTCTAGATAACGTGTGTAGGATCGCAAGAAATGCTACACTTACCACTGTTGCCTTCAGTGTCAAGATTCCAAGCTCACGGAGCTGAGTAATTCTAGCGCTAGAGTTGTTGGTTCGATCCTGATTCAGTCCGGCTGTATTTGTAATTGCTTAAATAAGCCAGCCTCGTGCCGGTAGATTTACTGGCGGGAGATAGTGGGTTCGAAACTCACTGTCGGCAGCCCTGAAGACGGTTTTCCGTGGTTTCCCATTTTCACACCAGGCAAGCTGTACCTCAGTGAAGGCTACGGCCGCTTCCTTCCCATTCCTAGGCCTTTCCTCTGCCATCGTCGCCATAAGACCTACGTGTGTCAGTGCGACGTAAAGCAAATAGAAAAAAAAAAGATTTTTCTGGCTTGTTAAAGACAACTGACACCCCGTCACCCCCGAAAACTGTAAGAGTAGCTGATGGGTCGTAAAACTGATAACATTATTATTTATTACTCCAAGTTCAGTTGCATGTGGGTCAAATAGAGTGATGGTGGTGATTATTGTCTTAAGAGGAAGAACACCTAAGCAACCATCCTCTATATAACACTAATCGGAGAGAAAAGTGGAAGGGAACCGACACTTCGAATAATGAAGGAATCGGCCAAGAAAGACAAGGGCCACGAGAGGCCTGAATATGAAAGAATCCCTAGGATTCGGAATCATAATACCGTCGGGGTCGGAAAAGAGCAAGAGTTGATCAAGGAAGGTCGGATAGGATAGTATAAAGTGAGGAGCTTGGCATAATTAAGTGCAATGCCAGGACTCAGCTAAGGGCCCCATTGTCGCCAACACACGCTCTAAAGTTCAGAGCCCCTGGGGTCCCTTCCAGTCGCCTCTTACGACAGGCAGGGGATACCGTGGGTGTTATTCTACCGCCCCCAGCCACGTGGGTCCCCCCCCGGTCAAACAATAGAATCAAGAATAAAGCACGAATCACATAAGATATTATTATTATTGTTGTTGTTGTTTATTATTATTATTATTCGTTCATTCTTGCTTACTTTCTAAATCCGTTTATCGTCCAGGGTTGGTTTATCCGACGGACTCAGCGAGGGATTCCACATTTATGGCCTCAAGTTTAGTGTTGTCCTGGAGCGTGAGACTTTGTGTCGAGGATACAACTGGGGAGGAGGACCTGTACCTCGCCCAGGCAACCTCTCCTGCTATGCCGAACAGGGGCCTTGTGTGGGAATGGGAAGATCGCAAGGGTTAGACAAGGAAGAGGGAAGGAATCGGCCGTGGATTTAAGTTAGGTACCATCCCGGCATTTGCCTGGAGGAGAAGTGGGAAAGCACGGAAATCCATTTTGGAGATGGATGAGGTGGGAATCGAACCACCTCTAATCACTTGACCTCCCGAGGCCTAATGAACCCCGTTTCAGCCCTCTTACCACTTTTCAAATTTCGTCGCAGAGCCGGGAATCAAATACGGGCCTCCGGGGGTGTCAGCTAATCACGCTAACCACTACAGCACAGAGGCGGGCTATTATTATTATTATTATTATTATTATTATTATTATTATTATTATTATTATTATTATTATTATTATTATTATTATTATTATTATTATTAACATTTCACTCGCCGCGGTCGTTCAGCGATCAGAAGACGGACTGTTGTCAAGTTGTCCCAACTTCTACTGCCGCGATAGGAAGGTTCTTGTCATGTGGCAGGTGTTCAGAATGTCAGCCTTCTGCGTTTGTGGAAGCGTATAGGCGATGTCCAGATCCTGCAGGTGCTATTGCAGCTTATTGTGGACAAGTCCTGTGGTGGAGATGACTAAAGGTTTCGCTGTTGCCAGGTCCACTTCCCACAGTTTTGGAACTTATGCTGCGAGGTCAGTGTACTTTTCATTCTTCCGGACATACGCCTCGTGTACATTGTGATCTGTACTGTCACATCCAACAGATCTGTCTTCCTGACATGTGTTATAAATATTTAAAGTATAGTAGGCATTGATAATGATAAACTAGACAAAGAAAAGCAGCGTACAAAGGAATAAGTAAGGTAGTAATTAAACGCGCGGTGAGGAGGTAGTAGGCCCCCAGAGGAATAAGAAGGGACAAGAGAGAACCAAATATTAACAATGTAAATAAATATATTTAATAATCAACCTGTAAATAATAAACATAACACGATAAGATAGAAAACACCAGAATAGGAATTTGCCCAACTATAAGATATGAAGAAAGGCTCGGAGAAGCGAGCAAAATATGCCACATTTACAATATCAAGAATTTGAAGTACATAGAGAATAGAATAACAAACGGTGAGAAGCAGGTACAATTACAGTAGTGTATAATAAATAGAGAAAGAACTCCAATCGAAGAAAACAGCCTAAAGATCAAGGAAAATGCAAGAAAGTGAAAGGAAAAGGAAACAAGGATCAAAACTAGCGAAAATATTTTCATCGCCGGGTAGTTAACCACTAAAGAACGTTTACAAATGCAGAGCTAGCTAAAGATGTCGCAAGCAGGCAATTTAATTGACCCAGATTAAAGTTCTCATTGTCCAGAGTATAGTTCGTTTAAAAAGTAAGGTTAAAAAAGAATGAATTCAGCATTTTTAACTTTTAACACCGGTATAAGTTGGCAAGAGCAAAGTTTGATTTTATGCTTAGTTTACACGATGCCAGTTGATGAAGCAATTGTTGGCGACAGTTGTCCTGTAATTACTGCAGGACAATCGCTGGCCAGTCCAGTCGAACGAGAACCCGTTCACACGAGGAAGCTATTGCCACGCCAGTAGATGACGAGAAATGGCTGAGTGCGAGCGTCTATTGTATCTCGTGGGGAATTTCATTTAATTTTTAGTTATATATGAACCATACTGTTCATGATGAGAAAGGCGATATTTAACGCAGTTGTTATGTTGCGCAATAGGACGCAATGATTATTGGCGCGAAGCCAGATTGGACGCAGGAGCTTGGATGAAGTCCGCTAGTACGGGCGTGACACTGTAGGTGTGAGACGGAGGATGTGTCAGAGTAGGACAGGAATATGTGGATCTTGTTTGCGGAACTACCATGCCACCTTAATGAAACATAAAGCGGCAAGAAACAGGCTTGCCACTTCGCAGGAATCGAGCGATATCTACTCTCCCTGAAGGCTCTAGAGAAGATAAAAGGATATCAATGATCCTCAGAATTTTAGGAACATTATGATGTGTCTAATGCCATTAATATGTAACGAATTCTATAATTCCGCATTAGCGCGCAAATCGTGGGAACCGTCAAGTATCTGCATACCGATCTTAAGTGTGTTTCTTGGCAAGTCCCCTAGCGTGGCTTGGCTAGATGCTCCCTATATGAAGTGGGTGATTTGGAGGGAGGTATCTCATTCTCTAGCAAGATTTACTTCTGTGCGTGTCGTGAGTATGTCCGTCTGTTTCAACAATTGTGCCATAAACTTTGCTTAGGACAAAGAGTGTGCTTACCTTTACTGCAGTTGCGCTATGATTTTTTCAGCGCGTAAGTGATCTATAAACTTTTTAGTAACTGTTCAATCGAATGATTGCATTTAGACGCTTTTCAGTGCGGTCGCGAGTGTATAATTATCCAACAGGAAACAATGCCGTACGCATAGACTTCATTATAGAAGCGGTACGGGCAACCGTGTAAATGCAGTATATAAGAATGTGCGGCATAAGTGGAGGTACAGACTTAAACAGTTAATGTTGTTTCTACTAGATTTACGTGTGTGAATAAGTTGAGCAATAGGTAATGATAATTTTGTTCGACAGATTAGGCTATTGATTTCAGCGTGCAGTTAAAGTTAGTCTACGCACACATTCGTGCGCGGTTAAGCAGTTGACGGAGAACAATGATGATTAGTCTTGCAGATCGCCAGTAATTGATTTTATGCCTGTGAAACTGAGTAGATATGCCGGTAGTACCGTGCTGTCAAATAATTAGGAATTTAATTGCAGTGAAGACCTGTATCGAGTTCAAGAACTGATAAGCATGAGACTTTCCGACGTTAGCCTCAAGAAGATAACCTCACGATTGGGCCATCCACGGAGACAGGACCACTGGGATCGATCCAGGACGACAGCTTCATCATGCTGGGCTAAAAAGGAGTAGCCATGTCCAGAAGGAGGAAGCAGAGAGATCATCAGCAATGAGTTAAGTGAACAAGTGTTTTGGCATGTGTTAGGGGTATTAATGATTTCGCAGATAGCTGTTTGTTTAATTATGAAGATAAGATTTTAGTTAAGCCCTTTTGGCAATTGTGTAATATAGTTAAGATGCTAGTTAAGCCCTTCGGGCAACCTGATGATATAATCATGAGATTGAGTAAGCCCTTATGGCGAGTAGGTAACTTCCATTGGATTATTGCATGGGGGAATTGTATAATTAGTTATGATTTACGGGAAATGTGGAAGCTAGGCATAACGTAGGATTGTCTCTAGAGAAATATTCCAGTTTATTCTTTATGCAAGTTAACGTAATCAATTGTAACGTAAATGTCTTCAAAAAGGAAAGTTCTGATACTTTAAGGCGATGTCTGGGAAGATAATAAAACGTTAGTTAAATTTATGTCAGGATCTGCACGATTTACATGCATGGTTTTCAGTGATTTGGGCTAGGCTGTGTGTAAGCTGTTGCAATGTCGGAACAGGCAGATTATCTAAATTTCCGACAGAGTTTTTCAGCACTATGCACTCGACTTGAACCTGGTACTCAAGGATAAGATGTTGCGCCGTATAAAAATGCGCCATAGCGTTTATGATGAATTAGTACATGAGAGTACTCTTATTTAATGAAGTAGACCCGAGATATGGTCAGGCGCCTGAGCCTTCGTATTTACGAAAGAGAATGATCCTTTGTGTGTCAGGGAATGGCTTTGCGAGCCCCGTATGCCTGCTCTTGTAGGAGAAGAAGATTAAGTGTCCTTGTCTTGTCCAGGCAGCATCAGCTGGGTGGAAACTAGGTAGAGGAGGTGTGTTTGTTTATATTTTTTTTGCTGGAAGGGGAGAGCTCCTCATTCCACTCCACAGGTCAGTGGCATAGCCAACGCCCAGGCAGGGGAGACCTTTCATCTGAGAAGACTGCATGTGAAATATTTCCTTTAATTTTTGATGTGCTTTTATTCCAGGTGACATGTTTGATGTACGACTGTTGGCATCATTGTTTGTGTTTATTTGTGCTGTTCATGTGTGCCATATTGTCTTATGCTTGTCGTATAGAAAGTGATGTAACACGCATCTTACTAGGGGTCGAGAGTTCGTACTCCTCTGTGTTTTTGGGAGCGAGCCCACAGTAACCTCTGTGCTTTTGATGGGAGTAATTAGTCCTGTGTTCATGTACATTTGTATATACATCCCGTAAGTAAGGAAACTTTCTAAAGTTAATTATTTCTAGGGTAATGCGAACCGTTACTAGTCCTAACACTACAATTCATTAACTTTATGCCTTGGTGTTGTACACCAAGGGCTTGTTCACGTTTAGCTTAGGTTTCAAATGGTGAAGCAACATCCCCAAGACTCAATTTATTGGTTATGTTATTGCCACTTCTTGGCATTTACCACACTAGCTTGTAGTGCATTGTATCATGTAAATACTGGGATTTTATATTTTTTCTTACTGTGCTTTCGCTTTTTAAATTGGTTGATCATAAGTTGTTCCTCATTTACTCAAATACAACGCAAAATTCCTGTCCATTTAGATCTTTAAGATCCTTTTAGATGTATATTTCGGCCACCGGACCGTATCCGTCTTCGCCGGCTGCTAGGCGGTGCATTCTGGACAGGAATAACAGGTAAGTAATCGAACCTCCCATACTCACTCGAATCTACCATTCACTTATGCCCTTATAGGGTATAATATGTGCCGCGAATTCATTGCTGAGTCAGGCAAAGTTTTGACCTCAATCACACCGAATCCTTGAATGTTTTTTTTAAATGCTATTTATTCGGGGCGTCGACCTAAGAAGATCTTTTGCCCCTAACCTTGAATGTTAATTTTATCGGTAATCTCAGAAAGTGCTGCTTGATGAGCATTTTTGTCTTTGTACAGGTCTTCGTGCTGGTCCCAGAAATATCATCGTTCCCTATACAGCTCATTGAATTTTACGTTGATATCGTCACCCTACTTTGGAGCCATAATTACGCGAAAAACTTACAAATTATTTGAACATTGAAGTATTTAAACTATCAAGACCACTCAGGCGGCTGCACTTCTCGGTTGACACAAGCGAACTGGCTATTAAAACAAGACAGCTTTTTCATCTTAAACCTTCTATTGTTGCTGTGAACCATGAATATGAAAGACGAGAAGACCCTATAGATCTACTGGACTTTCGCGTTCACACGACGCCAACTTTCCCGACAATACTGAGCTTCGGCTTGTGGGGGTTGCAGCTGGACCCAGTTGGTTGCCCTCAGTCTAATCCTGGAGACAATCGATTGCCTGGGCAATTGTGAGGGCAATTGCCTTAGTAGACAACTGGACCGAAGTGTTCACACGTAGTCAATAATTGTAAACTAGTCAGCTGTCTTCTGACAAATGCCTCATCAACTGGCAGCTTGTAAACTAGACATTATGGTCCTGTCTCTCTACAGAGATCGGTTCCAGCATAGCTTATACTTTTCATTTTCGATTCCCACATCATATAACCTATACTCGTAGTATCGGATTTTCTCAACCATTCCCAGCTTTTGGTTCAATATTTTTGCTACCTCATCATGTCGATGGGTAGCCTATATTCCTTACCTGCAATGGTCTTACATGCACCCACAACATGCTCCACCGTCTCAGCTGTTTCCTCCCATCTCTTGCATCAGTCATTTGCATCTTCCTTTAAGATATACTTGCGGTAGTTACGGGCGCTTATGACTATAGTGGATTAATATTAATAACCTGTCTGTTTCTCCGTGGAGGTAGCCGCGTTTAAACCAGAGTGAGGATTTTAGTCTGTCAAAATGTATTTGATTTAGATCAGGGGTGCTCAACTTGTGATAGTACATATATCACACCTTCGCACTATATGAGGAAGTGAGAGATATTTATGTCAGTATTCAATTATTATTATTATTATTATTATTATTATTATTATTATTATTATTATTATTATTATTATTATTATTATTATTATTATTATTATTATTATTATTTTATTATTATTATTATTATTATTATTATTATTATTATTATTATTATTATTATTATTATTATTATTATTATCAGTATTCCAGTTGTATATTTTGCCATTAATATTTGTAAGCTGGGAGGTCTCCAGATGTGGTATGAGTAATTTGTTTTGCACAACGGCTAGGAAACATGAAATGGAAATGGCGTATGGCTTTTAGTGCCGGGAGTGTCCGAGGACATGTTCGGCTCGCCAGGTGCAGGTCTTTCGATTTGACTCCCGTAGGCGACCTGCGCGTCGTGATGAGGATGAAATGATGATGAAGACGACACATACACCCAGCCCCGTGCCAGAGAAATTAACCAATGATGGTTAAAATTCCAGAGCCTGCCGGGAATCGAACCCGGGCCCCCTGTGACCAAAGGCCAGCACGCTAACCATTTAGCCATGGAGCCGGACAACGGCTGGGAAAACATTGCTGTATTGAACTTGGAAACTTTGCATGAGTCATCTGTGTATATTCCAGTGTTTGATGAGATGGACTTCTTGTTGTAGTCACGAAGTTCTATGAATCATGTGAATAGCCCAGAGTCACATGAGCTTGTTGATGTTGTAGCCAGAAATCTCCGATGAGTCATGTGAAACACCCCAGAGTTTGTTATTTTTCTTGGACCAAGAAGAAGCTCACGGCGTGGTCTTGACTAGAGGATCCACTCATGATTGGCTGGCCAGGATCAATCAAAGCATATCATGTGAGAGGAAGGGGAATGCTGGTGTCTATTTAGCATGTGATCAAACGCCGGGAAGGGACACACATGGTACGGAAATGAAGTAGTGCTAATACACACGGTAGGGGAGTGAAACTGGATATACCGTACTGGAGTGACACTGCTACATTGGACTGGACTTCAAACGTTTGTGGAACGTAGTCTTCTTATGTTCGTGGAAAGTGGCTGACCGACAAACTGTGGAGTGCTTACGCATTGAGTATTGTATCACTTTGTGGCGGCCTGGTATTACATGTTGGTGAAACCTGGGAGGTGCTATATCTCAGATTTTCCATAATTTATGTTCAGAAACGACAAGCGTTTGTTGTTCAGGTGAATGTATTTTATAACACATGTTAGTCGGTGAATAAAGTATTATGAGGTACAGTATCTGTGTGATAGTATAAGTGCCGATTATGAGAATTGGCAATTCGTGTTGATACAGAGACAGTGAAGGGTTCTTATCTACATATATGTACATTGTTCAATGGACTAATCACAAATGGTGGCTTAGTTCTTGCTTTCGTTTTCCCACTGTTTTCTTTGTTGTTGTTGTAAATATGAGTTCTTCCAGTAATATTTTGTTTGTGCATTAAGTGTATTTTTGTGTGTCGATGATGTGCTCATGCACAGATTTTATTCAGAATATAGTTAGATATTTTAGAATCAGTGGATTATTGATGAACCTAGGTGCAGTTCCTACCTATTTAGTTGTTTTCAGAAGGTTAGGCAAGGCCTGTAGCAGATGTACCAGTACGCAGTATTATGTACACGCCCTGGGAGATAAAGGATTATCATGCTCTATCTAAATTCGAGGGATCCACTCTGGTGAACTCTGGCGCCCATACTACGGACATTTCGATTAATTATGTTTATTAACTTATTTCAAGTATTATATTAAGTTTTTGAGTAATTTTATTTATACAGTTATTTACATTATTATTATTATTATTATTATTATTATTATTATTATTATTAACAGTAAAGTTACAAATTGCACCCAATCATGGGGCAATGATAATAGTTTATTATTATTATTATTTTTATTATTATTTATTGGTATTATCATTCTATTACAAAATTTGCCGGCGGGATGTATGGCAGATTCCTAGACGAACTCTCTTTCCCCCGCCTCCGCACCTCGCCCTTCCCTAACACAAATATAGCCAAACACCCAGGTGCCCCCTTCTTCAATCACCAACTAATTAACAATACAACAATAGAAACAATAACCTGACACGTAATGCGAAACAAATTGAGAAAGTAAACAATGCTCTAACTTTGCATAAATTTATACATTAGTGAGATGTCTGACCCTTCGCCTGAAGTGACAGTTTTGAAATGTCTGGTTTTTATCATGAAACCGGGAACGTAATTTTGATTTTAAGAACTTCACTTTTGAGCATGTTTGTTCACACATGTAAATACTTGAAAACGCGCATATATATAGTCTTTCAAATGTTAAGATTGCCAGAAAATTTCCATTACTAAGCGCCTTGTAAAAGTTCAATTAATTCGACCTGTAGTTACAATTAAAGTGACATTCTTATTAACTAGGTTTTTCGGTGTCTACCGAAAACGTAAACTGAAATTTTAAGCACATTATAAAAACTCGGCCATGGGGCCACATAAAATGCCTTCGTGAGCCGAGTCCGGCCCGCGGACCGTATATTGAAACCCCTGATTTAAATGGAAAGGACATGAAACATCGGGCTCTTTCTTCATTCAGGCATGCTGCAGTTGTTCTCTGTTCGCGAATTTTGGAGGAGTAGTTGACATGCTTTTAAGATTGATTGGAGGAAAATTTATCATCAGCACAACAGACAGCTGCGAATAGATTTTGATCACGCTTTGAATGAAGTTTTCTCTCTGATCGAGGATTATCCTTCTGACGTTGAGTATTTCTCTTCCTCCGTTTAGATGTGGCTAGTTCATTCGCTCAATTGCAGAATGAGGATGTAGCATTCTGTTTGTTGTCAGATATGCCCTGAGTGTTTTCTCTAAGTTCACTAAATTTATTTAAGATTAGAACAGGGATTGCAAAAGATTTCATTGCCTTTACTTTGTTTCCTCTATTTAGGAATGATTTTGAAACGACTGTAGCTCTCTCAACGAAAACAATTATTAGCCTTTCGTTGATAGTTGAGTGACTGAGGCCAAGTACTTGTACAATTCTCCTGATTCAAGACCTTTCATTAACTCCTCTTCAGGAATCTGAACTCCATTAGTAGTCTCAAGTTGTTCTTGTTTCTGACGAACTGATATGTTTCTCCGTTCCGTACACCATGTGTACATCATCAGAGTATCTCTTCGTTAAGGCTTAACTTTATGTTGTATCCGTAACTTGTGAAATTGACTGTTGGGCTCATTGAGTTAAGAGCTAGAAAAAACCACGAGGGACTGAGGGAGTCACCTGGGAATATTCCCCTCCTGATGTTGATTCCCTCTTTTGGAAGTGCTATTATTATTATTATTATTATTATTATTATTATTATTATTATTATTATTATTATTATTATTATTATTAAGTTACTGATTTATGGTGGTCAGTTAGAAGATGCCATGGTCATGTAGATCAGTGGTATTCAAAGTGTGGTTCGCGTACAACCAGGGGCAAGTTGTGTCCTCTCAAGGGGTACGCAAATGTATCGTAGCTTCTGTTTTAAGTGAGTAGTTCACAAAGGACTTTATTCTGCTCATTTTCAATAAAATATTGCTTTGATGTAGTGTTTCATCTACCACTACACAGAATCCCCTTTCTGAACCCTTCATTCTAAGACCTAAGCGTCAGTTTATTCCTCCCATTGACTTGGTATGTAAAAATGCTTACTAATGCTGCATTGCTCTTATTTAATTTTTGTGCTTCTAAATCCAATTATTCACTTCAATTTTCTTTAGCAGAAGTGTATATAGTACAATAGTAATTGTTGCATTAATAATTATACCCATATATACAGGGTGTCCCCAAAAAACACGGACAAGGCTTAGTATGTTGTGCGGGATGGCGGACTGATCGGTTTTCAAGAAGGAGCCTCTGTCCGGAAATGCCCGGTTTGGGCGCTGGAAAGCATCGAAATCTGAGAACGGCCGCAACAATTTGTTTTGATTTGGTATCTTAATACGGAAGGTATGCAACCCTTTAGCCATCTGTATAATGCGGGTTGACGACTTCAGCCTAATAACATTCCTGCGCATGCGCTACATTCCTGCACACAGTCCTTGGTGCGCATCCTGCTGCGTTATTTATGTACTGTAGTCTGTCAGTGCAGTAACGTTGTTGACAGCCGTGCGACAGTGCGGAAATGACCGACATGGTGCTTGCATACGGAAAAGCGGATTGCAGTGGTAGAGCTGCTGCATGATTTTATGCGGAACGTTTTTCAAACAGACGTACCCTATATTATTCCGCTTTCGCGGCCATCGAGAGGCGACTAAGAGAAGCCGGACAGTTCCACGTAGGTAGTATGGAGAGTATGGTGTATGGCACTCCTGTAACGCCAGCGGAGGACTTTGTTGCTCAAGTCCATGGAGCGACTGACATTTTTCGA
Source organism: Anabrus simplex (assembly GCF_040414725.1). Classification (NCBI taxonomy): domain Eukaryota; kingdom Metazoa; phylum Arthropoda; class Insecta; order Orthoptera; family Tettigoniidae; genus Anabrus; species Anabrus simplex. Next base: position 1,178,024,844 of record NC_090266.1, read on the forward strand.
AGACAACCGCATGTATTGGATCATGTGCGTGAGGCTCAGCACCGCCGATGTACGCTCTGCAATGACGTAGGAGGTACACAGTTCGAAACCCTTTTGTAATGAGCCCGATGCCCTACTCATGTCGGGCTTATTGACGACATGCGGAACGCACACCCATCTCACACTTCGATGCTTGCGTCCAAGCCGTGCGGTTCTGGATATGGGTTCCTTCTTAGAAAAGGATCTGTTTGCCTTCCCGCAAAACATACTAAACGTTGTCGATGTTTTCTGGACACCCTGAATATCGTCGGTAGGGAATGAAAACCTCGTAATTCCACTCGCGAGGAAACCGCTCTTCTCCATCTGTCTTGTGAAGGCTGCTGCGTTCCCTGAGAAGGGAGCAGAAGACTCCAATTGTCGAATAACTGGGCTATCATTAAGCAACGAAAATGCCAAGAACAGCTCTCTGGCCATTGCTAACCGCTCAGGTTTTGAGCTTCTTCTGTAAACTTTACTCTGAAGGAGTTAGAAGGTTACTTTTGCCCAGCGGCGATATTACATTATTGTTATTATTGGAGAACAGTGGGGTGTAGCGGCTAGTTGCTTGCCGTCACCCCGACGACCCTGGTTTGATTCCTGGTGTTACTGGGATGGGAATTGGTGTCGGAAAGGGCATGCGACCTTACATCCCCGGCCACAACTCTCTCATGCCCCAGTGCGTGCAAGGACCCCTGAGCAAGCGGTATAATCTGCGAATGATAATGGTGGTGATGATGATGATATTGATTATAGTTAATATTATTTAACATCCAGCAACAATCATTTTGTTATTTCTGGTATAATCGCCATATGCTCGTACTTCAGGGGTGCAAAGGTAAAACAATGGGATTTTGGGGATACGCCAGCCAAAATGTTTGAATATCACTGCTGTAGATTACAAAAGTTGTGTCTGAACCTCAATCTGTCAATCTTCTTCAATGAGAACATATGTCTATCCCTTAGTCCTGTCTCTTGACACAGGGTCCGGGATGAGGTGAGATGATTTTTGTGGCATATATTTTACGGCCAGACTTCTTCAATGAGAATATTTGTTCGCAAATATATGGTTGACCAAAGGGGGTTAGGAATTACAGAGCTTTGACACTTGAAGTAGTAATGGTCTCCTTTCTACCTGCTTGTAGAATTTTAACAATGAAAAATTTAAGTTCAGGCTGTTCCAAAGGTGAATATGATTGGCAAGTGACATTGTCACTGGATTCTCTCCACACCGCGTTCAAATCCCAGTCACTTCATGTGAGGTCTTCGAAATAAAGAATCACATCCCTTTAGATCGTATTCCAAGTAAAATGCGAGGTACTATGGCTATGGCCACGTTATCAGACGTCAAATGTATGCAACTATAAGCTTGCGTTTCTTCCTTGCAGTTCCGAAGGGATATAAGTAAAGTACTTCCCTGCGTGGACCGGGTTTGCACACGAAAATAATATACACTGAGTAAATCTTGATATTGCAATGTTGTAAGGGGACTTAACGGAATGCTTTGGTCCCGCTGCCCATAGTTCGTGCATCCCCGCTCCATACGTCGTGTTGTAGCTGAAGAAAGTACATTATCACACTGAAGAGCGCTTTGTTTTGCTATCAATACAGAATACTGAGTACCAATATGTTATACATCAGAAATCTGTCCAGGATATCAGGAACGATAGGTCTTCATAATGAACATAAAAAAGTTTCTTTTGCTATTTGTTTTACGTCTCACCGACACAGATATGTCTTATGGCGACGATGGGACTGGAAAGGCCTAGGAATGGGAAGGAAGCATCCGTGGCCTTAGTTAAGGTACAGCCCCAGCATTTGCCTGGTGTGAAAATGGGAAACCACGGAAAACCATCTTCAGGGCTGCCGACAGTGGGGTTCGAACCTACTATCTCCCGAATACTGGATACTGGCCGCACTTAAGCGACTGCAGCTATCGAGCTCGGTATAAAAAAGGTAAAATCCTTCTCGATCACTAGAGTATAATTATAACGATTTACATTTTAATGCTAAATATACCAATGTCTGAATGCGTCAGTATAGTTTCCTCTATCTGTATAATTATATGCAAATTGCTTTACGTCGCACCGACACAGACAGGTCTTATGGAGACGATAGGACAGGAAAGGGCTACGAGTGGGAAGGAAATGTCAGTGGCCTTAATTAAGGTACAGTCCTAGAATTTTACTGGCCTTAACATGGGAAACCACGGAAAACAATCTTCAGGACTGCCAACAGTGCAGTTCGAACCCACTACCTCCCAAATACTGGATACTGGCCGCACTTAAGCGACTGCTGCTTCGGGCTCGCTCCTCTGTATAAAATGTAAGGGTAAAAACAATATTAAAAACTATCGAACATGTGCTTAATGGAACATTCTGTGAACGTAGGAAAAACATGTCTCAAAATCTAATGTTTCAGGAGAGAACGTTAAATATTCAAATACTTGCAATAATTCAGGGCTTTGCAATATGAAGATATTTGATGCAAGTTTGTGAATGGAAATGTATACATAACAATGATCCAAACCCCATGGCACTACAGCCCTTGAAAGGCCTTGGCCTACCAAGCGACCGCTGCTCAGCCCGAAGGCCTGCAGATTACGAGGTGTCGTGTGGTCAGCACGACGAATTCTCTCGGCCGTTATTCTTGGCTTTCTGGACCGGGGCCGCTATCTCACCGTCAGATAGCTCCTTAATTCTAATCACGTAGGCTGAGTGGACCTCGAAGCAGCCCTCAGGTCCAGGTAAAAATCCCTGACCTGGCCGGGAATCGAACCCGGGGCCTGCGGGTAAGAGGCAGGCACGCTACCCCTACACCACGGGGCCGGCACATAACAATGATAGGTGATAAAATATAACATTTCTATTATGATCTGCAAGGTACAAAGCTTACCTATTTTTTATCAGAAAGATCGGAATAGGTACATTATGTAGTTTTACTTCACTTTATTACTGTTCCTGTGAAATGAGGAAAAATCAGAATCAGTGAACTTGTTTACGTTTCCACAATGAAGAATGTAAACGGTAGGGATATATATATATTTTTTTTTGAGAATACGTGCACAAATTAGCTGAAATTTAAAAGTGTTCTCGTGTCTAAATGTTTTGAATATTAAGTACTAGGAAATGAATAATAATACATAAATGAAGCGATTATCTAAAACGCAAACAAAATTATATGAATGCTGACCGTGACAAGTAACATAAATGAACATGCGTTGGGTTTCTTTCACTCAATCAGAATGATGCGTTTGTAGCCTACTACTTGCGCATTTTAGAACTGATGACATCCTCTGGAAGAAGTTACGAAGGAGTTACGAAGTTTTAATCAGTGATGGAATAAAGGAAATGTTATTAATTGTCCGATTCATGTGTACTATTTAAACTCTCCTAACAATGTGAGAGTGTAGGCAAGGGTGTATGAACGAACAGTGTAATGCAACCCTGCTAGATTATAAGTGAATGTATCTGTAGATAATAGTTGATGCGGTTATGTATTCTTTTAATGCTATTTACTTTACGTCGCACCGACACAGATAGGTCTTATGGCGACGATGATGTCGAAAAGGCCTGGGAGTTGGTAGGAAGCGGCCGTGGCCTTAATTAAGGTACAGCCCCAGCATTTGCCTGGTGTGAAAATGGGAAACCACGGAAAAACGTCTTCAGGGCTGCGGACAGTGGGATTCGAACCCACTATCTCCCGGATGCAAGCTCACAGCCGCGCACCTCTAACCGCACGGCCAACTCGCCCGGTACGGTTAAGTGTAAGAGTGGGCCTGTCGCCCAAACTCCACCACTTGAAAAGTCATAATAAATAAATAAATAAATAAATAAATAAATAAATAAATAAATAAATAAGTAACCTGAAAATATGTACGTAAATTTGAACTGAAAACATTTTACCCAAATGCTATAGAATTAATATGAATGAGAATTTAACACCGATAACTTGTCACATTTAAAATGAACGTCTATCATTTTCGTGCTCAGAAGTGATTACAGGATTAGGAATAAGGGGAAACGAATAAACACCAGCAAATCCTGCGTCCAGGGACACGTGGATATTTTGTGAGAGTCAAGCTAACCTTCTCGTAATTGCGTGCCGGTGGTTCGGGTGTGGTCTCGGTGACAATGCCTCGTCTGCCATCACAACAATAGACTCTTGTTCTCAGGGTCGTCTCTCGTCTGGTCAACATGGAACTGGCTGCCTAATTGCTGTTATTGCGTGTTACCACGGTATACGGAAAGAAAGAAAGAAAGAAAGAAAGAAAGAAAGAAAGAGGGATAGGAAGACAGCAATAATATGTGTATCAATGATTACTCGCAGCAGAGTTTATTTTGACAATCTTATCGGATAATATTTCCTTGTTTCTCTAGGTGTTGGTGCTGCCTGTTGCAGAAGACTTTCTCCAAGTGACTGTCTGTCCTGTTACCTCATTACCTCATCCTATTTGGCTTTGTCAATGGAGCAAGGCGTCTCGGCCCGCAGGCGGTTGTCTCACAGAGCTTGCTTAGTCTACTGAACCAGTTCTTTATGTTGTGTTCGCTTTCGTTTTTGTTCTTCGCTGGATCGAGGATTTGCCTTCATCATGTCCCTCGTATACTAGTCTCGATAACATTTATTTCTTCCCACGTACTGATATCAATGAAAGTCCATTGGTGATGGACACCATGCCCAATACTACATCCATTCCTAGTCCTAGGTGTTAATTCCGTGACCTTTTGCCTGGATGACTAGGATTCGATTCCTGACTTATGACTCTCGATTCCCTCCAGCAGTCAACTTTTATTACCGAAACCCCTCCCCACTACAGAACAGGAATTGTAAATATCGCAATGGCCTTCTCATCAGAAATGAGTAGCAAGATTTAAATACCCTGATTCCCTCCCATAAAACGCCCTTTCAACAGCAGTTAGTAGGCTAGTTTTCCCACGTCTGCATTTATGCTAGTTGAGCTCAACTATCGGTACTTCGTTGTATTTGTCATTTTTCTATTCACTCCTGCGTTTCTAGTGTACTCGAAACCCAAATGCAAATCTTGTTATATATCCTACAAGAAATAATAATTAAAAAATAAAAAATAAAAATAAAACTAGCCAAGAGGACGAATTCTTCCTCCATCTCTTTCATTTTTCACATCCTTGGACGAATTCTTCCTCCATCTCTTTCATTTTTCACATCCTTCTTCCCACCTCCCTCCTCCATTTCATATCCTCAATCCGCCCGCATCTCTTGGCCAGAGAGATGGTGTTGCCCTCTAGGTAGCCTACCCCACATCATCAGGTTTGGGAATGAATGTTATATATATAACGTTTCTTTCTATTACAATGATATAACATGCCTGTGACTGAAGGTAGAATTCCAAAATAAAGATCCAAATCGATCCCGTCGCATAGTATTAGTCATTCGTTCCGTATTGGTTGCACTGAATGAGTTCAAGGAAGTGTGACTTCCTTCCTTCCTTCCTTCCTTCCTTCCTTCCTTCCTTCCTAGAGCACAGTGCACGGGGAAATATACTGTTCATGTTTTAACCCATAGGCATGACTGGCAAGAAGAAAAACCCCTATCCAGCAAATGCATAATTTTTAAACCAAACAACTGTATTACTTCATATTCTTGACAATCCGAAATCTGTGTAAATGATGACGGAAAAATGTGTGCCCCGTTAAGGGATATTTCTATGGAATGAAGCAGAGGACACTAAAATAAAAATAACGTCAAATTACGGAGGAATAAGGGCTGTCCTCTTTCTGGGGAGTGAACCAGAACCTGATTTTTGGTAGAGGCCGATGACCTTCGATGATAGGCCCCTTAAAACAACAAGCAAGCAAGCGATTTTTGGTAGGAAATATGCTTTACACGACTTTATAACATTGGCCTGAAAGGGAGTAATTATGATCTGGTAACAGAAATGAGACTTTAGAATGATGATGATGATGATGATGATGATGATGATGACGATGACGACGACGATGCGTGTTTAAAGGGGTCTAACATCTAAGTTATTAGCCCCTCCATTAAAATCAAACACACCGGGCGAGTTGGCCGTGCAGTTGGGGCGCGCAGTTCTGAGCTTGCATCCGGGAGATAGTGGTTCGAACCCCATTGTCGGCAACCCTGAAGATGGTTTTCCTTGGTTTCCCATTTCCACACCTTAATTAAGGCCACGGCCGCATCCTTCCACTTCCTAGGCATTTCCAATCCCTTCGTCGCCATAAGACCTATCTGTGTCGGTGCGACGTAAAGCAAATAGCAAATTATAATAATAATAATAATAATAATAATAATAATAATAATAATAATAATAATAATAATAATAATAATAATAATAATAATAATAAACCGGAATTTTGTCTTACAGGAGTTATTTTACGTGCTGTAAATCACCACCCCGAGGCTGACGTGTTTTAATACCTTCAAATACCCGCCAGTTAGGACTGCACTTTACCTTCTGGGCCACTCGGCAACATAAATCATATTATTATTATTATTATTATTATTATTATTATTATTATTATTATTATTATGTCTGACTCGTTGACTGAATGGTCAGCGTACTGGACTTCGGTTCAGAGTGTCCCGAGTTCGATTCCCGGCCGGGTCGGGGATTTTAACTTTAATTGGTTAATTCCAGTGGCTCGGAGGCTGGGTGTTTGTGCTGTCCTCAACATCCCTGCAACTAACAAACCACACAAAACACTATCCTCCACCACAATAACACGCAGTTACCTACATATTGCAGATGCCGCCCACCCTCATCGGAAGGTCTGCCTTACAAGGGCTGCACTCGGCTAGAAATAGCCACACGAAATTATTATTATTATTATTATTATTATTATTATTATTATTATTATTATTATTATTATTATTATTATTATTATACATACATACATACGTACATACATACATACTCACATACATACATACATACATACATACATACATACATACATACATTACCTACATTATCATTATAGACCGTTATGCCTTTCAGCGTCAGTCTGCAAGCCTCTATTTACTATTATTCAAAATATTGCTTCTGGGAGGTAATTGCGGCGAACAGTGATATAAATATGAAATTAAATTAAAAAATAAATTACTTTATAGCAACAAAATGTACATCAAACAATAGCCTGTACAAGAAAACAAAATACTACTAGAAATTTAACAAAACAAGGAATATAATTTCAACGAAAAAACACAAACATTAAAACAATAAAAAACTTCATTACAATTAAATGTTTCGAGGTGTATAACTTTTTTTTGTAGGCCCCTACAGAGCCCTTACCAGTTCAGAAATAACACGATCCAACCCATCCCCTTCCAAATGAAGCATTTACGATGCTTCTCCCTGGTTTTACGTAAATACACCGAGATGTCCACCTACCAGAGACTCGTGATAATATTTGAACAAATTTGGGACCAAGGGAGGAGGTACAACAATGTTCAATTCTCTATCAGTGGGTGATGGACAACAAATGACACCGTTCTTTATGACGCACGCTTAATACCTTCTCCTGTTGTAATGAGGTCCATGATAAGCCTTAACTCAGGACCATCCTCGTAATACCTTAATATCTTCTCCTGTTGTAATGAAATGAAATGGCGTATGTATTTTAGTGCCGGGGGTGTCCGAGGACATGTTCGGCTCGCCAGGTACAGCTCTTTCGATTTGACTCCCGTAGGCGACCTGCGCGTCGTGATGAGGATGAAATGATGATGAGGACGACACATACACCCAGCCCCCGTGCCAGAGAAATTAATCAATGTTGATTAAAATTCCCGACCCTGCCGGGAATCGAACCCGGGACTCCTGTGACCAAAGGCCAGCACGCTAACCTTTTAGCCATGGAGCCGGACATGAGGTCCATGATAAGCTTTAACTCAGGACAATCCTCTTGATGTTTAGACACATCTCCAAAGAGGAAGAGAGGGGCGGTTACAACATTCAGAAAACAGTCTACCGAAGGAACAAGGAGACGATTATCATGTGCTTTACCTGATTCATTCTCAGAATTACTTATGAAAAACATGCGACTCAATCCACCTGACACATATTTTGGACGAGCTTCAAATTTAAAGAATGGTGTCTTAATAATTCAACGCGCAATGCGTCCAATATGACGGGGTCTACCCATGAAACAGCTCAGAGCCTGATTGTCTGTTTCTATATCAAATCAGAATAAAAAGAGACATTGTTTAGGTACATTCTGAACCTTTAGAGAGAAAATGTCATGGCAAGAGCTTCAAATTTTATACACTAAAAAACTTAGCTTTAGCAGAGATAAAGGTGTGTGAAGCATCAAGAATGAGAAGACAGCTCTCTTAAAATTCCTCTAATAATACACCAGCGACGGTGTATGAGGAAGCAGGCATTTGTAGAATAAATTAGGCATAATTTAAAAAGAACTGGAAAGTTAAATAAGGCAGACTTAAGATTTTCGAATATATATATTTATTGAACGAATCAACGACTTCCCGCAATTACGGGTTGCCACAATGGACAAAGTAAAGCATATCAGGATAGAGAAAGTTTTTATCATATAGAAATATAGTGATAATAAGGATTTCTTAGATTATGGAGGTCCGAACAGGTGAGATTTCAGGATTTGTACTGATCCACGTATGGTGGTGGTAACTATTCTTTCAATGCTGTTGATGGGCAGGTCGAACTTTTTCCAGAATTCTACGAGCAAGGCAGGTATTGTGCCACGAGCACCAATCATTAGGCCGATAATCTCTACTTCATTCAGCTGGTATTTATTTTTGTAGAACGGAATGGTGGGCGCGTAGATGTTCTGTTTTTCAAGATGAACTTCAGTAGACTGGCCGACATGGTGCTCGAATCGGATAGTCGGATCGATAATGAAGCCTTTCGTGTCGTTATCTTTAAAGGCAATTATGTCAATTCGTCTTGTGCTCCCTGTCGTAGACAAACCGTGGACTTCTTCATATACACGGGAGTTTTTGCTACGGAGTTCTTCTGCAATCAGTGATCTTATCTTGTGGTGACGTGAGTTTCTCAGTACTTCGCCGTAGGGGCAAGAACCCAGGACGTGAGCCAGTGTTTCTTTCTCTCTGACGCATCTGCGACAGAGGTTTCCGTCCTGAGTTCTGCCCGGGATAGTTCGTACTGCAGAAACATTCGATGTCATCTTGATTGCCTCTCGCCATTCGCTACAAGAAAGTCCCTGGTGATGCCTAATCCAATTATTGGCCGGTGTGTACTCTTTATACAACTCTACACCGATCCCCTTCTGAGGCAAAGAGCACCAAGTTGCCATTTCACGACTTCTTAGTTCTTGGCGGATTTTTCTTGGATTTGGAAGGTCACTGCCTTTTTTGGAGAATCGGTTAATATCTGTGATGTTGAGGGCCTGTAGACAATGCGTCGTTTCGGATGTCAGATCACGCATCTTTAAAACGTAGCTATTGCTCGCTCGGCGAAGAGCGTTGCATGCGCTTATTTGTTGCAGGTGTACTTCCCAGGTTGCTTTGAAAAGTCCGAGGCCTTTGAATCTTAAATCAGAATACAGAGAACTATCGGGTGTATCCGTGGGTAATTGCAAAATTTCCTTTAGGGAGCTCTTTACCATTTTGTCGGCGGTTTTCAGGAAGCTAAGCGGTACTTGTCTAATTTCAGCGGTCTGAAAAGCATACACGAGAGTGGGACTGACTGCTTTGTTCAAAACAGTGAACTTTTGATCTGCCTTTAACAAAGGTGAGGCTGTAAGAGCATCTAACTTCTTGTGCAAGGTTTTTAAAGAAGTGTTTGCATCAAAGGTGAGTGTTTCGTTAAAAGTGACACCAAGATATCGAATTTCTTCTCTTTCTTTAACAGTACTGACCTTAAAATTGTCATGAATATCGAGCACTCCGTCCACGAGTTTCCCCTTTTCAATACATATGCCCACACATTTGTTGGCATTTATCTGTAGACCGATTTCCTGGAACAACGTGATAGCGATGCGTGTCAACTCAAGAGCGGCTTCCTTATTTTTGCCAACAATAACTGTGTCATCGGCGAAACCTATAATACTAAGAGGGGGCAATTCTGCAGAAACTGATTTGCCATATGCTTGTAGTAGGTTTTCTTCTGTTATCTCATCAAAAATGAAATCTGTGGCCAAGTTATACAATGCTGGCGATAATGGTGATCCCTGCATAAGTCCTCTCAACAAGCGAATTGGCTTCGTTTTACCCTTAGTGGTTTCGATCTGTGTTGTATTGTCAGTCTGTAGATTGATGATTAGTTCCTTCAGTTTAGATGGAAGTGGCTCGCCAGCTAGTGTTAGATTTAAGTGCTCATGTCCGATGTTGTCAAAGGCTTTTGATATGTCTAGAAAGATCACGGTAACATCTTGCTTATCTGTCTTTGCTGTCTTGAGGAGTCCTCTGAGAATGGAAGTATTTATAAGGCATCCTGGCTGGTCGTTAAAGCCTCTTTGGTGTTCGCTGAAAGTTACAAAGGAGCTCAAATGCTGATCTAATACCCTTTCAATAACACGTCTAATTACCGAACAGATCGTTACCGGTCTCCAGTTTGACGGACATTCGACATCGCCTTTCTTATGTATCAACACGGTTCTAGCACTCTTTAGACACTGGGGTATTTTGCCTGTTGAAAGCATTCTAGTCGCAATGATTGCTATGATTTCGCATACCGTGTCGTCCCTGATGACACGTACTAAGACACGGTCAGGACCAGGAGCGGTATCTACTGCAATTCGACGTGTTGCGGCGGAGATTTCTTCTTTTGTGATTCTGGGGCTGTACGTTTCATCTAGCTCTACACGGTCTACGTCGCTGATTTTGGAGCAGTAATCATGCCTTATATTGGAATTTTCAATGGAAAATAAATCGGAGTAAGTGGCAGATATTTTGGAAATATCGACGTTGCAAGATTCGGATTTTGGATTAAGTACCCTCCGCACGGCTTTCCTTCGCTGTTTGTAGAACTGAAACTGAGTGAGCTGATAGTCATATTTACGTTTTCTTTCTTGGCGTTCTCTCTTGGTCGCACGTTGTGGATTCGAGGACTTATTATATGTTTTACCTTGATGTCCGAGACGTTGTTTTCTCCTGGCTTCGTAATATTTCGTAGCGGGGTGTTTTGGACCAGGTAAGAGATGGATAGAGTTACTCAGAAATTCCGACAACTCCCACACGAGTGTGTCGAACTCAGAATCGTTTTCACTGGAGAACTGAATGAATTTGTTCTTCCATTCCTTTAATTCTGACTGGAAAGTAGTCTCCTCTTGAACAGGATATTGCTGCTCAATGGGAATAATATCATCTTCTGACTGAAATACGCGTTGACTGAAGTTGGTTAACAAGATAGTTCGATGTATTTGTGGATGAGAGCGACTAATGTGAATGTTTACACCTCTCACTCCTTGAAAATATCCACCACAGTGAGGGCATTGGGTTCTTCGTGTATCGGAATTATCTTCCGGTCTGTTCACAGTATCCTCGTTTTGTTCATCTTGTACATCTTCACTTTCTGTCTCGGAGTCCGAATATTTATATTGTGGTCTAAAATTTCTTCCTAACGAAAACAATATTCCCGTGGAGCCCTTAGAAGTAGTAGGTCGTTCCATCAGGGCGTAGTACTGATTCTCATTCTGGCGTAACCTATCTTTATGCTTCTTTCCCATGTGGACAAGCAAGCCTTTATGAGAAAAGGTTTTATCACAGATAAGGCATTTATTTCTTGTTTCTAAATCGATCTCCATTCTGAATGAGGACGGTGGTTAAGCGAAGTGCCAAAGTTTAATGGTATAACAATTCATGGCAGAGTACCATAGCGACCAGGTAACATCTTAACTAAAATCTAGCGCCTAGCGATCGCGGCGGAAGTATTATCAATTAACGGAGAGGTCAGACTGGACTCTTGCAAAGAGAGTTAACTAAGGACCATATTATCGCGGCCCCCTTCACCAGCCTCTATTGGCAGTTATTTGACTTAGACGTACTATAATGCGTGCGCTATTTTCAACGGATGGTTTGCTTGATAACATGCAATCTATGATTGACATAACACGATCGATTAAAATGTCTACTATCGTTGGTACCAAAATCTATTAAAACCAAGTATAATAACTCACAAAAAGAGCCACGATTCCGCCGGATAACGTCAGTGCACTAATAAAACCCGCGAATGAACAGCACAAATTAGCGATGACGCCTTAAAAACCGACCAGACACATATTTCTTACAGCGCAATGACAGTGCACTTCATCCGCACAGCCTATCCTGCTGAGGTGGATCCCACACAAACTTTACTCCTTTCCACGTAATGCATTCAGAGGCGCTGCCCTCTGGGTAAAATTCGGAACGAACTTCTTATAAAATTACCATACAATCAAGCGAAGCCTCTGACAATCTTGGGCAGAAGAAATTGGATGGCCCGTGTTCGACTTTGCTCAATGCCAACTCCGTGAGCTGAGACAATATGCTCAATGCCAACTCCGTGAGCTGAGACAATATGCAAAACTAATGACATCTGCGGATTGACAAATCTAACCTCAATAAATCCACTTTACACAGGTACCTTTAGTTGGAGGGTGAACATTTTAAAAGGAAGACTTTACCTTGCATATCCAATACCAGTCCAGTGTGCGAAATAAAATTAACTCCGAGAATGACAGTGTGGGATAGGTCTCTAGTAACAAAGAAGGATAAATTCCAAAGTAAACTTTTAGGTGTGAAACTTCACGTTCACCGAACCTAAAATGAAAATACTCGTTGAATATTCAGCCCGATAATGAGCAGCACTAAGGGGAGGTAATTTACACACTGACTGTCATGGTACTATGTACCATTCTTCACTCACCAATAGAGGAGTTTTGCCCAATTGTACTTCCTCTTAAAACAATAATCCCCGCCACCACCTCACTCATTACCAAACCGGAACTACTAGAATTTAATAATCCACGAACAGGTTCATTATTAATCTCCATACCGGTATAGGGGAATTTAGGCGGTTGACTAGCCGAAACATTTTCCAAGAAAGTACCTTTTCTTCCGGTGAGACAAAATACTAGATTTACCATTACAGGACAGTTTTCAGGATGAGCGACTAATCATGCTTTATTACTTTTAGCCACACTTGTCCTGGACCAGGGGAATGAAAACGCTGATTCGACCCACTGATAAAGCACACCTGTCGATTATTGAGATTTCGAAATTAATGTTTCTTAGGGCCGTTTTCCCCAAATGAGTTTAAACTAGGTTTATTTTAATCTGGTTTAAGTCTGAGTTTAAACTAACATTCATTTTCCCCATATTGGTTTAAACTTTGTATCAAGTTTAAACCTGGCTCAGAGTTAAACCTTCTATATTGTTGGTTTAAACTGCTGTTTATATTCAACTTTCTTGACATTTTATTAACGTATCTGTGATTTTCCTAATAGAAGGGTTAGTTTTGACTACCAGTACTGCAGCACTTTAATGAAAAACGTACTAAAATTATAACCTAGTATTAGCATTAGAAAAATGGGAGAATTTATTGAAGTCTTTGGTTAAATAGGAAATAATTTTGATGTGCAAGAGAGGTTAAGAAGCCGCGTTCCAACAAAAGTTTACAATCTTGGAAAATCGGATGTAACGGAGTTCTTTGATGGATTTATAATTCATAAGCGAACAGCAAGGATTGTCTAGTATCGAAGAAGGATTCATTTAAAACGTCAACTGCACGAAATAATGCTATTTCGCTAGAAGCAATGATTCTGGTTGCTTTAAGATATGATGCAGCAGGCATTTTTTTCATTAACAACGGGGACCACAGACCTTAAATTGCAGTCTCCTTATAATATTATATACTGTAAAATACTGTTCGTGGTATGAATACTGTAATGTGAAGCATAAAAATATTCCTACTTAAGTTGTGTAATACGTCCGCTCTTCATTCGGTACCTGGTGGCTGTGGTCGCTAAAGCGTGAAGTCAGCATCGTCCGAATCCGTGACAAGGCGGTTCGAATCTAATTTGTCGAAAATATTTTTACCATCAGAATGTTGACCGGCACGGTAGGAGAGGCGGTGGTATACAATTTCTAATCGCTAGATTATATATTTGTAGGATCAGAAAAACAATAAAGTATTTCATGCTTGCTAGTAAATTTGTAATAGAATAGATTATAGTTAAGAATGTTTCATCGTATCTATTGCCAGCATACCAGCAATAGAAATATTAATGCTATAGGGAGAAGAGTATTATGCATACAGTACGACATATCGCGAACTTGGTTATGTTATAAACGAATATGGAATCAAGTAATACATCTCCAAATTATACATCCTCAGTGGTCTGTCTGCTGGATCCAAGGTTTGTGAGATTGATCCCGGCCGAGGGCGATGGATTTTGATAGGAGATAGATCCCGAGCATGCTTGGAATTTTACTTGAAATTCACATAAATGTTGATTTTCTGAGGAAAGGAATACCATAGGCCTATTGCTGAAAGACCAGGATTTTAATATTTCAACGTTCCCGTGTGTTCCGTAAGACAATACAGACATCAAAAGACACGTATTAGGCCCACGGTACTTGTTTATGGTAAAGCATGACAGAGAAAAATAAGAAATAAAAGTGCGTTCCAATAAATTGTAGACAGCAATAGGTAGAATTATATGATACAACACTTCGCACAAATGTAAACAATTTATTTATCAGTAAAGCTAATATCCCGCCGAATTTGTTCTTTATTCACTACGTACGATAGCATTAATTCGCCACAAACAGCTGATATTATTACAAAAATGTCGGTCATTGAATTACTTGGCTCTGATTGGCCAATTCCAATCGACCATGCCTTCGACTATTCCTTCAGTGCAGCCAACGTTAGCGCCAACGACAGCTCGCCCGTTTAAACTAAACGAGTGTCAGAAATTGGTGGAGAAAATGGACGCAACTTTAAACTAGGTACTAAAGTTAAACGGGTTTAATTTATACTCTGAAAACCAGGTACATTTTTATTAGCACAGAATTTCAATGTAAAACATTTTAGGAGTGGAGGTTGCTGCTAGCACAGAAGGTGTCCGTATGTTTGAAACCTGCTGCTGTAACAGCGAAGGACTCAGGGCCGCGAGCAAAATATAAAAATGTCCTATATGCGGGATAAAAGCCTTACATTGTAAGTTATTTGCCATCATTTGTGTTTTAGAATAATGTAATGCAAAGACACATGCATACAACATTATGTAAGTATAGGTATAATTGCCCAGTAACTCGTCTAGCCGGTGAACACGAAAATAGGGCTTCTGATTTAATGAAGTTAGGGCACGAGATGGGAAAAGGTAAGTTAAGGCATGGGAATTAAAACGATTAAGCAACTAACCCTCTGCTATAGCCCTGTCTACCTACTTAGCCAGCACACCTCGAGAGTAGATATACAAAATCTGAAGTACATATATAGGGTCCATTCTGAACACTACAATTTTCTTTAAATTTCACAAGACCGAGCAAGTGGCTGTACGGTTTGAGTCCTGCAACTATCAGCTTGCATTCGGGAAATAGTGGGTTTGAATCCCGCCCTGAAAATGCTTTTACGTGGTTTCCCATTTTCACACCAGGCAAACCTGGGGATGTACATTAATTAAGGCCACGATCACTTCCTTACTATTCCTAGTCCTTTCCTATCCTATCGTTGCCATAAAACATATCCGTGTCTGTGGGACGTAGAGCAAATTGTAAAAGAAAATGTTCCTCAAGAAACCTACCGTGTTAGTCGAAATGATAATTACATTCTTCAACAGGATATTAAACGGATGAGGCAAGAGTAAAAGGGTTCACTCGTTGTAGGCTTTTCAGGAACACAATAGGCAGGTGGCAGCAATAAAAACACCTCCCCTCTACTCAAGCTATACCACCAGCGGCTGTACCAGTGTAAGGAAATCCTCTGATCTTCATCTCATGAAGAAGTACTTCTTCGCGAAGATACGATGGCGCAAACACCTCGCGACTCGCCAAAGTGAAATTAATAATAATAATAATAATAATAATAATAATAATCATAATAATAATAATAATAATAATAATAAATCAGTTCAGTAAATAACAACAACAAACACCTCGTTATTAGGCGTAAAAATCCTCGTAAGCCGCGCTCGGCTATCAGAATATAGTCCCATGAGAGCCCTTGCTATAGCTCTTACGGCACTACACCAGGCATTTAAAGGGTAATAGAATGGAAGCGTGCTAGGCCCATAATCCAGAAACTGGTTGACCGAAACCACGCTCTGCTACGATGCTACTCTCAATCCCTATATTCCCTACAGACCACTCCCTATGACCCTTATGGAACTACATAAATCATTTAAGGATAAATAAATGTGGGAGTGGTACGGGTTTCAGGCTTATGACCAGGAAAAGGTAAAATATAAATACTAAACTTACTCCTTAATTTTAATGACACGTTAAAATGGACAGTAAGCAAATAAAATGATAGGCCCATCAACACACCCCCTCCAAAAAGAAAGAAGTTAATGAAAGCTTAAGTGTCGCCCAGCTTCAATAATAACGCAGTTTCATTCAGGAGTTCTACGCTGTAGATGTGAAAAGGACGAGGATTTAGGCTGAGTAGCTCAGACGGTAGAGCGCTGGCCTTTTAAGCTTAAGTTGGCGGTTTTGATTCTGGCTCAGTCTGGTGGTAAATGAAGTTGCTCAAATACGTCAGCTTCATCTCGATAGATTTACCGGCACGTGAAAGAGCTCCTGTAGGACAAAATTTCGGCATCTCGACGTTTCAGAAACTCTTAAAATTAGTTAGTGGGACGTAAAACGAGTAACATTACGTATTATTAAAAGGACGAGGAGGATGTGTATTCCGCTGATGAAGTTTTGTTGGTAGAGTGTCCAGGCTGGATACACCACAAAAATTCTCGAAATTATTTTCCTTGACATTACTACGGAACCCTTCGTGTAGCCAACCGACGGTTTCATTAACAATAAGCAATCCCATAGAAAATCGTACACAATTCACAGAAAATTCCTTGAAATATTCTCGTACTTGTAAGATTACATAATTAACAACGCAGTCACTCAACATTTACTGTACAGGACATTCCATTAAGAGCAGTGTACAGTTGAATGGCTGAGTGTGTTGGGAATGTTCATTAATTAAGGCTTCCTTCCCACTCCTAGCCTCTTCCTATCCCATCGCCACCGTATAACCCATCTGCACCGGGCGAGTTGGCCGTGCGCGTAGAGGCGCGCGGCTGTGAGCTTGCATCCGGGAGATAGTAGGTTCGAATCCCACGATCGGCAGCCCTGAAGATGGTTTTCCGTGGTTTCCCATTTTCCCACCAGGCAGATGCTGGGGCTGAACCTTAATTAAGGCCACGGCCGCTTCCTTCCAACTCCTAGGCCTTTCCTATCCCATCGTCGCCATAAGAGCTATCTGTGTCGGTGCGACGTAAAGCCCCTAGCAAAAAAAGAATAACCCATCTGCATTGGTGCGACATAAAGCAAGTTTAAAAAATAGTTGAGCGATCAGCGTCTTAGCCTTACGTCCCCGGGGCCCTGGGTTGGATGCCCGGCCGAGTCAAGCGGCTTGAATCATACACGGTTAATTGCCTTGGCTCGGATACTGGGTGTTTGTGCTGTCCCCAACATTCCTGTATCTCGCATACCACACACAACACCATCCTCCACCACTCAAACTCATAGTTTTCTATTTACGACAGACGCCACCCACCTTCACCTGGGGGATTTGCTTTACATAGGCTGCTCCAAGTTAGTAATTGTGACACGAAATAATAATAATAATAATAATAATAATAATAATAATAATAATAATAATAATTTAAAAAACCAAACCCCATGGCACTACAGCCCTTGAAGGGCCTTGGCCTACCAAGCGACCGCTGCTCAGCCCGAAGGCCTGCAGATTACGAGGTGTCGTGTGGTCAGCACGACGAATCCTCTCGGCCGTTATTCTTGGCTTTCTAGACCGGGGCCGCTATCTCACCGTCAGATAGCTCCTCAATTCTAATCACGTAGGCTGAGTGGACCTCGAACCAGCCCTCAGGTCCAGGTAAAAATCCCTGACCTGGCCGGGAATCGAACCCGGGGCCTCCGGGTGAGAGGCAGGCACGCTACCCCTACACCACGGGGCCGGCATTAATAATAATAATAATAATAATAATAATAATAATAATAATAATAATAATAATAATGTAATTGGTCTTATGTCCCATTAATTACTTTTACGGTTTTCAGAGACGCCGATGCAACGGAATTTTGTCCCGTAGGAGTTTTTTAACGTGCCAGTAAATCTACCGACTCGAGGCTGACGTATGTGAGCACCTTGAAATAACACCGGACTGAGCCGGGATCGAACCCGCCAACTTGAGCTCAGGAGGCCAGCGCTCTGTCGCCTGAGCTATCTATCCCGGCAAGGTCGGAAAAAACCTTGCTGTGCAGTTATGGAACATACCGCAGTAACTCACGTATGCCGCTTAGTTTTACAGGAGGTACGCCGAATGGACAGTCTTATAATTTCTGCACATTACTGTCGTTACAAGATATATTTTTTCGGATATAGCAGTCCGGCTCCATGGCTAAATTGTTAGCGCGCTGGCCTATGCTCACACGGGTCCCGGGTTTGATTCCTGGCAGGGTTGGGAATTTTAACCATAAGTGGTTAAATCCGCTAGCACGGAGGATGGGTGTATGTGTCGCCTTCATCATCATTTCATCCTCATTAAGACGCGCTGGTCGCCTACGGGAGTCAAATGAAAAAACCTGCACCTGGCGAGCCGAACATGTCCTCGGACACTCCCGGTAACAAAAGCAATACGCCATTTCATTTCGGGTATGACAATTAGATTATCTTAGGATTTTGCTGAATATTTTCATTTCAAAGACAGAATCTTTCAGGGCCGTAAGTGGTTGAACTAGGCACATGTTGGTTTGTAAAGTCGAAGGGGAAAGGTTTGGGTGGTCTCGTAAACACAAAGATGATTATGTAAACAAGATCTGTTGAGTTCGACCTCCGTATTTGCAACCACATCGCTCAGCATATTTGCTCAATTTTCTTCAATGCTTATTTATTTTTTATTTTTTTTGCTAGGGGCTTTACGTCGCACTGACACAGATAGGTCTTATGGCGACGATGGGATAGGAAAGGCCTAGGAGTTGGAAGGAAGCGGCCGTGGCCTTAATTAAGGTACAGCCCCAGCATTTGCCTGGTGTGAAAATGGGAAACCACGGAAAATCAATGCTTATTAAGAAAAGAAAATAATTGTGAATTCAATGAAGTTTACTCACATTACTGTTGTCCATGGATAATAATTCAATAGAATGAAATACATGATCTTTTTCGTCCATCGTTGAGTTTGCCCTTTACCTTCACTGCGCCTCATATGCACTTGGAGCTGTTGACTATAATGTCCCAAGACCATAGCAATAAAATACCAAACACAAGTAGGACAACAACAAACAAAAACATTAACATCAGTGATGGGTAGTCAAGTAAGTGCTCTCGGGCTGAGGATAAGTTGGGTAATACCAGCTGAGCAGAGCCGTGCCCAGCTGTGAGTAACTAACAGGTTTGGACGAATCTACACAACCTGTCAGGAAATCTACGCCTACTACGTCCTCAATGATGCAACGCTCTCTGTATGTGCGAACCAGTGATCTTCTTTTTTTTAAAAAACGTTTTACGTCCTCTCAATTAGCATAAAAACTGTTACGCCTACAGTTATATTGAAACAGTGTGGCGAATAAATATATACACAGAAACACGCCTTCTAGCTGTCACGCAACAGAATGAGTAAATGGGATCGTACTCACAGCCTGGCTGTCAACTACGCTCACTTAGTCATGTCACATGCGCTTAGGTAGACGGAGTTTTTATGGCACAATGTTGTACCGGTACGTAATTACATGAACTTCGAATATAACACCTGCAATGAAATATGTACTAATCTTCAAATGTAATAATAATAATAATCATAATAATAATAATAATAATAATAACCTGGCAAGTTGGCCGTGCGGTTAGGGAAGCGCAGTTGTGAGCTTGCATTCGGGAAATGGTGGCTTTGAACCCAAC
This sequence comes from Anabrus simplex, assembly GCF_040414725.1. Classification (NCBI taxonomy): domain Eukaryota; kingdom Metazoa; phylum Arthropoda; class Insecta; order Orthoptera; family Tettigoniidae; genus Anabrus; species Anabrus simplex. The sequence continues at coordinate 1,178,044,918 of NC_090266.1, forward strand.
TGTCAGCAACCCTGAAGATGGTTTTCCGTGGTTTCCCAGTTTCACACTGGGCAAATGCTGGGGCTGTATACCTCATTTAAGGTCATGACCGCTTCCTTCCTACTCCTAACACTTTTCGTACCCCATCGTCGCCATATGGTATATTTGTGTCCGTGCGACGTATAGCAGATAATAAAACAAAAAAATGGCAAAAGTGCACATAATAACTGCTTGGTCAATTTCTTTGGTATTCTTTTAAAATCCTTCTCTGTGTTCTTCAGCTGCATACCATATTTCGAGCAGTGTAATATTCCTTACGTTCAGTCGCTACTCAGGAAGTTAATACTTTTACACTGATTTTTAGTGGGATCCTTTGTGGTGTAATGAAGTGGTGAAGATTTTCCCACTGTACGATTAAGCACGGTGCCCGGATACATTCATATCCGGTCTTGTCGCATGTTCTTGCACAGAGATTGAGTTTCCTTATTGCCACTGCACTGACCTAACCCGCCCAGGGGCGCACAGCTCCGCTAACTACCTCTGAAGACTTCCTGTCCCCAGGTCTTAGAAGAAACCTAGTCACTTTTTCGGCACTATTTCAGAGATGTCCCTGAACGTTTTAGAGACCGAATTAGATTCGAGAGTGTATACGATATTTACATTTACATTTGATATTGCATACATTTATTATTGTACAGTACCACAGCCTGACAAATCTGTCTCCACTCATCCCGGGAAGAAACCAGATAAGTCAGTTTTCATTTTTTATTTTAACAGTAACTTATTAAGTTTAATACTCCCTATCCTTTGATACTAACAAAATAAGTTATTTTATAATAATATTGAGGAACGAAGAGCCTTCGTGGCTCAGGCTGCAGCGTGCCGGCCTCACACCGCCGGATTCCGTGGTTCAAATCTCGGTCACTCCATGTGAGATTTGTGCTGGACAAAGAGGCGGCGGCAAAGGTTTTTCTCCGGGTACTCCGGTTTTCCTTCTCCAATATCATTTCACTTCATCTGTCATTCATTAATCATTGCCCCAGAGGAGTGCGACAGGCTTCAGCAGCCGGCACAATTCCCAACTTCGCCGCTAGATGGGGCTGTATTCATTCCATTCCTGACCCGGTCGAATGACTGGAAACAGGCTGTGGATTTTCATTCAATATTGAAGAATTAGCCAAATTTTACTTCCAGATTATTCCAGAATACATAACAGCCCCCAGCAAGGACCAGACAATTTGGGTTATCTTGCTAATATTCTTAACAAAAGTGGCTTCAGCCAGGTAAGTCATTTTCTCTAATGTGTAATACATTTTCTGTGGTTATTGTGGATGAGGATATATATACATATTTTTTTTGTAAATTAAGTGAATTTACACAGCTGTCTCTGTCAAAGAGATTTGTTAAATCTTACTGGCTAACAATGCCCAAATGTCCGGCCCCGTGGCTAAATGGTTAGCGTGCTGGCGTTAGGTCACAGGGATCCCGTGTTCGATTTCCGGCAAGGTTAGGAATTTTAACCAACATTGGTTGATTCCGCTGGGACGGGGGCTTGGTATTTGTGTCGTCTTCATCATCATTTCACCCTTATCACGACGCGCAGGTCGCCTAGGGGAGTCAAATCAAAAGATCCGCTTCCGGCGAGCCGAACATGTCTTCGAACACTCCCGGGACTAAAAGACATAAGCAATTTCAGTTCATTTTCAGTACACAAATGTGACTTACACGCTTTGGTTTCGACTGATCCACTAAAGAAAATAATGCCAGGTCAATATAGAATAAGTCAGTTAGCGTGCTGGCCTTTGGTCACAGGGACCCCGGGTTCGATTCCCGGCAAGGTCAGGATTTTTAACCATTATTGGTTGATTCCGCTGGGACGGGGGCTTGGTGTTTGTGTCGTCTTCATCATAATTTCACCCTTCATTTTCTGAATTAAACAAAATCCAACCAAAACCATTATTTAAAAAGCTGTTGTTATATAACGCAGAATGGTTTGACAACATTTGGTGAATCGTTGATTTCGATTTGTTCTGCTTGCTTCTGCTTTATCTGTTCACCCTCCAGGGTTGGTTCTTCCCTCGGACTCAGCAAGGGATCCCACCTCTACCGCCTCAAGGGTGGTGTCCTGGAGCGTGAGACTTTGGGTCGGGGATACAACTGGATAGGATGACCAGCACCTCGCCCAGGCGGCCTCACCTGCTATGCTGAACAGGGGCCTTGGAGAGGGATGGGAAGATTGGAAGGGATAGAAAAGGAAGAGGGCGTGGCCTTAGGTTAGGTACCACCCTGCATTTGCCTGGAGGAGAATTGGGAAACCACGGAAAACCTCTTCGAGGATGGCTGAGGTGGGAATCGAACCCACCTCTACTCAGTTGACCTCTCTTATCACCCCGTTCCAGCCCTCGTACCACTTTTCAAATTCCGTGGCAGAGCCGGGAATCGAAACTGGGCCTCCGGGGGTGGCAGCTAATCACGCTAACCACTACACCACAGAGGCGGACTTCGATTTGTTAAAAGAACAAAAAATGCTTCCCCTAAGAGCTTTAATTGCTTAACTGATCTGGGATGAGTGAGTTAATATACCACTTTGTAACTCACAACATTTGCTCAAAATGACGGCTACCAACCTCAATGCAAGCATGATACCGGTGTAAAAGATTCTGCCGCACTCTTTCAAATATCCCTGGCATTTCACATCACAGACAACTACAATCTTGGCAACACATGTAAAAATTATCTGCTAATATTCCGGGAAACCTCCTCAGATGAGTGGTTAGCGTACTGGCCTTTGATTCAGAGGGTCCCAGGCTTGATACCCTGCCGGATCGGGAATTTTAACTGCTTGTGGTTAATTCCTCTGACTCCGGGACAAGATGTTTGACTTTTCTCCATACGCATCACACTACAAACCATCACAAGAACACGCAATAGTACTTAGTTCTACATTCCTCCACATAAGGTTGGAATCAGGAACGCCATCCGACTGTAAATCTGACCCAAATCGACATCAAGTGCGAACCGTAGTAAACTGGGAAGGAGGCCAGGGAAAAGAGGAACAAGATGAAGAATAAATTAATCCGGAAAATAGTAACAGAGATATACCGTACATATTTAGCTCATATCTCTTTCAGTTGGCTTCTCAGACTCTAGGTTACGTATCTCAAAATATTCTGTAGAGCATCCCTTATTTTCAGTTGAAATTAACTGAAACATACTGTATGCAATAACTATTATTGCGCGAATTGTTCTTCTTCTGCTTATACTTCTTCTTATTCTTCTTCTTCTTCTTCTTCTTATTATTATTATTATTATTATTATTATTATATTTATTATTATTATTATTATTATTATTATTATTATTATTATTATTATTATTATTATTATTATTATGTCATGTGGCCTCCAAAGAGGCCTGGTGCAGGTCTCTCGAGTTGACTCCGTATAGGCGACCTGCACGTCTGTGAGGATGTAGCCCTACCTATAAGGAATTCTAACGATGAAGAGAGCACCCACACATCCAGCACCCGAGCCATCAGAATTAACCAGTGACGATTAAAATCGAACCCGGGAGCCCTTGGGCCAAAGGTCAGCACGCTCTCCATTTATCCATGGAGCCACTAATAATAATAATAATAATAATAATAATAATAATAATAATAATAATAATAATAATAATAATAATAATATCGTCTGGCCTCCAGAGAGGCCTGTTACAGTCTTTAGAATTGACGCCTACAGTATATGTGACCTGTGCGTCCGGGAGTAGCCTATGTGGCCCTACCTATGGTGAATTCCAATGTTGAAGACGACACACACACACACAAACCCAGGGCCACAGGTATGAACCACTGTAGGTTAAAATCCATAACCCAATGGATAATCGAACCCGGGACCCTTTGTTCCAAAGGCAACGACGCTGACCATTTAGCCATGAAGCCGGACAAAGCAAAACACGTGTCCACGTCTCGAGGTGATGGAGTTCTTTTCAGACACACCCCCAATGGAGGTAAGCTGCATGTGCTATTTTTCTTGCCTTTCTTAAACATCTGGTTGTACCGGGAATCGAATCCAGACCTTCGTGTACTCAGCCCAAAGGTTAACCAGATTCTCAGCAGTTCGAATATCAAATATTATGGAAGAAGAGACATAGTAGGAATTGAAGAGGTAAGTAGTTGCCGCTGCTTTTCTCACAGCGTCACAGATGAGATGCATTTTGTCCCCGACCTTACACACCTTCACACGAAAAGGTTAAGTACAAAATGGATAGTGTTATTAGTGTCACTCACATCTCAGTTATTTTCCTTTTTCCTTTGATTCTTCTATTTTACTCTGAACTAGCACATTCAAATTGTCGGCTGTGGTAGGACAGAAAAGTGTTAAGACTGACAACGTAGCGACCTAATTAAAGTACATTTGCCTGGTGATGAAATAGTATACCACAAGAAATATCTACAATCCCATCATCTCCTGGGAAACAAGCTTACAGCTACACTACTTTACCGTGTAAGCAAATCGCTAAATTTTCTACATCATTTAGAGGTTTATGTCAGGATAATGTCATACACATACGTCACATGACCAACGTTATCTTCTCAGTCCTTGCGTCAATTAATTCCTAGTCTTCATATTAATACAGTCGCGGTTGTCAGGCGAAATTCACCCACATCGAGCAACGCGGTAATAATAACCACGATGTTCCAGTTACCAATAAAGTAGTAACAGCTTCAATGGGAAACAGGTATTCCAATTTGCAGTGGGCTGCTTTAGGCCCGAGCAGTCTAATTGGTGCTGAGGAGATCACCACCGACCTTTTATAACACATGACACCTTCTCCTTCTTCTTCTTCCTTTCTTCCTTCAACTTTTCCCATTTACTCCTGGAATTTGTAGTAGATGTGAATTAAGTCCATTTTTACATCCAGATGTCCTTCTTGAAAACAACTCTGGGTTGAGGGTTGTACTCACTATTGTGTGTTCCTGTGATGGCCGGTAGTATGCGTTGTATTTAAATGAAGATGTGCATTAAGACGAAGGGCATTTAGGGCTCACCCCACCACTCTCACAACTTCAGACTTTGGACTGTGCTTCTCAGCAGCTGAATATTGAACCCATGACCTTTGTGTCCTAGTGGACCAAAGGGTTCAATATGCAGCACCAGTTTGGCTTTCCTCTTCACATTCCAAAGAGGTGGATAAAGCTCTGAGTGAGATATCCAGTATTGTGTCTTGACGTCCTAAACCAGCATCACTTCAAGAGATCTGCCCTAAAATTGGAATTTCTCCACCGCATATCCGAAGAATTGCAGCTTCGACGTTTGAGAAGAAACGGTAAGAAACCGACTCTAGAATCCTCGGTTTGGCCATCAACCAGCCCGACAGAGACTTCGGTCATAAATCAGCTTTTTGAGGGGAGTAACATCTCAAACATTCACAAGAAGCTGTAAGACAGAAGTCAAGGATCCAAACATCCCTCGCTTGGGAAAGATGATGGTATCAGCTCACAGCATGCAATATGGAATTTGGAAACCGTTGAACAGGCTGAGGATGGGAGTTTCACACTGCAAGACCAACCAAAAGAAGTGGAGCGTGCTCAACAACAACGATAAGCACTGCTACTGCGGTATCTCACAAGGGCCAGGTTACTTGCTAGTCTGCCCTCCTCAATAGAAAACCTTATGGTTGCAAATACAAGTCATAACTGTTGCTATTCACTCCCAAATTTTGATTTGATTCGGATACGGAAATGCATGAATGAAGACGAATACAAACATCCAGCCCCCCCCCCCCCCGAACCAGGGGCATTAACCAGTTTTGGCCAAATTTCCCAGTCCAGCCGACATCGAAAGGCGCGGACCTTTGAACTGCAAGCTACTAAATTGACAAGGAGCCAAACTTTTATAACGGATAACAGTGTTAAAGAGACACTCGGTGGAATATTTTAAATTCGAAGTCCATGGAATATGCAAAATAATTCGATATTTTCAACATTCTAGTTAAATGTTTCATTAGCATTTAGTCTGCATATATGCAGTAAATATAAAAATAACATCAGAATAAGGAGTAGTAGGTACATTATTTAATTTATTCCAAATTACGAGAATTTGCGAGCTTCTAAGCAGTGTGTGTCATATAGCCGTAACCTTTCTTTCGAGGGATTGTGGGTTCAAAACATAGTCTTGTAGATGCTTTTACCGTGTTTGCTAACTTTCGAGAAAGACTTTCCTTGAATAAGACTACGGCTACCTCCCCAGTCCTAGCCTTTTTCTCTTCTACTGTCATCGAAAACCTAGCTATATTAGCGTGACATTGAACTGAGGAAGACAAGAAAATAAATTAATACAATTTGTTGGTGTTTCTTACATTAAAAGAAGTACCAATAGCAGGGATGAGCAGCTCAGATGGTACAGCGCTGGCCTTCTGAGGTCAAGTTGGCGGGTTCGATCCCAGGTCAGTCCAGTGGTATTGGAAGGTGCACAAATACGTCTGTCTCCTGTCATTAGATTTACAGGTATGTTGAAGAAATCCTGCGGGACAAAATGCCAGCACCTCGGCGTCTACGAAAACCGTGAAAGTATACTCATGTCCATAAAAACCAGAGAAACTTCAAAGACTAGGGATAGGAAGAACGTATTCACAGGACATATGTATAAGAATGTTCTGAAGAAATGATTAGCATTTGAACCATGTCAGCCCTCAGGTTCAAGGCCCACATCGATGTCACTGCGCACCCCCACTGACTGGAAACATGTGCCTACGGCTCTCGTTTTCGTTATGAACCGAAGGTGTGTCTTGAGCCGACGTGCAGGATGCCTCGCAGACGTATGCGAGAACCGTACTGTCAAATGAGTGAGTTTGAAAGAGGGCGCATTATTTGCATGAGAGAACGTGATGCATCCAACCGGAAAATTGCTGTTCGTGTGGGACGAAGTGTGTCGGCAGTGCAACGGGTGTATACAGAATGGTTCACAGAAGGCCGTACAACACGACGAGATGGGTCTGGTCGCACCACCCAAACCACTTTCACCCCCGAGGAGATCGACACCTTATTGAATGGCATTGAAGGACATATATGCATCCCCCTCGGCTCTGGCGGAACCCTGGAACAGTGTACCACATCGTACGCTATTACGAGTGACAGTGCGTCACCGTTTATTACGGTCAAGGTTACCGCCGCGTCGTCCACTTCTCCACCTACCTTTGACTAATGTGCATAAACATGGTAGACTGCAATTGTGTATGGAACGACGTCACTGGGGACAGGAATGGCAGCAGAGAGTGTTTTCGGGAGAATCCAGGTTCTGTTTGTTTTAAAATGACGGCCGCATTTTGGTTCGCCGCAGACAGGGGGAGAGGCATCACATTGACTGCGTTCGCACAAGATATACAGCGCCAACTCATGGCCTTATGGTGTAGGGTGCTATTGGGTACAACCACAAATCACTGTTGGTGCGTATCCAGGGCACTGTGATCAGTTTGACCTACGTGAATGACATCCTGCGACCCGTAGCCATACCCTTTCTGCACGGCACCCCAGATGCCAAATTTCAGCAGGACAATCCGCGACCACATGTTGCTGCACTAACACGTCCATTCTTGTTGTCACAGGATGTCAGACTGTTGCTCTAGCCCGCACGATCACTGGACTTGTCGCCAATCGAAAATGTGTGGGATATGGTGAAACGACGAGTGCTGTCCTGTGACCCAGTGCCAACAACCGAAGGTGAATTGTGGAACCAGGTGAATGCAGCATGGATGGCTATACCCCAGGACGCCATCCACACCTCATACGCGTCGATGCGGTCACCCATGGAACAAGTTATCTGTGTCCATGGAGGACCCAGAGCCCACTAGGCTACAGGCAGGGGTGTATTCTCCTTGAATGCAAGGCATTCACTGCATGCGTTATGATAACACAAAGAACTGTCTGATGTACGATTTTAGGTTGTTTTAAGTCAAATATTAACGATTTCATCTCTCAGAAGTTCAAAAGGTCCGCGCAACTGTACTAGTTCCGTTGCTTGACTACATGTGGTGCTGGTGTAGTCTCGCCGTCTACTCCTCTCTAGGAAGAAAGAGACAGCATGGCGCAGTTAAGGATGCAAGGCATTCAATCTTAAAATTGCATTCGGTGGCAGACGTAGTTCTGAAACCATCCGAACGATGTCGCTGCAATTGAAACTTGGTCAGAATTTGTCACCCCATACCCGTGCTACCATCTGCCATCTGTTAGCAACTTGGAGAAAGTCGGCATCTTTACAGCGAACGGGACCCACAGATTATCCCCCAGAGAGAACCCAACGTGACGAAACTGACCAATGCCACTGAGGTAACTTTCCTCCAGTGCTTCAGTTGTGGCTAACTAGTGAGTTAATTCATTGTGTGTTTTGCTGATTAGTGAGTTCATTCTGTGTGTGCTGTTCCTGTGCTATTCGTCATTTTCGGTCTTTTATTATATTTTGCGCTTATTGTGGTATTAACGATGGATGAGTCTAAAACGGATATAATTGTAAATCAGTTTACTGGCCGTTCGTTTGATGAAAAGATTCAAATAGTTCAAGCCGGGAGACCTCTACCTTCCCTCATATATTTCTTCTTTACCGGGCGAGTTGGCCGTGCGTGTAGAGGCGCGCGGCTGTGAGCTTGCATCCGGGAGATAGTAGGTTCGAATCCCACTATCGGCAGCCCTGAAGGTTTTCCGTGGTTTCTCATTTTCACACCAGGCAAATGCTGGGGCTGTACCTTAATTAAGGCCACGGCCGCTTCCTTCCAACTCCTAGGCGTTTCCTATCCCATCGTCGCAATAAGACCTATCTGTGTCGGTGCGACGTAAAGCTCGTAGCAAAAAAAAAAATCTTCTTCTTCTCCTTCTTCTTAATCTGCTTACCATCCAGGGTTGGCTTTTCCCTCGGCTTTTCGGACTCAGCGAGGGATCCCACCTGTACCGCCTCAAGGGCAGTGTCCTGGAGCTTCAGACTCTGCGTCGGGGACAAAACTGGGGAGGATGACCAGTACCTCGCCCAGGCGGCCTCACCTGCTATGCTGAACAGGGGCCTTGCGGGGGATGGGAATATTGGAAGGGATAGACAAGGAAGAGGGAAGGAAGCGGCCGTGGCCTGAAGTTAGGTACCATCCCGGCATTTGCCTGGAGAAGTGGGAAACCACGGAAAACCACTTCCAGAATGGCTGAGGTGGGAATCGAACCCACCTCTACTCAGTTGACCTCCCGAGGCTGAGTGAACCCCGTTCCAGCCCTCGTACCACTTTTCAAATTTCGTGGCAGAGCCGGGAATCGAACCCGGACCTCCGGGGGTGGCAGCTAATCACACTAACCACTACACCACAGAGGCGGACTCTGGTAAATTTTAAAATAGAAAACAAGAATTGTGTACGCACGTTCAATCCAGGAACTTACAGTAAAACTGTTTGGCTCGAGTTCACTTACATGTAATTAGGGTGAGTAGAATTGAAATTTACTTAATACATTGTGTTAACTGCATGGTTAACAGTTGCATGCCTCAGTGGAGATTCCAGGATACGCCACTGGCTACAGGCCACATGCTGATCCTAGGTGATTGAAGTACTAATAGTTTCTGAAGAACATACTAATGAACGCGTCCCGCGAATATGAACTTCTTATCTCTAGTCTTTCAAGGTGTTCTATTTTTTATGAACATAGTCTATTTAGTGGGACGTAAAACCAATAATATTATTATTCAAATTGCTCATTAAATATGTGTTATAAATGGGGAAGGGGTGATACCTGAGTGACATTATCACTGGCTTTTCAATTATGGTGGGCACAGTTCATATCCCAGCGATGTTTTCAAAATGTAAAGTTTCCGAGTAGCTCGATATATCCAGACTCCTTTCTGCTGGTTGTTATCCGACAGCAAGGAAAGTTCGGTAGACTCATTTGTTCAGTGAAGTTCAGTGCTTCTTCGAGTCTGGTCCTTCCAAACACTCATCGGACAGAGCTTTCGAGCAGGAAGCTCCTAACTAGTGTAGATTGAGCGGGTCTTTTAAATGAGTTTGAGCGAGTCTAAACGTCATTTTGCACGGCTCTACACTCTGCCACGATACGATGGATGGCTTTATTCGCTGTTTTACAGTCACAGTTGGAAGAAGTTGGCTTACCTCACTTATAAAGCGGCGAGTTACATCGTTCGTTGTTGTTTCGGATTCCATTGAGGGCAACCTGATTTCTTCGTGGGAGATCAAAACCATCCGGAGGTTGCTTGGTGTTAAATAATATCTCCCACTCCTTTAGAGCTGCACTGCTGCATACAGATTGCCATTGTGCGGCCCCATCAGAGATTCTGCTGGTGAGTGTCTGACACCTAAACTAACATGGCCTAGCCATTGCTGTTGATATGTTCTAGGGGCCTAGGTCATGGCAAGCCATCACTAGAGTCCGGATTATTAGGTGCTGATAGATTAGATGGCAAACATACTTAAGCCAGTAACAAGTATACCCTACACTGTACAGCGTTTACGCTATGAGATTTGCATAGATATTAGGGGTAGAGCCTATAGAACTTCTTGAATTTATGCTACTATTCCTACATTATGGTACAACGGGTTGCATGACACTTCCTACAAACCAAATTACTTTGCATTCTAACCTATTACCACCAATAAATCCGAGGTATAGCCCATCACATATTGTTTTATCGTTTCGGCGATATGAGGACATTCGAGGCTTGGGTTTCCAACCCCGCTCCTCATGTTCTCTTTACCCCTCAATCTTCTAGTGGTCTGTTCGGCTCCATGGCTAAATGGTTAGCTTGCTGGCCTTTCGTCACAGGGTCCCCTGGTTCGATTCCCGGCAAGGTTGAGAATTTTCACCATAACTGGTTAATTCCGCTGGCACTGGGGCTGGGTGTATGTGTCGTCATCATCATCATCATTTCATGCACATGACGAAGCGCGGGTCGCCTACCGGCGTCAAATCAAAAGATGGCGAGCCGAACTTGTCCGCGGACACTCCGGGCACTAAAACTAAACGCCATTGCATTATTTCTAGTGATCTTTCCTTCACAGCGTTCTTCTAGTCATTCTCATAGTATTCGTGATCGATAGTAGCTAATGACCACGTGCTCTTGCACCTAATAATACTATCTGTGTACCCTCAGCTACCGTGGGCAGACATTTTAATTTGACGCCATCTGCATGTTTGCTCGTCAATTCCGACGTTTCGCTTTACTCTAAGCCTGCTAGATGGCAGAGTGTACCGAAGTGTAGGTGGTAAGAACGGTAGGGGTAGACCAAGGTACGGATATGACAAGCAGATTAGAGCAGATGTAGGATGCAATAGTTACGTAGAAATGAAAAGATTAGCACAGGATAGGGTGGCATGGAGGTCTGCATCAAACCAGTCTATGGACTGATGACTCAAACCAACCAACCAACCAACCAACCAACCAACCAACCAACCAACCAACCAACCAACCAACCAACCAACCAACCAACCAACCAACCAACCAACCAACCAACCAACCAACCAACCAACCAACCAACCAACCAACCAACCAACCAACCAACAGGAAAATCAAGGAAACCTTTGGAGAAAGGAAATCTAGGTGTATGAATATTAAGAGCTCAGATGGAAAGCCACTTCTAGGGAAAGAAGACAAAGCAGAAAGATGGCAGGAGCATATCCAACAGTTGTATGAAGGTAAATATGTAGATAATTTGGCTCTGGAACATGAAGAGGCTGTTGATGCTGATGAAATGTGAGGCCCAATTTTGAGGTCAGAGTTTGACAGAGCTGTGAGTGACTTAAATAGGAACAAGGCACCTGGAATTGAGGACATTCCCTCTGAATTACTGACTGCCTTAGGAAAAACCAGCATGGCAAGGTTATTTCATTTATTGTGCAAGATGTATGAGACAGGAGAAGTCCCATCCGATTTTCGTCAGAATGTTGTTATACCTATTCCCAAGAAAGCCGGTGCTGACAGGTGTGAAAACTACCGCACCATTAGTTTAGTAACTCATGCCTGCAAAATTTTAACACGTATTATTTACAGAAGAATGGAAAAACAAGTTGAAGCTGATCTGGGAGAAGTTCAATTTGGCTTCATAAGAAAAGTAGGAACACGTGAAGCAATCCTGACTTTATGTCTGATCTTAGAGGATCGAATCAAGAAGGACAAGCCCACATACATGGCATTCGTAGATCTAGAAAAGGCTTTCGATGATGTTGATTGGACCAAGCTATTTATGATTCTGAAGATGATAGGGATCAGATACCGAGAACGAAGAATTATCTACAATCTGTATAAAAATCAGCCTGCAGTGATAAGAATCGAGGACTTTGAAAAAGAAGCGGCAATCCAGAAAGGAGTGAGGCAAGGCTGCAGTTTGTCCCCTCTCCTTTTCAATGTTTACATAGAACAGGCAGTAAAGGAAATCAAAGAGAAATTTGGAAAGGGAATCACAGTCCAAGGAGAGGAAATCAAAACCTTGAGATTTGCCGATGATATTGTTATTTTATCTGAGACTGCAGAAGATCTCGAGAAGTTGTTGAATGGTATGGATGAAGTCTTGGGTAAGGAGTACAAGATGAAAATAAATAAGTCTAAAACAAAAGTAATGGAGTGCAGTCGAACGAAGGCAGGTGATGTAGGAAATGTTAGATTAGGAAATGAAGTCTTAAAGGAAGTAAATGAATATTGTTACTTAGATAGTAAAATAACTAACGATGGCAGAAGTAAGGAGGACATAAAATGCAGACTAGCACAAGCAAGGAAGAGCTTTCTTAAGAAAAGAAATTTGCTCACTTCGAACATTGATATTGGAATTAGAAAGATGTTTTTGAAGACTTTCGTGTGGAGCGTGGCATTGTATGGAAGTGAAACATGGACGATAACTAGCTCAGAAAGAAAGAGAATAGAAGCTTTTGAAATGTGGTGTTACAGAAGAATGCTGAAGGTGAGATGGATAGATCGAATCACGAATGAAGAGATACTGACTCGAATTGGTGAGAGGAGATCGATTTGGCTAAATTTGACGAGAAGAAGAGATAGAATGATAGGACACATCTTAAGACACCCAGGACTTGTTCAGTTGGTTTTTGAAGGAAGTGTAGGTGGTAAGAACGGTAGGGGTAGACCAAGGTACGGATATGACAAGAAGATTAGAGCAGATGTAGGATGCAATAGTTACGTAGAAATGAAAAGGTTAGCACAGGATGGGGTGGCATGGAGAGCTGCATCAAACCAGTCTATGGACTGATGACTCAAACAAACAAACAGACAAACAAACAAACAAACAGAACACAATACATAGTAAATTAATGGAAATACAGGTATGGGCATAAACAGCGATTTATGTACATCAGTTAAAAGCTAAATATTATATACATTTATTCTATAACAATAATAATAATAATAATAATAACAATAATAATAATAATAATAATAATAACCACCTAATATTAATTAAAAGGGACAACAGTGCTCTTCAGCTGTACAGCATAATGACAATGTTACTAGCTTATCAAACGTTACCAATCACATGAAACAATCAATGGTGTCCAACAGGTAATCTCTATATGCAGTCTTAAATTTTGATATTGAGTTAGAGTTCCTGACAGCAGCTGGAAGTGAATTCCAAAATCTTGACCCAGCCGCAACGAAGGATCGATTATACATTGAAGAATGGTTGACGGGAATAGCGAGGGAAGTGCCAGATTTGCCTGATATGAATATGAAAACTTACAGAAAACCAGATTCACAGCTGCATACAGTGAGTATCACACCGAATGCATGTTTACGGCAATTCACTTAAAACTGTTTATGGAATCGAACCGAACAATGACAAATTTCCTGATGCACGTTTGCGTGCAGACCGGCAATGAATATAACGGTATGTATTCAGTTCACTCGAGTTCCTACCAAAGGAAATGGTGTTATTGCGAAAATCAGGTGCCCAGAAGAGTCGTGGTGTTCGAGAAGAACCTGTGTCACGATTACTTGGTAACGTTCGAAATGAAAGTGGGAAGGACTTCCTCAATAAATAGACAACAAACGCCTTGCTGAGCAAGTGAGAAATTCGCACAAGTACACTCACAACATAATCGGGGTCAATTGTCTCTGAACACTGTACGATTTCCGTTGAGCAGTCCTCATATGGTGTTTGACATTATTCTCATTATTAACACTGTGATATCGCTATATCTCTTTAAAAGGAACGCATACTAAATGCAAAAGTAAGAGCAAATTAAAACTTCATTTTCGGAGAGAATATTTACTGCATCGTTTTTACAGCAGGGTATTAACATATCAAATTCTGTATTTATTCTGGTGGATTAACTCTGCAATAGAGAACGGGTGCAATATGCAGTGAAACGTCATCAATCATCATCAATCATTAGTGATGTGCATTTAGGACTGTCACCCAAGTGACAGATTCGCTATCAATTGCTTCTCTAGCCTTTTCTAAAGTGTTTTCAAAAAATTGGAAATTTTTCGAACTTTTCTCTTGATATATTATTCAATTCCCTTACTCCACGTCTTATAAATGAATATTTGTCCAAATTTGTCGTCTTCAGTTCCAACTTTACCTTCATATTATAATCTGTCCTACTTTTAAAAGCTGCCCTCAAACTTATTGGTATACTACTGTCATTCCACGCCGTCTCTATAATGACAGCTCGGAACATATCACTTTGTCGAACAGCTCGCGTCCTTACTCTCAAGTCTTCCCATCGGAAAGTTTGCAACATTTTCGTAACACTACTCCTTCGATAGCAGTTACCCGGAAAAAATCGAGCTGCTTTCCTTTGGCTCTTTCCCTGTTGTCGTATCAAGTAGTTCTGGTGTGTGTCCCATATACTGGAACCATACTCTAATTCAGGGCCTCTCAAGGTGAATGCACCAGTGCATTGCCTTGTGCACGGTGCAAAAGACGACTTCGCTTGGTTGACCAGAGTACAGACCCCCACTCCTCGATTCGGAGCAATAGCGCTGTCGCTCTCTTTCCCCACGCCTGTCTCGCTCGCTCCGCCTGTCTCCTTCTTCCTCACTTGCTCCGTAGTGCTCCAAATCCGAGCCGAGTTGAGCCGAGCTTATCCGAGTAGCCCAGAGACGAAGCGTTGGTCCAAACCGAGCCGAGTGTGAACGCTGCAGTGTGCACAGGAACTCCGCGCCTCAGTTTGCACGCGTGAGATTTTGGGCGTTTGAGAGGCCCTGCTGTAATAAATGATTGTGATACTTATTGCTTAAAGGGGCCTAACATCTAGGTCATTGGCCCCTAATGGCACGAAATGAGAAGAAATGTTACGACAATTAAAAATCCACAATCCTCCACTGACAAGAATTCAAAACGTGAGGACGAAGAACGAATGAATGGGTATGAAGTTAAACAATCAGTGGATCCGACCCGCAAGGCCCCACATCCTCAGAAACTAGCGTTAAACAATAGTATTACCGGTACTGATCAAGGGACTGCTTCTAAAGCACAATACTGAATCGATGAAATGTCGTATGGCTTTTAGTGCCGGGATATCCCAGAACGGGTTCGGCTCGCCAGGTGCAAGTCTTTCTATTTGACTCCCGTAGGCGACCTGCGCGTCATTATGAGGATGAAATGATGATGAAGACAACACATATACCCAGCCCCCGTGCCATTGGAATTAAACCAATTAAGGTTAAAATCCCCGACCCGGCCGGGAATCGAACCCGGGACCCTCTGAACCGAAGGCCAGTACGCTGACCGTTCAGCCAACGAGTCGGACACTGAATCGATGATGCTAGTTGTCTAAACGCGTCCAAAATCCAGGTCATCGGTACTTATCGCTAGGAAAGTAGAACCATGGTATTTGTCATGTTGCGGTATTAATCAAAAGTAGCGTAGACTCGCGGTATTCCACACATTATGGTACTACTCACAGGTAATGTAATGCGCACATGTAACACAGACCAATGGTGTTTTTGTCGCTATTTACAGGCATCTCAAACCTACGCAGGCAACGCAAACCTATGGTGTTCTTCATATAAGTGGACTAACTACAGGGACCCGCACTATCCCGTGGTGTTCCTCACATAGTGAGTACTAATCATTGGCAAGGCAGAACCATGGTGTCGCTCATATAAGGGTACAAATCCCAGGTACTGTAAAATGCATCCTGTCGCTACTAATCACAAACTTATTGTGTAACCAACATAGTGGTACTACGCGCAAGTAAAAGCGACCCATGGTGTTCCCTGCGTGATGGTACTAATTACAAGTAGTATCATGGTTCTAATTTGATCATCCCTTGGTCGCCCCTTTCAGTCACCTAGTACGACAGGCAGGGGATACCGTGGGTGTATTATTCGTCTGCGTCCAACACCTACAGAGGGTTGTGTGTTTGGTCCGCGAGAGGTATTTTATTTCCCTCAAGTCTGCCGGCAAGCCGGTTAGGACCCCACTGTCCGCCACCTGGGACGCGCTACGTGGGAGTATCACCTCTTCCCGTCCCGTGCTACGCCAGCGTAGTAGGTTCGTGGACTAGATAATTATACGCCCTTTCCCTTACGTCCTTAATAGAACCCCTTGATGCCCTCATAACCATGTGAAGAGAGCTCTAAACCTGTTTACATACAGATACTTACAGTGATCCCCGTGGTTACTATCAACCGACCATAACAGTAATTAAAACGGAGAGTACATTTCCTCTTGAAGAAACGTACAACCTGATGTCTCATCCCGTTCATCATCATAACATTGTCTTCTGTCCATCTCACAACATTGTCTAGATCTATTTGAAGTCACTCGCTAGGCCTATCTTGTAACTTATTTATTACTCTGTACCGTATAACATCATCCCCAAACAGCCTTATCAGCGATTCTGGTATTTTAATCGTATTATATACATAAGAAAACATGAAGGTTCGATAATACTGCCCTGTGAGACCCCCTCTTAAACATTACAGGATGAGATACAATGTAGTGCTAAGCAATGGAAATACTTAAGTTGTGTGCGTTCATTTGTATATAATGATGTTCGATTTAGAATATTACAGTAGCAATATTTCTTGTACTATTTTCTGTCCATGGAATTGCTTGTTGTACTGTAGTAGTAATTGTTGTTGTTGGGTAATTATGTTTTAACTTTATTATCACACTACTGTACGTTAGTTACCATTACCACCGGGATATTGTAAATAATAATAATAATAATAATAATAATAATAATAATAATAATAATAATAATAATAATAATAATAATAATAATAATAATAAATAACACTTCACCGACTCTAAATCTCTTAGTTCTAGTATCCAGAAATATAGCTACCAATTCAACCACCTTTATGTATAGTCATTTTTTTTGCTACGGGCTTTACGTCGCACCGACACAGATAGGTCTTATGGCGACGATGGGATAGGAAAGGCCTAGGAGTTGGAAGGAAGCGGCCGTGGCCTAAATTAAGGTACAGCCCCAGCATTTGCCTGGTGTGAAAATGGGAAACCAGGGAAAACCATTTTCAGGGCTGCCGATAGTGAGATTCGAACCTACTATCTCCCGGATGCAAGCTCACAGCCGCGCGCCTCTACGCGCACGGCCAACTCGCTCGGTAAATTTGTATAGTCAAAAGCCCACATTTTCGTCAGTCATCTCCCAGTATCTACCCTTTCAAAGGCCTTGGATAGGTCGATAGCCATACAGTCGATTTGACCTGTTGAACCTAAAATATCTGCTACAGTATACCTTGCTGGAATCCTGCAAGTTGAGCTTCAGTGGACGCTTCTTCTCCTTTTCCTACCGCTTTTCCCACACCTGTGGGGCTGCGGGTGCGAACTGCGTCGCACATGCGAATTTGGCCGTGTTTTACGGCCGGATGCCCTTCCTCATGCAACCCTATATGGAGGGATGTAAGCAATATTGCGTGTTTTTGTGGTGGTTGGTAGTGTGGTATGTTTTCTGAATATGATGAGGAGAGTGTTGAGACGGACACATACACACAGCCCCCGAGCCAGAAGAATGAATCAGAAGCGATTAAAATCCCCGACCCGGCCAGTAATCGAACCCGAAAGTGGTACGAGGGCCGGAACGGGGTCCTGAGTTCGATTCCCACCTCAGCCATCCTGAAAGTGGATTTCCGTGGTTTCTCATTTCTCCTCCAGGCAAATGCCGTTATGGTATCTAACTTACGGCCACGGCCGCTTCCTTCCCTCTTCCTTGTCTATTCCTTCCAATCTTCCCATCCCTCACCAAGGCCCCTCTTCAATAAAGCAGGTGAGGCCGCCTGGGCGAGGTACTGGTCATCCTTCCCAGTTTCATCCCCAGACCCAATGTCTGACGCTCCAGGACACAGCCCTTGAGATTAAGAAAGAAAGAAAGAAACCCGAAGTTCTTTTGGGAGCTATAAACGAAACTGGTCCATGTCCCAAAGACTTCTTCCTTTATCACTGTGACGCTGGCCGAGGTGGCCTAAGCTGTTAATCTACAACACGGCTCGCTTTTAAATGTCACCCAGTGAATCGATCCCGTAACCTTGTACATGGAAGGCGAGTGCCTCGGCAACTACGCTGCGCTATTTCACAGGTCACATGCCAGGTCCTGTACCATAACTGCGCACGGTGTTACCAGATCTGATGTGAGTCAGAGTGGGAAATCAGCTGAAGAGTGTCTGTGTGAGGTGCTTGCTGTGTGTGTACCTGCCCCACCACCACTCCCATGTGCCTCACACCTGGCTGCCAACAGGTGGGTGACAGATGAGCTAGCCCAATCAAAGTATTCTACTTCTTACTCTTCTCTGAATGTTAAGCCCCTCTGCACCAGATGTCGGAGAAATAGCCGTCCAGATGTGGACTTCCCCTAATGAAATTATACTCCGCGCTTGGGAAACTTCCCGATACTCTTGAAGAAGGAATCTGGAATATGATAAGGGACCATCTGGTTGTGGTGGAGAGTATATTAAAAAGAGGAAACAGGTATTGAGAACATTCTCCTTAGGTATCTATGATAAACTTAACACGATACAATGTTATGGATCATATGATCGACTCTTGAAGCCGCGGAAGTTAAATAACGCTAAGGATTGGTAAGCTACATCGGTTGGTGATTTGGAGGTTGAAATCCTGCTGTTGACAGACCATCATTTTTGTGTGCTTCCTTTCTCTTACCTGTTCAGTCCAGTGCTGGATAAGTAACATGTTTCGGTCACTGAACTTACATCTCAATCGTAGAGTGAATGGGCTAGAGTATTCATTTATTCTTTTTTTTAAAAAATCTGACTTCTGCCCTCTATAGGTTGTGTTTCACTGTCTGTGCACTATTTTCCATTTTACTTATTCTCAACTCATTTACCTTTTATTATCTACTAGCATATAGTAGCGGCTACGCTCGCGTGGATTTCGTAATTTGATCAAAGTAATCGTTACTCGGCATTGTACTAACACATCACCTGAAAATTCCTAAAGTATAAAAACTCACCCAAAACTTGAGTTTCATTTACACCAGAAATTCTTTGTAAACCATGTTTGTGGTATTACCTTTTGGGGCTATGACGACCATGCGACATAGAATTGTACATGTGACAAACAGTCTTCTTTCAAGTCGAAAAAATAAATACATGTTTCCTTATTCCAAATACCTATTCCCACTTCTGTAACATCTTCAGTTTTTGAGATATACATAAGTATCCCCATAAAAAGAATTCAACCCCTTGATCAGTGCTTCCACCACCCCCATCTAAGTGTATTTTCCGAAAAAAAACATGTATCTTTATTTTTAAAGGATATTCCAAATACCAATTTTCACGTCTGTTACATCTTCATTTTTTAAGATATAAGTATCCTCATAAAAAATAATTCAACTACGTTTCACTTCTTTGCATCCCCCGTTAAGTGCCTTCTCCGAAAACAAAAAGGTACATCTTCCTGAATTTTTAAAGGACTTTCCAAATACCAAGTTTCTTGTCTCTAACATGTTACGTTTTGGACATATAACGTAGATATACGGGTACTCATTTTAAAACTTCACCCGCTTTTCCAATTCTTTTCAGCACCTTAACTGGATTTTACGAAAACAAAAAAAAATACGTGTTTCATTGTTGTTAAAAGAGAATTCAAAATACCAGTTTTCATGACCGTACGTCTGTAACATCTTCAGTTTTTGAGATAAATGTATACTCATAAGAATAATTCAATTTCTTTTTGACTTCTTTCCAAATCTTTCCCTCCTTAAGTGGACTTTCCGAAAACAAAAAAATAAGTGTTTCTTTATTTTGAAAGGAAATTCAAAATACAAACTTTCTCGTCTGTAACAGCTTCAGTTTTTAAGATAAAGTATCCTCATAAACATATTTCAACTCCTTATTTACTTATTTTCAACCCCACACCCCTTACGCCGATTTTCCGAAAAAACAAATGCGTGTTCCTTCATTTTTAAAGGAGATTCCAAATACTAATTTTCACGTCAGTAACATCTAAGTTTGTGAGATATAAGCATACTCATTAAAGTAACTCAACTCCTTTTTCACACCCTTTCCTACTCGTTAAGTTGATTCCTCCTTCCCAAAAGTGCGCGTTTCTTTTTTTTAAAGGAGATTCCAAATACCAGTTTTCACGTCTGGAATATGTTAAGTTTTTCAGATATACTGTAGATAGGCTAATTTTCAAAATTCACCCCTCTTTTTCAGTTCCCCTTAAGTGGATTTTCAAAAAAAATATGTTTCTTTAATTTTACAGGAAATTCCAAATACCAGTTTTCAAATCTGTAATATGTTATGTGTCTGAGATAATTTGCAGATATAGTCCTTTTAAAATTTCACCCCGTTTTTCACTCCTGTTCACCCCCTATTCATCAGACTATCCAAACACACAAAAATACGTGTTTCTTTTTCTTGAAAGGAGCTTCCAAATACCAATTTTCATGCCTGTAACATCTTCAGTTTTTGAGATATAACTCTCCTCATAATAGGTGTTCAACGCCTTTTCCCCCTTTTTTCATCCCCCCTAATGAGATTTTCCGAAAACAAAAAAAGAATTGTTTCTTTATTTTTAATGAGATTCCAAATACCAATTTTTACGTTTGTAAACTTTTATGTTTTTGAGATACAGATATCTTCTTTTTAATTATTCACCCCCCTTTTCACCCTCTTAAGGCTTGGTTTCTCAGAACTGACGCATGCGAGGTGCGAGGTGCGAGGCCGACGTTGCGTACTTTCATCCCAGTGACGCTGCGAGGCTCGTGGTTTCCCAGGCTGCGAAGCGGATCAGTTGCCGAGCACATGTCTCACAGCCTGTGCGCTACTGTTGGAAGAGGAAGCGGATTATGTGTCAGTACTGGAGGGTTTTCTTCACCCCTATAGCAGTATCAATGGAAACTGTTGATGATCTTGTGATGTCAGCCTGTATCGTCCACAACCTTCTCCGGAATGAGCGAATTCCTTGCCCAAATTAACACTTTATTGGCTATTTGGAATTAACAGAAGAAAACATGGTTCCTCTGGCAGCTGACAACGGAGGTAATTCTATACATGATGCTTTCATGATAAGAGACAGCTTCAAGAAATATTTTTGTAGCAGGGAGAAAGAATCGGTATGACAAAGAGAATATGCTAACGGGGTGGAGTGAAAGTTTTTTTCTAACGGACAAACATGTATTTGTTTACCTATAGTTTACTTTTTTCTGTGACCCAATTAGCATAATAACGGAATGAACATCGTTATTAAAATAAAACACGTGATTTTATTAAATGAACAATACTGAACTCAAATTTTGTAAAATTATATATATTGGCATATTTGGTATTAAAGTAATGGATTTATTGGTTGATATGTTTCTAAATCTGTTAATTATTTAATCCTTTCAAACTGAACTCATATTTGTTATAAGTAACATCAATAATAATAATAATAATAATAATAATAATAATAATAATAGACGACACCCTACCACCGATCCACAGAGGCAGCTACCACATCAATGAAAAAAAAAAGAATCCCAAGAACGGGATTCCAAATGACAGTAAATTAACATTAATCGTCTGGTACCTCCGTTTTTGGAGTTTCTATTTTTACGAACTCTTTCCTTCTCAAGACCATCGTATAATACATAAAACTAGCAACATTTATTAGCTGTTCTACCCAACTTCAGTGATATCATTTTCCATGAGTTGTCTTTCACAACGTTGTTTTTGTAGCTCTTGTGTTGTAAGTTATAACAACACTGGGTGCATTCGAACTTCTTCAATCAGTTCTTCGTCCGCTTCGTCCGTAAAGCTCATCGTGTTGCTTAAAACAGTAAAAACAAGAACAGAAACAATGTCGCCTCGCAGTGCTGTCGCCTCGCACAAATCTGGCCGGACGAATCAGTGCGCGGTGACGCTGCGAGGTCTCTGCGAGGTTGCGTACACTGCGCACCGCGCAGCTTGAGAAACCACTTGCATAAGCTCGTGTAGTCTGGATTTGTGCGAGGCGGGCCTCGCACCTCGCACCTCGCATGCGTCGGTTCTGAGAAACCGAGCCTTTAGCGACAGAATGTCCCACGATCCTCCCTTGGTGAGCACCTACACCCCAATATAAATGTATCCCCAAAATTTCATTTCTTTATGTCCAGTAGTTTTGGCTCGGCGATGATGAATATAGTCTATATAGATCTAAGGACGACACCCACAGCCAGTACCAGAGCTAGTGGAAATAACTGATTAAGGTTAAAATCTACGACCCGGCCGGAAATCGAACCGGGGTCCTCTTGAACCATAGAGCAGAACGCTAACCATTTAGCCATGGAACCTCATGGCATTCGCACTGCCACAGACTTGACAGTAACCCAGGTTACCAGATAGTTGGTGCACATTCGTACATAAGGCTACTCTCTAATGATATCCGGTTACATCGCGCATTCCCATCTATGAAATATCACTGTAAAATTTGTCACAAATGGAACATAATACTTGCTTTTACTTGAATGAAGTGAAAAATCTGCGGTAAATTAAGAAATACCGTCGTTATTAGAGAAATATGAATACATACTTAAGGTCTGCGGATAGGACTCCTTTATGTCGTATTCCGCTGCTGGTGCCATCTTTTGTCAATTTCTTGAGGTCCAGGGCTAGCACCGAGGAATGGGATAATTGCTTTTACTTAAATGAAGTGAAAAATCTGCGGTAAATTAAGAAATACCGTCGTTATTAGAGAAATATGAATACATACTTAAGGTCTGCGGATAGGACTCCTTTATGTCGTATTCCGCTGCTGGTGCCATCTTTTGTCAATTTCTTGAGGTCCAGGGCTAGCACCGAGGAATGGGATAATTGCTTTTACTTAAATGAAGTGAAAAATCTGCGGTAAATTAAGAAATACCGTCGTTATTAGAGAAACACATAAGGCTTGTTGACAGGACTCCTTTATGTCGTATTCCGCTGCTGGTGCCGTCTTTTGTTAATTTCTTGTGGTCCAGGGCTAGCACCGAGGAATGGGAGTGCTGTGTCTGTGGATTCTCATTATCTTTGTCCATATGACTAGAGTGGCCAGTTCAAACAGCAAAATGGAGGTACCGAGCTTGATAGCTGCAGCCCCTTAAGTGCGGCCAGTATCCAGTATTCGGGAGAGAGTAGGTTCGAACCGCACTGTCGGCAGCCCTGAAAATGGTTTTCCGTGGTTTCCCATTTCCACACCAGGAAAATGCTGGGGCTGTACCTTAATTAAGGCCACGGCCGCTTCCTTCCCACTCCTAGCCCTTTCCTGTCCCATCGTCACGATAAAACCTATCTGTATCGGTGCGACATAAAGCAACTAGCAAAAAAAAATGGCGGTCAACAGCATTCACGATGTTATTTCGTTCTTCAATGAGGCAAATGACCATGTTATAGTGATGTGGCTGGAAATCTACGGAAAAACAACTTAGGACGCATTCAACAACTTGGTGCTGCACATTACAGAGAAATATCGCAGGTACCACAAAAATGATTTTTGTTGAAAGAAAAATAGCATGATCCCTGGACCAATAAATATTTTTTTATTTTTGTTCCAACGAGAATAGCATGATCCCTGGACCAATAAATCACTAGTCCACAGAATTATTCTTATGTAGATTGGCATAGCTCTTTGTCGCCTATTAAATCTTGCATATCGCGATACAATTCAGGAAGTGTCATTGCCAACTGAAGCAAAGAACTTCAGTGAACACGGACATCACACACGAAATTGTTGAAAGTGTAAGACAAACAAAAGACATACGTGTGTTACTGTGAGCGTAGCACCAAAGGTACTAGTAAAGTAGTAAACTAGGTGTACATAATATTCTCCAAAAATAAAATATTTCTTAATTTACCGCAGATTTTAGACTTCAACTGTGTAAAAGCAATTATTATGTTCCATTTGTGACAAATTTTACAGTGACATTTTGTAGATAGGAATGAGCGACGTAACGATGATATCCATAGCCTTTATGAAAATGAAAATTCACAGTCTATTTCCGGCTTCAGCCGGGTCAGAAATGGAATGAATGAACGATGCCCCCTCTAGAGGTGAGTATAGGTACGGTGCCGGCTGCCGAAGCCTTTTGCACTCCTCTGAAGCAATTAAAAAGAGGAAACAGGTATTGAGAACATTCTCCTTAGGTATCTATAATAAATTTAACACGATACAATGTTATGAAGCATGCTAATGAAATGATTGTTTGACAGATGAAATGAAATGGTAGTAAAGAATTTTGATAGAATGAAAGATGACAGGGAAAACCAAGGTACCCGGAGAAGAACCTGCCCCGCCTCCGTTTTTCCACCAAAAATCTCACGTGGAGTGACCGGGATTGAACCACGGAACCCAGTGGTGAGAGGTCAGCGAGCTGCAGCCTAGCCCCCATGATGCATTAAAAAGTCAAATCGAATATAATCTGTCTTTCTTTCTTCCTTAATCTGTTTACCCTCTAGGGTTGGCTTTTCCCTCGGACTGAGCGAGGGATCCCACCTCTACCGCCTCAAGGGCAGTGTCCTAGAACGTGAGACATTGGGTCGGAGGATACAACTAGGGAGACTGAACAGTACCTCGCCCAGGCGGCCTCACCTGCTATGCTGAACAGGGGCCATGTGGGGGATGGGAAGATTGGAAGGGATAGACAAGGAAGAGAGAAGGAAGCGGCGTGGCCTTAAGTTAGGTACCATACCGACATTTGCCTCGAGGAGAAGTGGGTAACTATGGAAAATCACTTCCAAGATGGCTTATGTGGGAATCGTACCCACTTCTACTCATTTGACCTCCCGAGGCTGAGCGGACCCCGTACCAGCCCTCGTATCACTTTCCAAATTTCGTGGCAGAGCCGGGAAACGAACCCGGGCCTCCAGGGGTGGCAGTTAATTGCACTAACCACTACACGACAGAGGCGGACCTCGAATATCATGTACTGAAAGGTATAAAGTGGAAAGGAGGGAGTCTGTTCATTTAAAACATAGTAAGCTATTTGTCCTCTGCCGACGACTTAGTACTTATGGTAGCCTGCTATCTAACTCTTGGAACTTAAAAATAGGTGCAATGACTGTATTTATGTTCCTTAGCCCGAAGCCTAGTTGGATTAGCTGTCATAGGTTGCCTAGCTATCACTGAAGAGGTGTACTAGGCAAATGAGGAGTAAGGTAGTTTCCCGTTGCTTTTCTCACTGAGCCAGAAGTTGCTACTACATATCCGCATGCCAAGCTCACTGAATTGCATGCACCAACCGACCCTATGAGCAACATTTTTACATCATTCATAGCAGGGACTGGCTGCATAAGTAATGGCATTACTAGCATCGCTCAAACAGCAGTCACTTTCATGTTGTTAAAGCCAAGGATAAGACGGAAAGGCACCAATAAAAGTAACAAAAAAATTTCTAGCCCATACCAGAAGGCATAGCGCACTGTAAACATTACATCTTTCTGGCAAAGGTATGTGCAATGAGTACGATACGAAAATCGGCTTTTCCAAGAGTAAAGTGATGACAACAGGGAAAAAACCCAAGGGAACTGAATGTCAGGTTGCTAATACGAAACCAAAACAGACAGATCATTTCAGGTATGCAGTGAGCTCTCAACTGCGATCAACAGTATTCTGTAAGAAAGTAGTCGGCTCCTGGACGAAACTATCCTTACACCGGTCTGTTTTCAGATAAACTTTTCTTTACGGGAGTGACAGTTATGTGAAATCAGAAATCGTATTCATAAACCGGAAGTAACAGACATGAAAGTAGCGAGAACGATTGTTGATACAAACAGGTGGGAACAATGGCAGGAGGGTACTCGGAATGAGGAGATAAATGTTAAGTTAGGAATGAAGTCGATTGATGGAGATATACGCTTAAACCGGCTTCGATTGTGAGGTCATATGAGGAGAATGAAGGAGGATAGTTTCTCCAGGAGAATAATGGCCTCTTTTATGGAGGTCAAGAGAAGCGAAGGGAGACCAAGACGACGAAATTACTCGCTTACTAATGACGAGGTATAGAACTGACCGAGGCCACAGTGCTAGTTGCAAATAGAGGCTTGTGGAGTCGTTAAGTAAATTCACAAGTGCTTGCAGACTGGACACTGAAAGGCATATGAGTTTATAACGAAGATATATGCATGTTTCTATGTAGATACTCGTATTTCTGATTAGTGAACACTGGCCACTTAGCATTCTGATTAAGCACTCACTTTTTACGCTCAAGGTTGACAACATTCCTGTGTGAATGTACCTATCCTGGTGCCACTAAAATCGAAAAGAAGTGCTGAATCAGAACGAATGCTTTCTTTTTTTGCTAGTTGGTTTACGTCGCACCGACACAGATAGGTCTTATGGTGACGATGGGACAGGAAAGGGCTAGGAGTGGGAAGGAAGCGGCCGTGGCCTTAATTAAGGTACAGCCCCAGCATTTGCCTGGTGTGAAAATGGGAAACCACGGAAAACCATTTTCAGGGCTGCCGACAGTGGGGTTCGAACCTACTATCTCCCGAATACTGGATACTGGCCACACTTAAGCGATTGCAGCTATCGAGCTCGGTCAGAACGAATGCAGACACCAAAATGAGTGGTGCAATCATTTAACTGTTGTTCTTCTGTTCTGAAGATAGCGGGGTTGTTCTTGATTGAGGTCGTGGCATTTGGGTATGCACAAATGTGACAAGAGTGTCGTAGGCTTACAGCAATTTAAGAGCTCCTGCGGGACAAAATATCAGCAACCTGCTGTCTTAAAATCTATGCTAATCGAAGAGATATTAAAGGAATAACTTTCTTAATCAACGCCGAATATGCGGCTCCAGACTTTAAACACCTGATTTGAGGAACAGCACCTCCCATCATATTGATCTGACAACTGTACCAATGAATATGTCTATTTTAGGTCTACGTTTATATCAGAAATACTGATTCAGTACTTCTTTTTTTATTATCAGACAAGTTTTCACTCATAGTTCAAAGTGGTCTTGCTCACCATGTCTCAAGACCTTCAATGAAACGTCAAATCTTGCAGCAACATTCATCTCGCAACTAGTTACATCCGTCCATGAACCATTTTTCTAAAAATTTGAATCTGCTTCATTTCCACCTCCTGAAGAGAGTTTGAGTCAATATATGTATGTGAAGACCGATGCTAAAAGTTTATACCATGCGAATGACGCTATTCTGAACTCATGGCAGCCTTAACGATGGAGGAAGTTGAGTTAGAGGCAGAGTATTTCGAATAATACAGACATGAAACAATATTTTGCATCACCCCTGCCTACTGGATCAACAGTTCAGAGATATGGAAGATATGAACAAGCGGTTTAAGGAGGAAGCAGGGGATGTCGGACTTAAAATATTAATAAGGTCAAAGAAATGAGGGTCAATTCCAAGATTGATGATAAATTGACTATAGGTGATAAAGAGATAGAACATGTACAGTGTAACCTCGGAATGAAAGTAACTTGGTCTACGAGTGTTTTGCAAGACGAGCAAACATTTTAAATAAATTGTAACTTGATAAGCGAGTGAGGTTCCGCAATACGAGTGTCACGTGTGCCTACGTTTTCTCCTCCCCTGTGCCTTTTTTTGAATGGATGAACGTGGTCTTTGGTTCTGTATTGAAGAAATACCTTTCAGAAAATAATCAGCCGCTCAAAGTCTTGCTGGTTATGGATAATGCTCCTGCTCATCCTCCAGGCTTTGAGGCCTTAAGGACGACTTACTGGAGGAAGTCAAGTTCGTTAAGGGTAACTTCCTTCCTCCCAACACTACTCCAGCCTATGGATCAGCAAGTCTTTTCAAACTTCAAGAAGCTATACACCAAAGCACTATTTCAGCGATGCTTCGAAGTGACCGAAGGAATAAACCTTACCCTCGGTGACTTTGGGAGAAAACATTTCCCCATCGTGAACTGCCTGAAGATCATTGATAACGCCGGGGATGGAGTCACCAAGAGAACTCCACTTCAGCTTGGGAAAAGATGTGGCCTGACTGTGTTTTGGACGTGACTTTGACGGGATTATTGGTGACAATGAGCCGCCGATTGTTGATGAAATTGTGTCCTTAGGGAAGACTATGTGGCTGGAGGTGAATGACGTGGACATTCAAGAGCATGTGAAAGAACATAGCCAGGAACTGACCACCTACGAACTGATGGACCTGCATCGCGAACAACAGGAGGATGTTATGGAGGAGATCTTGTCCGGGGAAGAGGAGGAGGAAAAGTCAATGGAATCTCTCACTTCAACTGAGATTCAGCAGAAGTGCAAAAATGTGGGAAACGGTGCAAAATTTTGTAGAGAAACACCACCCGAATAAGGCTGTAGCAGTGCGAGCGATGAACCAGTTCAATGACAATGCAATGTCACATTTTCGTGAAATCCTCAAAAAGAGGCAAAAGCAACAGTAATTGGACAGGTTCCTCGTTAAAGATGCACGAAAGAAAACAATTCCAGTGAGCCAACAGATAGTAGTGATTCCGTTCGTGAAATTCGTGCTACACAGTAACTTTTCTCTTGTCATCTCTCGTCTCCCTCACATCAATGATTCTATGGAAAGGTAAAGTGCAGTTTAATTTGTTTTACGTTGTATTTTCTTTTAGAAATGGTATGCGAATAAATATTTTTGTGTTGTGGACGAATCATCCGCGTTTCAATTGTTTCTTATGGGAAAACTTGTTTTGATATACGAGCGCTTTGGATTACAAGCATGTTGCCGGAACGAATTATGCTCGCAATCCAAGGTTCCACTGTATATTCCTTCGTATATTTTGGGAGTATGGTTACTACAACTGGAGGAGCAGAAGAAGACAGTAAGAGTCGTAGCAGGAAAGCAAATGGTGATTTTTTCAATTGTATCCTGTATGGAGAAACAAGAATATTTCTAGAATGATTAAGCTACGACTTTTTAATAAAAATGTTAAGTCCGTTCTGCCTTACAGCTGCGAAACGTGCAAAGTTACCCAGACGACGACTAAACAACTGCAAGTCTTCGCGAATTGCTGTCTAAGACATATCATCAAGAGAAGATGGCCGGACGATATTTCAAATGAAGACCTTTGAGAAGAAACTGATCAGCAGCCAATTGAAATACAGATAAGGGAGAGAAAATGGCGTTGGATAAGACATACTTTAAGGAAGTCCGCTGGAGCCATTGAAAAGACAGCACTCGACTGGAACCCCCAAAATGCTAGAAAGGGCGGACGTCCGAAGAAGACCTGGAAAAAGACGATCGAAGAGGAATGTCAAGCAGTGGGAAAGACTTGGAACGAAGTGAAGAGGTTAGCTAAAAATATGAACAGATGGAAGTGTTTAATGAATTATTATGCTCGAAGAGGAGCAACAGAAAATAAGTGAAGTTTGGTTTTGTTTGGTTTGGTTTGCATGGGTTCGGATTGGCTTGGTTTGCTTTGATGAAGTCCTGATATATGCATCAAAGTCGAGAAGTCCACGAATACGTAGGCCTATACGGTATTTCAAAAGTTGTAACCTGAGTTGAACCATAAGGAAAGATTAACAACAGCATGCTATTTTACATGTACAGTATATTCGACATTGGATTTGAATTAGTTAATTTACATCCTAATAGCATTCCACCATTTCCTTCCACCAAAACTCGTCACTGTTTCATCCTAATGTAGAAATATGCTTGCTGCATATCCAGGACTCTCAAGATCTCGTATAGACAGTCCATTTACAAAACAAGATCAATAACAAGTCTTAAAGGACTTGTAATTTTATTGTACCTATAGTATAAAGTGTGGAAAGAAACGGGAAAATACCTCACTCCTCATTTACCTAGTATGCTTCTTCAGTGACGCCTAGACTATCTATGGCAACTTACGGCAGAGCAGTTGAGGATCAATCCAGCCTTCGGGCTGAATACCCAACACACAACATACATACTATAAAGAAGAAAGAATGGTTGAACTTGCCTTCGGCAAACACACTCTACTCACCCCAAGAAAAATATTCCAAGGTTGTCCCTGGAAACGGGAAGTGATGGACATGCACTATTCTCTATGTAAGTGATTGTGGAATGTGGTATAGAGCCTGCAGCGTAGAATGTGTTGAACCATCCTGCAATAGGTCGTGTTCGTACGACTAAGCTAAGGTCATCGGGTCTGCTCATCTTCTTCACAAGTCCAACAGCTTCTATAGAATAGAGTGGACATTACCAAGGAGGATACGATCCCGGCACTAAAGCCGAGATGCTTGTTCACCTTCACCTACATCGCTGTGAAAGGCTTATGGTATGCACTACCTTCCTCTTGCGCTACCACCCGCCTTCTGAGTACATTGTGCGTAGGGTACAACAGCAACCACAAACCTTTACACAATTCTGTACCTCAGAGCTAAACCAATATAAGTCATTTCATTTTATGAAACTTAGAGCCATATAAACGTAACTCCACTGTCACTTTATTTTTATAGCAATACAATAATATTTAGCCCAATTGTTTTAAGTGTAAATTATATTAGTGAACGTGTTCAGTGATCAGAATTACACAAAATGTATCAAAAAAAATTATGAACAATTATTGCCTAACTAGAATGTATAGATCTGCCGACAGTTGGATTCGAACCCACTATCCCTCGAATGCAAGCTGACAGCTATTATTATTATTATTATTGTTATTATTATTATTATTATTATTATTATTATTATTATTATTATTATTATTATTATTATTTACGTTAAGGAAGAGAGAAACTAAATACCTGTACAGATCTGTACCTGCGAATTAAACCAATGTGAGCCACATCTTAGTCATTTTACAGGAGAAAGGAAAAACGTCAGTTGTAGAGCATTTTTGCTGCATTATGACTTCGGCAATAAATGTCCATCATTGTTCTTGATGTATTTTGTGTAATTTTGATAAATGAACACATTCACAAACAGTCTATAATTTACACTTAAAATGGTTAATTATTATTTTATTGCCATAAAAATAAAATGGCAGTGAACATACGTTTATATGGGTCTAGGTTTCATAAAATGTGACTTACCGGTACGTTGGTTTGGCTTTCGGGTACAGAATTTCTGTTCTCTCATACTTGGTTTCTCACCCACACCCTTTCCGTAATATTTCTTCTCCTACCACTTTCCCCACACACTGTTTCGGTCACGTGAGCGAAGGGTGTAGGACGTTTTGATTTGGCACTTTTTTACGGTCGGATGTCCTTCCTGACGCCAACCCTATGTGGAGGAATATGCTTACCATTCCCTGTTCCTGTGGTGGTTGGTAGTGTGCTGCGTCGTATACTGAGATAAACACACACACCCAGTACCTGAGCCAGAGAAATTAACCAGACGCAGCTAAAATCCCCGACCCGGCCGGAAATCGAATCCTTGACCCTCTGACCTGAAGGCCATAACGCTGCCATTCAGCAAGGAGTCGTACTTTTCTTGAACACGTGTAGTCATGAATCAATGATATTTTTAACGTCCCTTCAATTACTGTAGGGCCGATGACCTAGATGTTAGCCCCCTTTAAACAACAACAACAATCATCATCATCATCATCATCATCATCATCATCATCATAAATTAATGTAGATTTTTAAAACCGAGCAAGTTGGCCGTGCGGTTGGGAGCGCGGAGCTGTGAGCTTGCATTTGGGAGATGGTGGATTCGGACCCCACTGTCAGCAGCCCTGAAGATGGTTGTCCGAGGTTTCCCTTTCTCACACAAGGCGAATGCTGGGAATGTACACTGACTAAGGCTATAGCCGCTTCATTCCCACTCCTAGCCCTTCCCTATCCCATCGTCGCCCCAAGACCTATCTGTGTCAATTGTAAAAAAGAAAAAAGTGAGGGAGAGATTTTAAAAGACAGCAGAGTGTCGGAATTTCGTCCCACCGGAGTTCTTTGAGATGTTCGTAGCCCGTAGGAGTGAAACCGCTATCCTAGAAACATTATGATGGTTCTTTGAAGGGGTCAAGAATTGAAACCATCGGCCCAGTTTGCGAGTGGAAGGACGACGATTAACAAACTGAAGGACGGAGGCCGGCTGGGAGAAATTAGGCCTGGAATAATACGCGAGGAATCACCGATAAGAAGAGCCTGTTCAGTATGCTACGTTTTATTATTCCAGTCTCCCCTCAGCTTCTACATAAGAAGTTGATAAAACATCCCGTTTACATCCCAACAATCTTATTTTCGCTTTCCTACAATCTGTTCTTTTCATGCGAACATCCTTCGATTAATTGTTATCAACTTTTGTAAGGCTCTTCGGATGAATGCTCAGCTTAGTAGCTCTCAGTGTAGAGCATCTAGGGTTCGATTCTAAGTCGGGTCGATGACTGGCTTAATGGTTCAGACGGAAGAGTACTGGCCTTCTGAGTCCAGTTGGCGGGTTTGATCCCGGCTTTATCTGGTAGTAGTTAAAATACGCCAGTCTATTATTAAATTATCTGTTGGATTGGAGATTTTAGTCCTTTCAAATTAATTACTCCAGTTCGGGGGCTGGGATTTGTCTTTGTTTTTATAGACCTTCATTTTCACGCTACAGAGACACACAATAATGATCACATCCCTCCACATAGGGTTGGCTTCAGGACAATAGCTGTCAGAACTGCTGTATCGTCTATGTTAAGCATTTAGACAGGAGTTTAGTTGGATCCTCAGAAAATGTATGGCGCTGTAGGGAAAACGCATAAACCATTGCAGTGCCATAATAAGTTTTACTCCGGTGTCGACTTAGTAGATTGTAACATAAAAACTTTCCAGTCTGTCGAACACACACATTTCAATGTAAGTTATAACACTATAAACATACCTGTCAACAAATACACACTATTATATAAAGAATGGCAGTTTTCGTACCACGAGAACATCCTCAGATTCTAAAAAATCACTTAAATCATGCATATGTACAGAATTGTTTACGTTGTGTCTTCTTGTCAATGATAGAGAGTTCATGATAATACACCCATGTTCATAAAAAAAAGAACATCTTGAAAGACTAGAGATAGGAAGTTCATATTCATAGGACATGTTCATTAGTATGTTTTTCAGAAACGATTAGCATTTCAGTCACCTAGGTTCAGCATGCCTAGTAGGCACTGGGTCTTCCACGGGCACTGATAAACTATTCCATCGACGCGTATAAGGTGCGAATGGCGTCCTGGGTTATAGCCATCCATGGTGCATTCGCCTGGTTCCACAATTCACCTTCGGTTGTTGGCATTGGGTCACAGCGCGGCAAGCCCGTCGTTTCACCATATCTTACACATTTTTGATTGGCGAAAGGTCCGGTGATCGGGTGGGCCAGGGCAATAATCTGACATCCTGTGACAACAAAAAGGCACGTGTTCGTGCAGCAATATTCGGTCCCGCATTGTGGTGATGAAATATGGCATCCGGGGTGTCGTGCAGGGTCGCAGGACGTCATTCATGCAGGTCA
Source organism: Anabrus simplex (assembly GCF_040414725.1). Taxonomy (NCBI): domain Eukaryota; kingdom Metazoa; phylum Arthropoda; class Insecta; order Orthoptera; family Tettigoniidae; genus Anabrus; species Anabrus simplex. Next base: position 1,178,078,699 of record NC_090266.1, read on the forward strand.
AACTGGTCACAGTGCCCTGCACAAGCACCAAATGTGATTTGTGGTTGTACCCAATAGGACCCCACACCATCATGCCTTGAGTTGGCGCTGTATGTCTTGTGCGAATGCAGTCAATGTGATGCCTCTCCCCCTGTCTGCAGCAAACAAAATGCGGCTATCATTTTCAAACAAACAGAACCTGGATTCGCCCCAAAACACTATCTGCTACCAGTCCTGTCCCCAGTGACGCCGTTCCATACACCATTGCAATCTAGCTGGTTTATGGACATTCGTCAAAGGTAGACGGAGAAGTAGACGACGCGCTGGTAACCCTGACCGTAATAAACGGAGACGGACTGTCACTCCTGAAAGTGTACGATGTGTTACACTGTTCCACCGTTCCGCCAAAGCCGAGGACGACGCAGATCTGTCCTGCAATGACATTCGGATGAGGTGTCGATCTCCTCGAGGGGTGGTCTGGGTGGTGCCACCAGACCAATCTCGTCGTGTTGTACGGCCTTCTGTGTACCATTCTGTACACACCCGTTGCATTGCCGACACACTTCGTCCCACACGAGCAACAGTTTCCCGGTTGGAGGAACCGGGCGAGTTCTCCGTGCGGTTAGAGGCGCGCGGCTGTGAGCTTGCATCCGGGAGATAGTGAGTTAGAATCCCACCATCGGCAGCCCTGAAGATGGTTGTCCGTGGTTTCCCATTTTCATACCAGGCAAATGCTGGGGGCTGTACCTTAATTAAGGCCACGGCCGCTTCCCTCCAACTCCAAAGCCTTTCCTATCCCATCGTCGCTATAAGACCTATGTGTGTCGGTGCGACGTAAGGCCACTAGCACCGGTTGGATGCGTCACGTTCTCTCATGCCAATAATGCGCCCTCTTTCAAACCCACTCATTTGACGGTACGGTTCTCGCAAATGTCTGCGGGGCATCCTTTACGTCTGCTCAAGTCAAGTCGGTTTATAGCGACAACGAGAGCCGCATGCACATTTTACCAGTCGGATGTGGTACACCGAGATACCGATGTGGACCATGAACCTGAGGGCCGACATGGTTCAAATGCTAATCATTTCTTCAGAACATACTAATGCACATGTTCTGTGAATATGAACTTCCTATCTCTAGTCTTTCAAGGTGTTCATGTTTTTATGTATATGAGTGTATGAACAACTATTAACAAATAATGAATGTATAAGTATTCAAACATCACCGTATTTTCTTAATGAAATACTTCTGTACTTATCTAGACTGTCGAAATAGCCTTTGGAGATAAAGGACTACGCTTATTATTCTCATTATTTGTTATAAATTGTTCATATTATCACCTAACTCTCTATCATTGACGCCGGCACCGTGGTGTAGGGGTAGCGTGCCTGTCTCTTGCTCGGAGGTCACGGGTTCGTTTCCCGGCCAATTGAGGGTTTTTTCTAGGATCTCAGGGCTGGTTCTAGGTCCACTCAGTCTTCGTGATTACAACTGAGGAGCTATCTGACCCTGGCGGTGAGATGGCGGCCCCGGCCTTAAAAACTAAGAATAACGGCCGAGAGGATTCGTCGTGCCGACCACACGACACCTCATAATCTGCAGGCATTCAGGCTGAACAGCGGTCGCTTTTCAGGCCAAGACCTTTCGGGGCTGATGCACCACGGAGTTTAGTTTGGTTCTCTATCAATGACACGTTTACGCAATGTAAACGATGCTGTATATAAATGCGCATGGTTTAAGTAAAATGAAAATGAAATCCACAGCCTGTTTCCAGTCATTCGACCGGGTCAGGAATGGAATGAATCAAGCCCCCATCTAGCGGCGAGGATACGAATTGTGCCGGCTGCCGAAGCCTGTCGCACTCCTCTGGGGCAATGATTAATGAATGAAAGCTGAAATGTAAGGTTATTGGAGAGTTTTGCTGGAATAAAATATGACAGTGAAAACCGGCGTAGTTGGAGAAAAACCTGTCCCGCCTCCGCTTTGTCCAGCACAAATCTCACATGGAGTGACGGGGATTTGAACCATTGAACCCAGCCGTGAGAGCCCGGTGCGTTGCCGCCTTAGCCACGGAGGCTCTCTGATTTAAGTGATTTGATGAATGTGAGGATGTTCTTATATAACGAAACATGTCATTATTTGTATAATAGTGTGCATTTTTAACAGGTGTTGTGATATTTCGATGACTACCAATAAATAAAATCATGAATAAAAATATATAAATAAATAACATTACTCAAAACTTCATAAAATACTTGAAATAAATTAATAAAATTATTTAATCGAAATGTCCGTAGTATGTGCGCCAGAGCTCATCAGAATGGATCCCTCGAATTTAGAGTGAGCATGATAATTCCTTATATCCCAGGGCGTGTACATAATGCTGCGTACTGGTACATCTGCTTCAGGCCTTACCTAACCTACTGAAAACGACTAAATAGGTAGGAACCGCACCTAGGTTCATCAATAACTCCACTGATTCTAAAATATCTAACTATATTCTCAATCAAATCCGTGCATGAGCACCTCATCAACACACCAAAATACACTTATTATACATAAACAAAATATTGCTGGAAGACTCCATATTTACAACAACAACAAAGAAAACAGTGGGAAAACGAAAGCGAGACCTATGCTACCATTTGCAGATAGTCCGTTGAACTATGCACGTATATGTAGATAAATACTCTTCACTGTCTCTGTATCAACACGACTTGCCGATTCTAATAATCGGCACTTATAATATCACACAGATACTGTACCTCAGAATACTGTGTTCACTGATTTTAGCACTTGTTGTAAAAATATATACATTTGAGCAACACACGCTAGTCGATCCTGAACATAAATTATGGAAAGTCTGAGATAGCTTTCACCAAAAAAATAATACCAGGCCGCCACAAGTGCTACAATACCTAATGCGTAAGCACTCCACAATTTGTCGATCAGCCACTTTCCACGAACATAACAAGACTACGTTCCACGAACGTTTCAAGTCCAGTCAAGTATAGTGCAGCAGTCTCACTCCATTACCGTGTATCAGCACTACTTCATACCCGTACCGTGTCTCCGCCCTACTTCCTTCTCGTACAGTCTGTCCGCACTACTTCCTTCTCGTACAGTGTGTCAGTTGTGGAAGTTCCCTTCCGCTGTGATGTCGAAGAATATAAAGACCTCGGCATTCCCCTTCCTCTGACATGATACGTCGAGATTGATCCTGGTCAGCCAATCATGAGTGATCCTCTTGTCAAGACCATGCCCTGAACTTCTTGGTCTCTGAGTCATAGAACTTTCCTAGTACAACATCAACAAGCTCATGTGATTCTGGGCTATTCACATGGTTCATCGAACTTACCAACAACAATACATCTCATAAGACAATGGGATGCGCGCATGAGTCATACAAATTACCAGAGACCAATATAGCAATGTTTTCCCACTCGTTGATCAAAACAAATTACTCATACTACATATATGGAGATCTCCCAGCTTACAAATATAAATGACAAAATATTCAAATGAAATACTGACGATAATAATAATAATAATAATAATAATAATAATAATAAAATGAAATGAAATGTCGTATGGCTTTTAGTGCCGGGATATCCCAGGACGGGTTCGGCTCGCCAGGTGCAGGTCTTTCTATTTGACTCCCGTAGGCGACCTGCGCATCGTGAGGAGGATGTATGTGTAAACATTTTTTCATCCAGTTATATCTTGAATTCCAAAGCGATGACCTATATTTTTTGGGGGCTTAAACGTTTTCTAAAAGTCCAAATTAATTTTTAACATCAAACCCCGCGAATGTGTTGAGGAAAATTTTCGAGATGTTAAGGAAGGTAAATGGACGGTCCAGTTTCAATACCGTAGGATATTCGCCGTTTTTATACATATTACAATGGTACAGCGGGATCCTTCTGTCAGGAAGGCGAGAGCCAGACATTCACAAAAAAAAGGAAGGGCGGCCATTCACTTCGCACGACCGTTTCTCATTCATTGGCCACGCCAGATTCTTCTCTCCCTCACACGTCCACCTTCTCATCTCGGGGACATATATCCATGGCCCACTTCATTTGTTTATTCATATTATCGTGGAATTCCCATGAAATACTCTTTTATTCTCTCCCTTCTCATTATTACCGCTGAACGCCGACTGTGGGCACGATCACTTCTAACTCATCTCACCGTAAATTACTCGGGCATTCGGCCCTCTCACTACGTCTCATATCGCGTATCTTCTTCCCTTGGGCATAGGGCTCTCATGACTCCTCAGTCCACCTTTCCACACTCCTCGCTCCTACCACAGGAAATATACCTATATTTAAATCTTCTGACCAAAGATTAGGGACTCCTGCCTCTGGGTCTCACCCCGGCTATAGATTAAAGAAACACTCCAAACCATTCTGGCCAATTAATCAAAAATCACGGGAGACTTGCACATTATCCCTCACACCTACCTAAATAAGACAACATATACCTCTCCCGGTCGGGATTTCTTCTCTCTTGCTGTACATGCACTGATTATATGTGTAAGCTAGGCATGCATTGTCTGACTGACCCATGAGTTTCCCTGGCATATACGACAGCCACGTGGGACAGTAACTACCAACATTTTGACATGGTTTTCCCTGCTCGCCAGCATTATTGTTCCAGCCACCCCTAAGGCAAACTCAAATATTCTCCTAACCTTGTTCCCATATTTGCTAGGACATTCTACATATTACTAAAAATATAACCCTCACGATAAGCTAATCATTAAGAAAAAAATGAGTCGTCCGGGAATTTAGCTCCCTTGAATTTACTTCAACTATATAAAGATCAATAAAATTTCCATATAGGACATGCATTATCTTACAACATTTTGATATTTACAAAGAAAGCTAATCCTATCCCCCGGTTACATTATCATGCTTAAGAAATTAGATTTGGACATCACTCATCTGTTTGGTGGCCGTTGTTTCTCCTTCCACGGGAGACCCATGATGAAGTTTAGTGCTGCATGACCCCGCGGTTGGTGTCGGGCGTGCAGTCCTTCATCCCTGGTCCATACAAGTCCGACATCCTGGGGAACTCGTTCACAGCTGAAATCTTACAGTAATCCAAAATGGGTAACACTTTACACTCGTCACACGGCCTCTATTTCCAGAGTTTACACCACGAATAAGACGGTCTCTCAAATCACGGCGGGCGCGTTCACAGCAGGGATCGGGTGGCTCACGAGACTCGAGCACCCTGATTCAGAGTAACACTTTGGGTGATACCAAATTATGAATTTCACTGACTCATTAGAGCCGGCACCGTCCCAGTCGTATTCCGCTACTCGTTTGTAAATTATGCTCGCGGATTAACTAGTTTGACACGCGGCACAGAGACAATTCACCTAGGCTCGTTTGGCCCCCCGTTACAGTTCACAAAGGCTTTGTACTTCACAGCAGCGATGGACACAATAACACTCTCAGTAAGCGGTCAATGGTTTCGGACTGTAAAACTGGAGCACCGCGGGACACAGTGTCCTTCTCAACGACACGCAAAGAACAACTCTCTTCTGCGATGGCCAGCCCGGCCTCTATCATTTTGCCCGCCGGAAGCCTGGGGGCGTAAACGTTCACGGTTCATTAAGGACAAGAGCTCCTTTCATACCAAGAATTGAAGACATTTAAATAGTGCATCTTGTAGCCCTCTATCTCCTCTTTCATTTGAGCAAGGCGTGCTGGACCTACGATCGGCAGTTTTTATGCAATTTGCTTCCCGCCTTTGATTAATTCATAGCGTCCCTTGGGGGGTGGAGTCATCTTTTGAGCGCGACTCTTAGCTTGGGTTACGCTGTTGTATTCACATGTGTTAGCGATATGTTACATCTGGACAGCTGGTGACCTCATTTCTTCCCCTGAATAAGTTATTACATATTTTTAGTCTGGGAACCGCAGAAAATTCCGCTCTATTCAATGGTGCGTCTCACATAATTTTCCTATGTCTGGATCAAAATATCATCCCATTTTTACGCGCCAAAATCCAACGTTGGCACCCGTGACACGTGCATAAAAAACCGGAAGTTCCTTATGTTAGTTTGGAGCCCTGGGAAGCTAAGCCACACCTCGGGGCGTATCTGACTACTCCAGCATCGCTTCCTCTTCTAGCTCTCTCTGCAAGTTGAGAGGGTATTTCCGCGGGGGCTTGGCTCTTGCTCTGTCTTCCCTTTGTTTTTCAGGCGCTCTTTCGCGGGTTCCGTTCTGGCCGGACGCCGCTCGATCCCCATCGCCCATACTATTACCAATGACGCGACCTTTAGGAGTGATTTTAATGAAGTAGAAAGGCACCTATAATTCCTATGAGCTGTACAGGACACTGTACGGTTTCAATATGAAATATTGTTGTACGCAGAAGATTTTTATTGAAATCATCGAGGACCGTCACTGGCTTCTTCCTCTAAGGGTTCTTCTCTGGCGACCTGAACACCGCATTATTTTTATTTCCGAAGCTTGTTTTATCCTCTGTACTGTTTGCAGGCCGATACCACACGCGAGTGCTGTCTTCTTTTGAAGCGCGGCAACATGGCGTTCCTCACCTTCTCCGCCTATGAACGCCTGCTGCTGCATGCTTACCAAATACAAATACACTTTAAATACTATTTCCCTCGCCTGTCGACGGAATACTTGTCTTTTTGCTCTTCCTGGATCTATCGTACACATGCAAATAGCTCCCTAAATTCGTTTATTACGATATTTACAAATAAAACTCTAAAACATTCACTCATGACCCTCACAAACAGGCACCTCTTACTGAAATGATTTAATTGGCTCAGCGGAAAACGCGTCATACTACAAAGCGCGCGAATGTTACTTCGCAACCCTCCTCAAACCGCCTTCCGGGCTGCGTTCTACTCTAGACATAATACTGAGTGCAGTAGTTTACCATTGCTTTCCTCACTGGGCAAGAAAGTAATATTCAGTACCACCGGCCCTATGAGTAGCACCTGTCGTTATGTCTAGATGCACAAGTCGTGCCTCGAATTTCATACTGCCACGGTCATATGAAATAGACTTCGGTGGAAGATACATTGTGCCAAGAGACAGATTAAACAATTCTGCGTCCATTATGAAATATCTGAGTTATTAACACTGTATAATCTCGCAGAGCTGAGTGTCTGTCGTGGCAGAGCGCTGGATTTCTGAGCACAAGTCGGCGAGTCCTATCCCGATCAATCCAGAGCTTCTTGGTGCTCACAGACGCCTGTCTCGTGTTGGTAGATTAACTAGCAGCTCGGCGTCGCTGAAGGCATCTACCCAGTCCCAAGGCCAACAAATGTTAGAATGCTACGTGTTCAGCGTAATAACATTCCCAGCCATATTACCTTGCTTTCTTGTCCGAGTCTGCAACGTCTCGTACTAGACAGTTCTCCCGTGGCTACCTTCACGAGGTTAAGTGAACATCGTTCCAGCCCGCAGTACATCATCGAAATTTTTGGGCGAACCATGCATTGAACCCGAAACCTCTACAGTACCGGTCAAAAGTTTAAAACGACATAAAGAAATCATGAAATGTCATCTAGAACCTAAAATTGTTCCACTAGACCTCTGTAATTTCTTTTGTCAGCTCATACATCTAATAGGATATATGTCGCCTGATTTCATTGAGTTAGGCCAAGTATTGTAGAAATTATGCAATTATAACTGTTGGAAGGTCACACGAAGAAAAAAATAAAATTTTTGGTAATAATAATGTTATCGGCTTTTCGTCCCACTACCTACTTTTACTGTTTTCGTTGACGCCGAGGTTCCGGAATGTAGTCCCACAGGAGTTCTTTCACGTGTTTGAGCACGTTTAAATACCATCGCATTGAGCCAGGATCGACCCTGCCAAGTTACGTTCACAAGTCCAGCGCCTCAACCGTCTGAGCCACTCAGCCCGGCAGTTTTCGCAAAGATACACTCTTAATTTGTTGAAAGTAATATCTTCAAGATATTTCTCCAGGCTTAGCAATAGGTGGTGGTGGGGGCGGGGTCAATTTAGTACAAATATAAACATATCCGAAAAAATGTATCACCGTTTTTTGCGTGTTTATTATTTTTTCAAAGCAGCGCCAAGATGGTCGATATTTCCCTGTACTCGTCATGTATGACCAAAGGTCTCAGGGTGGCGTCGGAAATGTGCTCTTGGATGCCATCTGTAGAATGCAAGTGTAAATATCAGGGTAGATAAGTCCGTCGCTAATAGCTCGCTCTGAGACCTTGAGCCATACATGACAAGAACTAGGAAAAATCGACCACCTTGAAGATGCTTTGAAAACAAAATAAATACGCAAAATCACGGTGCCGCAATTTTTCGGAATTTTTATATTTGCCCTAAACGCCCACTTATTGCTAAGTCTAGAAGGAAATCTTGCTGGTAATACTTGCAACCAATTAGAGTATATAGTACATTATATTTACAATTTTTTATTTTTGGTGTGACCTTACAACAGTCAGAGTGGCGTCGGATATGTCTTCTTGGATGCCTTCTGTAGAATGCAATTGTAAATATCAGGGTAGATAAGTCTGTCGCCAATAGCCAATAGCGAAAGTTTTACCTTCAAGGTATTTTTGCAGACTTAGCAATAGGTGAGGGCGTCCGCCTCTGTAGTGTACTACAGTGATTGGTATGATTAGCTCCCACCCCCGGAGGCCCGGGTTCGATTCCCGGCTCTGCCACGAAATCTGAAAATTGGTACAAGGGCTGGAACGGGGTCCACGCAGCCTCGGGAGGTCAACTGAGTGGAGGTGGGTTCGATTCCCACCTCAGCCATCCTGGAAGTGGTTTTTCGTGGTTTCCCACTTCTCCTCCAGTCAAATGTCGGGATGATACCTGACTTCAGGCCACGGCTGCTTCCTTCCCTCTTCCTTGTCTATCCCTTCCAATCTTCCCCCCGCAAGGCCCCTGTTCATCAAAGCAGGTGAGGCAGCCTGGTTAACGTACTGGTCATCCTCCCCAGTTGTATCCCTACCCAGAGCCTGAAGCTCCAGGACACTGCCCTTGAGGCGGTAGAGGTGGGATTCCTCGCTGAGTCCGAGGGAAAAACCGACCCTGGAGGTTAAATAGGTAATGAAGAAGAAGAAGAAGAAGAAGAAGAAGAAGAAGCAATAGGTGGAGTCATTTTAGTACAAATATGAAACAATCCGAAAAAAATGTGGCACCGTTGTCTACAATACTTGGCCTAACCCAACGAAATCACGCGACATATATCCTATTAGATGTAAGAGCTGAAAAAAATGCAGAGGTCTAGTGGCAAAATTCTAGTTTCTAGATGACGTTTCATGATGTTTTTATGTTGTCCTGAACTTTTGACCGGTACTTTAGATAATTTACAGTCACTGATCATTATTATTATTATTATTATTATTATTATTATTATTATTATTATTATTATTATTATTATTATTATTATTATGTTATTTGCTTTACGTCCCACTAACTACTTTTATGTTTTTTGGAGACGCCGATGTGCCGGAATTTTCCCCCGCAGGAGTTGTTTTACGTGACAATAAATCTGCAAACACGAGGCTGACGTATTTGAGTGCCTTCTCGTACCACCGGACTGAGCAAGGATTGAACCTGCCAAGTTGGGCTCAGAAGGCTAGCGCTCTACCGTCCGAGCTACTCAGCCCGGCATTATTATTATTATTATTATTATTATTATTATTATTATTATTATTATTATTATTATTATTATTATTATTATCAGGTAGAAGAAGAACAGTTACATTCACTGAGAGGTGTATCGCGGTAAATTTCTCCTCCTGCTCATCATATACAGTAGATTACAAAAGACGAGGCATTCTCTGTGTTACAGTTCCACCACATCGGGTCATTGCAAAGGATTTAACCATTTCAAAATGATCACTGCGGTTCAACTTTACGATGGCTATCTCTATTCACCTTATTCTTTAATTGGACAGCTTCAAGGGACGCTAAAGCTTTTAATTTATACTTACGAATCTTTTATACACCCACGCTTCATTGTTTCTAAATGGTGCGTTTTATTGGATATGTTATGTTGGGGAGTTGTGACTCGGCCAAATGATTTCATTGCTTAACGTATTTTAAATTCATCTTAACAGCTATTATACTCTCAGGGATTTCCAGGCTAAATAATATGAGCCACACTATGATTAAGAAGTTAACTGTCACCGCTCTGGATATAAATTTACGTAGTCACTTCTCACCTGATTGGCTAGGGTTCGAATCTCGGTGGCTAGAACACAATACACACAGCGTTGTACAGACAACTGAGAAAAAAAAGTGGGTTGAATCTCACTTCTGTCTAACATAAAAGTAGTTTTCCACTGTACTCATTTAGTGATGCTACGTTTCACCACATGATGCTTTGTTCTAGGTGACGATACGGGATAAAGTTTCGAAGTTAGAGATGCGTGAGTTACTTGAAGGGTTTTGAGATTTATTATGAGACGTTCTGGTGCATTTTACTTCTTTTTGGAGGAAATTAATTGGTGAAAACTGACTGGACTCAGGATATGTTCATTAGCTGTAAGAAACAGATTTAAACGGCAGCTAGAATGACTTGTAGCAGAAAGTGGGTAACAATGAGAGGAGAGCACTCGTAACATGGATATACTACTACTACTACTACTACTACTACTACTACTACTAATAATAATAATAATAATAATAATAATAATAATAATAATAATGCGTCTTTACCCCAGTTTTTTGGAGGTAGGCAATTGATGGCAATTTTTCTCACTTTTACGGACGGGTTCCCTTTCCAACTCTGACGTTACGCGGAGCGATGTAGTCGCTATTGTGCGTTGTTATAGTATTTTTTTGCAACTTGTTAAAAGTCACATTAGCACTTCGGAGGTTTTCGGCGATACTGAAGGATGGGAAATGGCTAGGATTGGAAAGGTAGCGGCCATGACATTAATTAATGTACAGCCCCAGCATTTGCCTGGTGTGAAAATCGGAAACCACGGCAAACTATCTTCAGGGCTGCCGACAGTGGGATTCGAACCCACCATCTCCCGAATTCAAGCTCAAAGCTACGCAACCCTAACCGCATGAGCAGCTGGTTCAGTATGTGGTGGTTTGTAGTGTGGTGAGTTGTATGTAGATGTGTATTAGGACGATCAAAACAGAGCGAGTTGCCCGTGAGGTTAGGGTCGCACAGCTGTGAACTTGCATTCGGGTGATAGTGGTTTTGAACCCCGTTGTCGGCAGCCCTGAAGATGGTTTTCCGTGCTTTCCCATTTTCACATCAGACAAATGCTGGGGCCGTACCTTAAGGCCTAATTAGGGCCATGGCCGCTTCCTTCCGACTCCTAGCCCTCCCCTGTTCCATCGTCGTCATAAGCCATAAAGCAAATAAAAAAGTTATCTAGAGTAATTCCAAGTAGAACTTACCATTTCAGAACTAGATGAGTTAAGGAATGTGTTCCCATACTTATCATTGACCTTAGCCCGTAAAACAATTGAGGATGGCGGAAACAATCTGAGAGACTGAGGCTTTCTCAACTCTCAAAACAAGGCTGAATTATAAATGTTGGTGGGACGAAGTTGAAAAATCATTTCGAGGACCTCAAGAAGTATGTTCTAGCAAACAATATTTCATAGTATGGAGACATATGGACACAACACATGTAAAAACATATCATGCAGAATAATAAGAGCTCAGAGCTGATTATTACGATCTAATAAACTCCTCTTACTAAGCATCAACAACAAGGTCTCAGAATCAACTACTTTTATTATGTACACTATTGTACGCAGCTGAGGCAGTAAGGTTGTGCTCGTGGTCGATTCCCCGCCAGGAAGTCAAAATATTAAGGAGATTTTCACAACTGGAAAGCCCCATAGCCTCGAAGTTTTGGGTAATGCGTGAAAATACCACTTTTAGTCATCTAGCATCTTATTCCTTTTTTTCTTTTAATAATAGCCAGGTGGTAGTGATAAGGATAGGAATAATTCTATGTCTTCTCGCCATGAGGCCAGTCGTGGCATTGCTACAGGGTGGGAATTCCATGGTAGAAAGTTAGAGTACTTAGTCGTGTGTAACAGTTAGGAGATTATTTTTATTAACAATTTCAGTTGGTGGCTCTTGCATCAGGGATTATATAGTTATATTGATGTCTTGTAGAAACTGGATCAGTGCTCTGTAGATTGTGTTATCGTGGTCTTGAAGTATAATGTTGACATTTGTGGGGAATGTACAGTAGTGACCGAAGCTGTGCGAGTAACTTTGTTCGTTGTTGCTCATATCTGGAACAAGAAAATACTATAGGATTCAGATCCGCATCATTGTAATCGTCATGTGGGCAAACATTCGAGGTAGTCACTCCGATGCGGTGGAGCTAGTGAGGGTAGCATCCGTGTCCAAGGCTCATCCTGATGACGGTTGTTAGATGTCTCCTTGCAATATTGTATTTCCCGAACCAGGGTTCACTCGGCACTGTTGTTTGCAGTATTGTGTAATGTGTTCCTCGTTGGTGGCTAGTTCTTGCCCATTCGTCTTTCCACTGGGCATATTCTCTCCTTTACCTAGCAGAATAAAGTCAGTACATGGAAGATATATCCCTTGAAACATACCACTGATTATACTTCCTTTCACGAGGCGATCTACAACTTCATTGTCTCTCATTCCAGTGCGTCTATTTATCCACAGAAAGTGTACTTGACAACCGGATGTTTTAGCTTCTTGAATCTCTTGAAATAGGTCATAAATGTAAGGGTTTGTGGTGCTATTTTGAGTTGGGTGTTGCAGTTTTTCCAAGACACTTCTCGCGTTAGTGAATATGACTATGTTCTGAAACTCTTCAAACTCTGAAGTTTACAAAGTATACAATAACGGACTCGAAATGTCCGCTTGAGGAAGGCCACTTATTGCATAACGTATTCCAAACAGAGTATTGTCTTGCTGTCGAACATATATTATTCTATGATGGAGTAGATTATAAATGCCGAGGTAGTATCGAGCAGGAACCCCTACGTTCTGAAGTTTGTCAATGAGGACCTCGATAAGAACGCTGTCATAGCCTCCAGAAAGGTCAAGAAAAATTGCTGTAAGGTATCCTTTGTCCAAAAACGTTCTCTCGATGTGGCTGGTTATGACGCTAAGATGATCGAGTGTGCTACGGGACTTTCTAAATCCGAATTGTGTTTTTGGTATCAAGTTGTTATGCTCTAAACACCATTCTAGTCGTAGTTTTACAGGACGCTCGAAAGCTTTAGCGACGCACGATGAAAGTTCTATGGCCCGATAAGATGATGGATCGCTAGGGTCATTTCCTGGCTTCAAAATGGGAACAACAATTTGTGTGATCCAGTCTTTTGAAAATGTTGCATTAACCCAAATTTAATTGGAGGGGTTCAGGAACAACTTTTCTGCGTTCGTTGGGAGATATAAGATCATGCTGTAGTGTATGTACATATAGTTATAGCCCGGTGCTGTATTTGAAGGCTTTTTTAAAACAGTCTCGAGTGCATGCAGTGTGAATGGCGTCATCAGAATACCTTGTGTTCTGCCTGTGGAAGCCGATGGTGTTATATGATATTGTAAGGCAGCAGTAGGAGGACCAATGATGTTGGCAAATTCTTCCGTGCACGAGTGGACTGTTCGAGGCAGTGGTGGTTTCTTTTTGAGTTCAGTTATCATGGTCCAAACTTTCTCCTTGGAGAGAATTTCACAAAATTGTTTCCAGCTATTCTTCTTCCGTTTATTTTTTCAGAAACCGTTTTGTTTCAGCATCTATTTTCCTGAAGGCTATGAAAATGTCCCAAGTAGGAGGTTTCCTGTAAGTACTAAAGCAGTCTGACCCCGCTATGTGGGGAGCAACGTGTCCGCCTGTCACCCGGCCGCCCCGGGTTTGATACCTGGGCGGGTCAGTGGTTTTTAATTGTAAATGATTAATATCCCTGGCCTGGGGACTGGGCGTATGTGTCGTCCTTAATGTTCCTTTTTTCACATTCAACACTTTACACTTCCGCCATTTCCAAATACACGCAGGTTCACAACATATGGTGCAAAGTACGGGTAAAAGATCTTCTTAGGTCGACGTCCCGAATAAATAGCATTAAAAAGTACTAAAGCAGAATTTTCGCGTAGCTATCCTCTTTGAACATGCAGGGTTCCAGCAAGGTACAGTATACCCCCGTGGTTTGCAGATGTTTCTTCTCTTCGGGATTGTATTTGTCCAGGACAGGGGGAGTAAGTGGAATAGTATCTAGCAGATTTTCTACTGTGCGGCCATAAGTTACCCAGTTCGCTTTCTTCACGTTCTATTTTGTTGAAGGATAATGAGTGGCAGGAGTGACTGTGCTAATGGGATTTATTTCAACGTGAAAATGATTGGATCCCATGGGGTAAGAACGAACTGTCCAGATCAATCCTGTTGAAATTAATGAAGAGCACTGCGTAACATCAATAGCTGATTTACGTTGTTCGGGAACCGGAATTAAAGTTGGGGAGCCGTCATTTATTTTGAACAGTTCCGAATCATCTATGTGTGTTAAGATAGCTCTACAGCTTGCGACCGTATATTCACAACCCCAGGTGGTATTATGAGCGTTTAAGTCACCGCACAAATAAAATTGGTTCGCTGAGATGTGTCATGAGCACATACCATTCTCGTGAAGTAATGATGTTTCTAGGTGGACAATATATTGATACTATGGTCAATTATTGACGGCATAAGGCAACTCTGAGTCTCATGGCTTGAAAACTTTCTATTTCACTGTAGTCGATATAGATTATAGAATGGGGTAAATTGCTTTTAATTACAATGGCTACTCCACCCCAACCATATTCTCGGTCGTTATGGTATATTGAATAGCCGGAAATCGATATATCTCTATCTTGTTTCAACCATGTTTCAGAAAGTACAGCAATAGAGATGATTCGTTGAGTGATTTCATGAAGAAGTGAGGCTATATATACATTCAGAGACTGTATATGCAATTGAAGAATTTTTCCCATTTTCTTAATTTTTTAATGATATGATTGTTTAACGATTATTTTGTTTCTGCCAAAGTAAGCAACAATTGACGAAGAGGATCTACTTGAATGTCACTAGAAGTGGATGTTAGGACTTCAGATATCATACGCACTATAGGTCTAAGCTGTATTACTTGTTCAACTACTAGGGAAGAAGACGATTGTGGGGGAGGCTGGATTTTGTGGGGTCAGGGGGAATATGGGTTATGAATAATCGGTGTAATCGGCAGATGGTGAGGAACATACATTCTCTGTTTAATAGGTGGGTAATTAGGTATTTGTATTATTGTGTTCCTTTTCGGTAGTTTTGGTCTTGAAGTAAATGTTTACCTTCGCTAAGAGCTATTACGAGTACTCGTTCCTACTTGGATTCACTGTTGCTGATAACCTGGTGGTATGGTATAACGGTTAGTCGGCTTAGGATTCTGTTCAGCTGGTAGTAAAGCTACTGCCGGTAAGGGAGGGAACGATATTGTGTCTCGGTCTTTAGGTACTGTACAGCTACTTGTGAACATGAATGGTGAATGTTTGTTTGGCTTCCTGTTGTTGTTCGTAAAGAGGGAAGGTCCAGTCCATGGCGAGATGCGGACACATGCAGTGTACACATTGTAGCTCGGTTGTGCTCGGGAATGACTTCATGGAGTGAGGACCTCCACAGTTGCTGCAGCGCGTGGTGCTACTACGTTGTAAGTGACGATGTACGAATCGTAAACAATTTCCACATACCAGAACTCGTGGAATTATTGGTTCTACAGGGCATCGTGTTCCGAACAGTGCCACATGGGATGGAACCCACTGAGATCGAAATGTTATGGAACATGCTGGTAATGGTGTGCGTTCAGTATGTTGATGGTGATGTTCAGTATTGCGCCGCGTGAAGCGTTTCACTGTGACAATCGGAAAGCCACACTGTATGTAGCTTTAATTTCCTCCTCGGTTAATGTTGTGTCAACATCTCTTATTATCCCTTGCTTATGTATCAGAAAATTGGAAATATACGCCTCAAGGTTATTGGTTGTAAACAATGGAGATGTAACGAGAATGTTAGCTGCACCACCTGTCTTGGTTTCTACTTTTATCCTATTACGTCCAGAAGGTGTTATATCAACTATATCACGTTTGTAGGCCTGATTGATGGAACATAACAATTTACCTATCGCAATAGGGTGGAGTCTGCTTATGTTCTTGTTGAGGCTTTCGACAATATCTGTTATTTTTACTACGATACTGTAATGGTAAACGATTGGTAGTAGCATCCGTTTGATTGACTGGATTTTGTAATAATGATGTGGGTCATCGTTACTAGTGGTCATGGTGTTGACGAGGACAGGTGTATTGGTTTCCTTAGTCTCCTGTTCTAGGTCCATGATGTTGGTTATGCTACGCAAACGTTTAGTACTCCTTTCATCTAGTTCTATGTCTTAAGACGAGTCACGTAATTGAGACTGAGTGTTACCGTGTTAATGGTGGTAACTTGTGATTGAATGCTTCTGGAGTTCCATTGGGTGTCTGCGCTCAAACGTGGCGTAGTAGGATGTTCCGGAAGTTGATAGCATGTCTGTAATGCAATGTTGATGAGTTGCCCTGTATCGGGCGGGTCCGCCATCACCGTAGCATTTGTATATTGAATAGATATTAGTACATATCTGTCTGTTAGGTCATCAGCCCAGAGGCTGGTTGGATCCTCAAATAGCATCACCAAAGGCTATGCAGTTATAGGGAAACCACAAGAACCAATGGCAGTACCAAAATGAGGCGTACTAGGCAAGATGAGGAGTGAGGTAGTTTGCCATTGCTTTCCTCACTGGGCCAGACAGTGCTATTGTAGCACAACTAACCCTATGAGCAACACCTTTCATGACACTCAGACACACTGGTTGTGCTCTGAATGTCATTAATCAGCACCACCCATACCCCAGCAGCTTCCATATTGTCACAGCCATGGATGAGACTGGGACTTCAGTGGAAGCTACACTTTGCTCTGGCCTGTGCATCAAATTAAAATTAAACACTTAGTTCACTATTAAATAATGGTCCGATGATACGAGTACGCTGATAAGAAGCGTCTCACTTGTTGACACGACTCACACGGAAGAGCTGTCCAAGCACGTTCGTACGCTGTGACTGACGAAGCGAGAACATGAGGTTTTAGTGATGGGTTGCGACAGCAATCGCGAAGAGTCGATTCCATATGCCTGGGGAATCGGGTACCCGATTCTGGAATCGATTCCGAGAAACAAGTAGCACCACCTACGATGCAGATACGTAAACACGTGCAGCACGAATTTGTTCTGTAACGTGAGTTCGTTTTTGTTTATAACCAGGTCACTTTACAAGCCGTGCCTGCTCTCATTGTAGTGTCCTGGAGTTATATACTCTAATGTCCGGCTCCATGGATAAATGGTTAGCGTGCTGGCCTTTGGTCACAGTGGTCCCGCATTCGATTCCCGGCAGGGTCGGGAATTTTAACCATCATTGGTTAATTTCGCTGGCACTGGGGCTGGGTGTATGTGTCGTCTTCATCATCATTTCATCCTCATCATGACGCGCAGGTCGCCTACGGGTGTCAAATCAAAAGACCTGCACCTGGTGAGCCGAACATGCCCTCGGACATTTCCGGCACTAAAAGCCATACGCCATTTCATTTCATATACTCTAATGCGACTGTAATTTGATCAGAAAATATGATTTTCTGTTTGAAACTAATCAAATTGTATGGATTGTAAACAAAACAAGACTTTTACGGGAATTATGACATAATATAACACTACTAGCAAAGCAAAGCAAAGTCACCTCCGTACAGGCCATGAAGGCCCTTGGAGGAGTGGAAGGTAAAGGCTTCCACCATTGTTAACCTCGGCACGTGATGGGGTAGAGTGGTTAGTTTTACGCCCCGCCGCCTTTGCCCCCAGGAATTAACCTGGTACTCATTTTTGGTGTGGGCTGAGTGAACCTCGGGGCCATATGCCCCTCCGGAAGTGGAAATCTCGTTTCTTAAATGTTACGACTTCCTGACCCGGATTCGAACTCACGTCCTTCCGGGCGAACCGAAACACTACTATTTCAACAAAATACAATTGTACTAAAGAGATAACCGTAACTAATGTTAAGCAGTGATGAAGACAAAAATAGTAATTCTGACAGTGTCTCATAATAATATTTAGCAGTAGTATGAAATGTTCTTCTTATTTTTCTACCACTTTACCCACACCTGTGGGGTCGCGGGTGCGAACTGTATCGCACATGTTGATTTGGCCCTGTTTTACAACAGAATGCCCATCCTGTCGCCAACCCTACGTGGAGGGATGTAATCACTATTGCGTGTTCCTGTGGTGGTTGGTAGTGTAGTGAGTTGTCTGAATATGAAGAGGGAAATGTTGGGACAAACACAAACACCCAGTCCCCGGGCCAAAAGAACTAATCAGAGGCGAATAAAATCCCCAAACCGGCCAGGAATCGAACCTGAGACCCTCGAACCGAATGGCTCAACGCTGACTACTCACCCAGTGAGTCGGACAGTAGCACGAAATGCTCATTGCAAATTAAATGTAACGGAAGACAGGTATGCTACGAAACAATTTGTGTGCATATTAAAAATGTGACTTAATTCCACAGATTGTATACGTTTATACTAGCGATATTTGAATACCACATTATAAAAATACAGTGCAAGCATAAATAACAATGTCCATTGCTACACCCAGTGTCGAAATTTGTAATGTGATTTCCACACTACCAGAATTAAGTTGTTATTTCATTATTATGTGGCATAATTCATTCATGACAACCAATACTACATTTCACTGTATACAAAAGTAATAGTAACTATTGCACGTTAGTGAGTGCGCCCAGCACTCTAGTGAGTGCGCCTAGCACACTTTGGTGACGTCATCAAGAACCGATTCCTCGCATGCGACATTGAGTGTGACTTCGGAGTCGTAGGAACCGATTCTCGCGATTCCAGGTGTCATTCGCGCACATCACTGCTTATTCTCTTATTCCACTTTCTCACTCCACAACACAACACATTCATTGCGAAGTAGCTCTCCATGGCTCAAAGCTATTACAGAGCAGTGAGAGTTCAGTAGACGCTGCAAATAGGCCAACTGGACAACACTGCCGCTGTGGATTAGCGGTAGAGTGTCGGCCTCGGGATCCCAAGATAGCGGGTTCAAACCCGGCAGAGGTAGTCGGATTGTTGAAGGGCGGAAAAAAGTCCATTCGACACTCCATGTCGTACGATGTCGGCATGTAAAAGACCTCTGGTGACACATTTGGTGTTTACCCGACAAAATTAATGAAATCTCAGCCATAGACGCCCAAGAGAGTTTCGGTTTACTCGGTCTGCCATCTAGGGGGGGGGGTGCTAGAGTTAAAAAAGGGAACGTCGAAATTGACGAGCAGACAGTCAGATGGCGAAAAATTGAAATGTCTGCACACGGTAGCTGAGGCCATACGATTATTATTATTATTATTATTATTATTATTATTATTATTATTATTATTATTATTACCGCTCGGTTGATACGCTGATCTCTTCTCTCAAAACCACTCAATTAAATATAAATCAAAATCAAGAATTGCATGCAAGCAAAAGGCAGTTTAAATTTTAGCCTAACATTCTCATGAGCTTCATAACAAGCCGAATTTTTCAGGGCTATGATCACCCAATGATGGGAAAATGTTGTTTCATATACTTTACAACAACCTTTTTCACAAATATCAGATGAAATAAAAACTTGGTATAACGATCAACAATAAATTAATTTAAGACGTATTGAAGTTTGGTAACGATCAGATCAATGCTTTTAAAGTTATGAATTTTCTAAGTGAGCGCTCTGTTGGAAATGGAAAAAATGCCGACACTATTTTGTTTAACCTGCGTTAAAATGTTAACTGGTTACGATAAAAATGTCTACTCCACATTATATAACTAGAATAAAATTAGCTAAGTTTTGGTATAGCTTGTTTCTGTGTGGGACAAAGGATGGTACGTGTATTAAGGCATTAACTCGGGTCTATACTTAAATCCATGATAGTAGTCAGCGTACAAGAGTACCATGTTAGTTCCTGCGGAACCCCACTGTCGGCAGCCCTAAAATGGTTTTCAGTAGTTTTCACACTAGGCAAATGCTGGGGCGGTAACTTTTTAACCAAGCCCACTATACAACGTCGACTGTGGTGGCGACCACCGGCGCATTCACCGTATCGAATCAGGCTTCCATAGAAGCCCTAAGAGCGGTCCCACCTCAGGTAGCGGGTACACGGCTACGGTCGCTGAGCCGAACCACTCCATCAGTCTTTCCCGAGTAGGCAGCGTGGGGTCCAGGTGTTGCGGGGGATTTATCGCCTCCTCCTGCACTCATGTGTTTCAAACTTAATGGTGATGTTCAGTTGTTGGCCTCACGCTCTCAGTTACGAATCTCTCTTGCTAGACCTCACCAAACATCTACTACTTCATTTTTGTCAGTGACGGCTAAAGGCACCACTTTTTCAAATCCTACAAAATTTCTCGTGTCATCTTCCGATTAAGGGTCTTCTAATATCACGACTAACTTATTCCCACCAGTGAGGACAGAAGGCAGGCAATCACCACCATTTGGCAGTCTATTCTGGGCAAACTTTAAACTAATATAGCCAGGATCCTAGTCGTAACATACTAACTTAATTAAATTTATACCACATATTTTCAGGATCTTCCTGACTGTTATTGTACAATTTCGAAATCCTGAATTAATTTGATCACCCATTTTCGATTTATTTTGAAAAACATGTGAAATTAATTTTGTTTCACGCTTGCTTGTCTTCAGGTGTATTTTTCACTAAAAGTAAAACTCTTAGAGGTACCTAATTTTTTGATAGGATGTAATACAAGAAATGCTATATACTAAACACAAACTTATTTTTAAAATGACCAATTATTTATCAAAACTTTAATTACATAATTTAATTTACCATTAAAAATTGGCAAATTTATTTTTATAATTCAAATATTTTCGATTGCAGTAACATAATTTTATGTTCACCTCTCTAAGAGTGGTTCTAAGGTACAACATAGAAAAAAATCAGATCTTTATCTTCAATAGTTACTAAGAAATGTGCACCTGAATGTCTGAAAACTCAATGTTTCAGTAAATGAAGAAATTTAAAAAAGACCACTGACAAGTACCTAGAACATTCCTGCCATTTGTTCAGCTTGCGTTTGGCTTTCTTCTTTATTCTTTCTTCTTTCTCTCCATCCTGTTCCTGGTCCTTGATTTCTTAGTCACGGCCTGACCATCTTTTTCCGCCTTAATGAGTCGTTGTTTATCAATGGCGTGAAGAGCTGTTGTCAAGTTTTCCCCAGGATTTATGGCCTAACTTCCTCAACACAGTTTTCCTGGCTGCAGTTCCATCATTAAAGCAAATAACTGCATCCAGTACACCAATTTTTAGGGTAATCAGTCCAACAAATACTGATTTGGGTACCCTTTACCACATACAATCATTAAAACTTCCATTTGGGTTTTGGGTATTCCCATCCAAGCACTTTTAAAGAAGGTCCCTATCACTTAGATTCCTGTACACTAGCTTGATTGCTTCCATTACAGCTAATGGCAAAGAATGCTCATGATGGTATTCCATTCCTGTCACTTTTGACTTCTGGTAGCCACACCAAGAGTCAGCACCTTTTGGGCGAAGATAATGCTGTGGGTTACTATCAGTCGATAACTTATAAAAATAAGTAGCTCAAACTGCCACCCTCATTTCACGTTCATCTGTACACCCTGTATGCCTCCTTATTGCCATTCGATAATACTGTTGCAGCAGATCAATCTGTGCATCACTTAGTCGGCCCCGTCCAGACAGTGATTTCCCATCAGATAATTATTTTTCCTTGCATGTATTTGGGCAGATTTTGCAGTCTTGCTCCCATTCGCTTCTGAACATGGGCACAGCATTCAAGTGTGGTAATTTTCATCTCTGGGCCATATATATTTGCCTCATTTATCCTTACAAAGCCTTTGGAGTCACCATCCCCCAGATAGTGTATGTACCTACAACCACGCGTGCTCTCTGATCTTTGAAATATTCTCATTGCACCCTCACTTTCCATGCCCCCACTGTACCAATCATAGTTGCTGACACAGTTATGATTATGTTCCTTATCCCTTGTAATATTATGACAATATTTGGTCAAGCCTTCAACATCAGTCACCTTCCCAGTCTCTAAAGTAGTTGCAGTGACCAGACCATTCAGTGATGTATGACCACGCTTTTGCCAAGAATCATCCAAGGCAACAGCCGTGTCTTTGCAGTCATCATTCAGGGCTACTGCTTCATTCACTGCTCTAAGCATGGTGTCCTCTGCTACTACCTTTAGTGCATTATAAAGTATGGCAGTAAAAAGAGAGAATCTTGGTGGAGGTGGCAAATCCATCATCGCACAAAGAGTCTGAGCTGATTTACTATCTTTTCCTTTGCACCTCATACTGCGAACCATGTGACCTTGCCGCGGTGGGGAGGCTTGCGTGTCCCAATGATGCAGATAGCCGAGCCGCAGGTGCAACCATATCGGATGGGTATCTGTTGAGAGACCAGACTAACGAATGGTTCATCGAAAGGGGGGTAGCAGCCTTTCGGTAGTTGCAAGGGCGGCAGTCTAGATGATTGACTGATACGGCCTTGTAATAATACTCAACATGGCTTAGCTGTGTTGATACTGCTACACGGCTGAAAGCAACGGGCAACTACAGCCGTAACCACCTCCCGAGGACATGCAGCTCTCTCTGTATGAATGATGTACTGATGATGGCTTCCTCCCGGGTAAAATATTCCGGAGGTAAACTAGTCCCCCATTCGGATCTCCGGGTGGGGACTACACGAGAGGGGGCGATCATCAGGAAGATGGATACTGACATTCTGCGAGTCGGAGCGTGGAATGTTAGAAGTTTGAATCGTTGTGGTAGGTTAGAGAATCTGAAAAGGGAGATGGATAGGCTAAAGTTATATGTAGTTGGTATAAGTGAAGTACGTTGGCAGGAAGAACAGGATTTTTGGTCAGGCGACTACCGAATTATCAACACGAAATCAAACAGGGGTAATGCAGGAGTTGGTTTAATAATGAATAAGAAAATAGGGCAGCGGATAAGCTACTACGACCAGCATAGTGAAAGAATTATTGTCGTCAAGATAGACACCAAACCAATGCCCACCACAATAGTGCAGGTCTATATGCCTACTAGTTCAGCGGATGATGAAGAAATTGAAAGAATATATGAGGAGATAGAAGATTTAATACAATATGGCAAAGGTGACGAGAATCTAATTGTGATGGGAGACTGGAACGCAGTGGTAGGCCAAGGAAGAGAAGGTAGCACAGTAGGAGAATTTGGATTGGGACAAAGGAACGAAAGAGGAAGTCGGCTGGTTGAATTCTGCACTGACCATAATTTAGTCCTCGCCAATACTTGGTTCAAACACCACAAACGACGGCTGTATACGTGGACGAGACCTGGAGACACTGGAAGGTATCAAATAGACTTCATTATGATTAGGCAGAGATTCAGAAACCAGGTGTTGGATTGCAAAACTTTCCCAGGAGCAGACGTGGACTCTGACCACAACTTATTGGTCATGAAATGCCATCTGAAGTTGAAGAAATTGAAGAAAGGAAAGAATGCAAAAAGATGGGATCTAGACAAGTTGAAAGAAGAGAGTGTGATGGATTGTTTCAAGGAACATGTTGCACAAGGACTAAATGAAAAGGCCGAAGGAAACACAGTAGAGGAAGAGTGGAGAGTCATGAAAAATGAAGTCAGTAGGGCTGCTGAAGAAATGTTAGGAAGGAAGAAAAGATCAACTAAGAATCAGTGGATAACTCAGGAGATACTAGACCTGATTGATGAACGACGAAAATACAAGAATGCTAGAAATGAAGAGGGCAGAAAAGAATACAGGCGATTAAAGAATGAAGTGGATAGAAAGTGCAAGGCAGCTAAGGAAGAATGGCTGAAGGAGAAGTGCAAGGATGTCGAAGGCTGTATGGTCCTGGGAAAGATAGATGCTGCATACAGGAAAATCAAGGAAACCTTTGGAGAAAGGAAATCTAGGTGCATGAATATTAAGAGCTCAGATGGAAAGCCACTTCTAGGGAAAGAAGACAAAGCAGAAAGATGGCAGGAGCATATCCATCAGTTGTATCAAGGTAACGATGTAGATAATTTCGTTCTGGAACATGAAGAGGCTGTTGATGCTGATGAAATGGGAGACCCAATTTTGAGGTCAGAGTTTGACAGAGCTGTGTGTGACCTAAATAGGAACAAGGCACCTGGAATTGATGATATTCCCTCTGAATTACTGACTGCCTTAGGAGAAACCAGCATGGTAAGGTTATTTCATTTAGTGTGCAAGATGTATGAGACAGGAGAAGTCCCATCCGATTTTCGGCAGAATGTTGTTATACCTATTCCCAAGAATGCCGGTGCTGACAGATGTGAAAACTACCGCACTATTAGTTTAGTATCTCATGCCTGCAAAATTTTAACACGTATTATTTACAGAAGAATGGAAAAACAAGTTGAAGCTGAGTTGGGGGAAGATCAATTTGGCTTCAGAAGAAATGTAGGAACACGTGAAGCAATCCTGACTTTACGTCTGATCTTAGAGGATCGAATCAAGAAGGACAAGCCCACGTACATGGCATTCGTAGATCTAGAAAAGGCATTCGATAATGTTGATTGGACCAGGCTATTTATGATTCTGAAGAAGATAGGGATCAGATACCGAGAACGAAGAATTATCTACAACCTGTATAAAAATCAGTCTGCAGTGATAAGAATCGAGGGCTTTGAAAAAGAAGCAGCAATCCAGAAAGGAGTGAGGCAAGGCTGCAGTTTGTCCCCTCTCCTTTTCAATGTTTACATAGAGAAAGGGAATCACAGTCCAAGGAGAGGAAATCAAAACCTTGAGATTTGCCGATGATATTGTTATTTTATCTGAGACTGCAGAAGATCTTGAGAAGTTGCTGAATGGTATGGATGAAGTCTTAGGTAAGGAGTACAACATGAAAATAAATAAGTCCAAAACAAAAGTAATGGAGTGCAGTCGAACGAAGGCAGGTAATGTAGGAAATATTAGATTAGGAAACGAAGTCTTAAAGGAAGTAGATGAATATTGTTACTTGGGTAGTAAAATAAGCAACGATGGCAGAAGTACGGAGGACATAAAATGCAGACTAGCACAAGCAAGGAAGAGCTTTCTTAAGAAAAGAAATTTGCTCACTTCAAACATTTATATCGGAATTAGAAAGATGTTTTTGAAGACTTTTGTGTGGAGCGTGGCATTGTATGGAAGTGAAACATGGCCGATAACTAGCTCAGAAAGAAAGAGAATAGAAGCTTTTGAAATGTGGTGTTACAGAAGAATGCTGAAGGTGAGATGGATAGATCGAATCACGAATGAAGAGATACTGAATCGAATTGGTGAGAGGAGATCGATTTGGCTACATTTGACGAGAAGAAGAGATAGAATGATAGGACACATCTTAAGACACCCAGGACTTGTTCAGTTGGTTTTTGAAGGAAGTGTAGGTGGCAAGAACGGTAGGGGTAGACCAAGGTATGAATATGACAAACAGATTAGAGCAGAAGTAGGATGCAATAGTTACGTATAAATGAAAAGGTTAGCACAGGATAGGGTGGCATGGAGAGCTGCATCAAACCAGTCTATGGACTGATGACTCAACAACAACAACTGTAGAAAAGTCTAATGTTCACATCATAACCTCTATCCACTTTCTTTGATGTCATGGATGAAGCTGGAGCCCTACACGAACTACATATTATAGTTAATTTAGTGGCCAGTCCCTTTCTACTTCCAGTGTCTTCAAATAAATTAATACATTCAGCACCTTCACAATATTTACACTTTACAAACTGTTTCATAAGTTCAGACAAAAAACCAGTATCAACTATAATATATCCTTCAGTAGCTTCACCTTCAAAGGAATCTTCCTTAATCTCAACTTGTATATAAGAGTGTTTCTTCTTGGATGAACTAGGCCTATCCACTGTTTCAGATGAACAACTTACTGGAGTGAGGTTAGAGCTACTGTTTACATCTCTATCAGGGCTACTGCCTGATTTTTAAATGTATAAGTTGCCGTCTAACTTTCGTTTACCAAACCTCTTTGTCCTACTATCACAAAAACAATAGAATAATAACACAGTAAGGATAAACGTATACGTTTTGCAAAAATGAAGTATAAACGTACACCATACGTTTCTATGGAATCAAAACAAGCAATAACCACATGTAAGTAAACAAATGCAGCCTTCACTAGCATCATTACACAAGGGCAGTACCAACATAGAAAATGCACATTTACCATACACACATAATGTGAGAAGTGAAATGTTCAGAGAGAAAATATACCGAGAGTACAGGGCACTGGGATGAGGAAAGAGGCGTGTCAGCTATTGGCAGCCATTAAGAAAAACAATTTATCCCATTTAAACGAATAAATACAACCAAAAAGTATACAGGCTTGTAGTGAAAAGCATGACGAATCATTTAAGACATAAAATGAAAAATATATTTTTTGACCGATAATATCTGCCTTCTGTCCTTTGGTGAAGTTCAATTGTTGGCCTCACGCTCTCAGTTAATAATCTCTCTTGCTAGATATCACCAAACATCTACTACATTTTTGTCAGTGGCGGATAAAGGCGCCACTTTTTCAAATCCTACAAAATTTATCGTGTCATCTTCCGATTAAGGGTCTTCTAATATCACTACCATCTTATTCCCACCAGTGAGGCGAACATATAAAATTATAATTTTATCATTTCTTTACATTTGCTTTCAGATTGAGTTTGCTGTACAGGAGTGAAAACTGGGAGGACTCACGATATCTTATAAAATAGAATTATCAGAGTCTGCCTCTGTGGTGTAGAGGTTAGCATGATTAGCTGCCACCCCGGAGGCCCGGGTTCGATTCCCGGCTCTGTCATTAAATTTAAAAAGTGGTACGAGGGCTGGAGCGGGATTCACTCAGCCTCGAGAGGTCAGCTGAGTATAGGTGGTTTCGATTCCCAACTCAGTAATCCTCGAAGTGGTGTGGTTTCCCTCTTCTCCTCCAGGCAAATGCCGGGATAGGGCGTAACTTAGGGCCACGGCCGCTTCCTTCCCTCTTCCTTGTCTATTCCTTACAATATTCTCATCCCTCTACAAAACCTCTGTTCAGCATAGTAGGTGAGGCCACCTGGGCGAGGTACTGGTCATCCCCCCAGTTGTATCCCCGACCCAGCGTCTGAAGCTCCAGAACACTGCCCTTGAGGCGGTAGAGGTGGGACCCCTCGCTGACTCTGAGGGAAAAACCGACCTTGGAGGGTAAACAAATAAAGGAGAAGAAGAAGAAGTATTAATATTAAACTTTATTGTTTTGTCGTCCCATTAACAACTTTTATGGTATTCAAGCTCCTTGGGACACCTGGGCGAAGTTACCAGCGCTTCGCCCCAATGTGGTAACAGGCTCGTCAGTTGAATTGCCACACTGTTCTAACAAGGAATATTCGCGAAATGCATGTCTGATAATAGAATAAAGTCAAATACGATGGGAAGTTCAACTGTAATTAATGCTCGATGTATCAGTTTCAGCTGCACAAAACACTAAATATACATGTTTATGAGTCTAGATAATATTGGTATAATCTATATACAGTATAATTCAGCAGTCCCTTCCAATATCGTTTGCTGCAGCCCAACTAACGTGCACTTGGTTATAGGGGTGTTATTCCCCTGCAGGCGTGCTGTATGTTACCAGTGTTTAGTGAGCACATTTTGCACACCATTCTGAACCCTAACGAAATAGTATACCGTGTGTTCGCAAAACACGACGCCTTGAAATCATATGGCAATGCCCTTTTACCATGTACGTACGTTAATGCGTCATGCCTCGTGATCAGGTGTAACGAAAAGGGGAATCAATCTATAAAACTAAGTAATAGTGCAGTAATTAATGTCTTAAACACCGAACCGTATGGCGGATGTACTCTGCCCTCGTCGTACTGCAAGCATATTACCAGCAGTGTAACGTACCGGATTTGCTTGGACGTTCGCCTAGGAATCAAAGGATTGTGCCAGCGGCGGTCCGAATTCTGCATCGTTCACGTATTTTTGCATCGGTATGATGTGTGAGTACGTAAACAAAGGCCCAAGTTTGCCACATTCACACAGTAGTTATTCACCTTGTGCCCTGCGCATACTGCGCTGGTTAGGGCCTGAAAGTAATCTATGCAGTCATTCGGCATATTTTCAACAGAGGAGTACGTTGACATGCTCCTCATTTATCGGGAAGCAAGACAAAACCCGTTCGAGGCACTACATCTGCACCAGGAACGGAATCCCGACGGGCGATACCCGGCTGCTACGACATCCTGCCGTGTTGGCAAGATTTCCAACCAGCCACCAGTCCACGATAGGTCCGTTACATCGGGTGAAACAGAAGAGAACGTTCTGGAGACAGCTTGTAATAATCCACACATCAGTACGACAGGTGAACACCAGCCAGCCGTCCGTCTCGCGAATACTGCATGAACATACATTTCACCCATACCATCTTGAGCTACACCAAGAGTTCCATGGGCGGTATTTCGAAGCTCGAATGGAGTTCTGTCGGTGGCTATTAGGCAGGCCAGACAATGATGCAGCATTCGTATTGCATATCTTGTTCTCGGACGAATCGCGCTTACACAATAATGGGAACGTCAATTGCCACAACATGTATTATTGGAGTCCGAACAATCCTCACTGGGTGCGGCAGGTGACCCATCAAGTACGATGGGGAGTGAATGTTTGGTGTGGAATCTTGGGGATCACCTGATTGGACCTTATTTCTTTGAGGGCAATTGGACGGGCCCACGCTAGCTGCACTTTATGCGTCAGGAACTCCCACTGTTGCTGGAGAATGTGGCCTTGCACAATGGTCTGACGATGTGGTTGCAACAGGATGGAGCTCTACCACATTCGACTTTACCAGTTCGTAACCATCTGAACGAGGAACTGCCACGGAAATGGATAGGGCGAGGAGGCCCTGTTCCTTGGACCGCCAGATCACCGGATTTAACGCCGTTAAACTTCTCCTTGTGGGGACATTTGAAGAACGTCGTTTACACTCAAGCCCCGGAAAACCCCGACCAGCTCCGGCAACTCATCACGGACGCCTGCCCAGCAATTACACCTGGAGTGCTTCAGCGCTCAAGACGATATATTGGACACCGGGCCCGAATGTGCATAAACCAAAACGGTCATCACATCGAGCATTTGCTGCGATAAAACATTATCAGGGCAATTGTTTTCCTATTATTTCCGGTCTGTATGTGTCCGGCTGGCTAAATAATCGGCGCTTCTTAGTGCCACAAACACATTCATCGCATACAATTTTATTGAAAGCGGGTATTGAACTACATTGCATGCGATACGTAATAAACAATTATTTCAAAAATCTCGAACCTCCCACCTGACATGCAAGCCCACTTCGCCACGCCGTTACCAAATACTCTACGGTCCTTTACGGCACACTGTGCAGCTTATAGCAAGTATTAGGTTTACTGCGGTCATAATATCAATTTAATGTTTCGCCGGCGTGTCAGGTTCATATGATCTAGAAGGCACACGCATTTCTTCCAGTGTTTAATACGAGTATAACATTATGGCGTCCTATCATGGTAAGGCCGTAAATACCAAGATATCCGGTTGTGTTGTAAGAGCATACCGGCGGGGCAAATGTTTTCAGGATGGAATGAATATTGTGTGTTACATAAAACTGCACTGGAAGAGGCGGCTGAATTACGCTGTATAAAATAACATGTGTCCGCCTCTGTGGTGTAGTGGTTAGTGTGATTAGCTGCCGTCCCCGGAGGCCCGGGTTCGATTCTCGGCTCTCTCACGAAATTTGAAAAAGTGGTACGAGGGCTGGAACGGGGTCCACTCAGCCTCGGGTGGTCAACTGAGTAGAGGTGGGTTCGGTTCCCACCTCAGCCATCCTGGAAGTCGTTTACCGTGGTTTCCCACTTCTCCTCCATGCAAATGCCAGGTTGGTAGCTAACTTAACGCCACGGCCGCTTCCTTCCCTCTTCTTTGTCTATCCCTTCCAATCTTCCCATCTCCCACCAAGGCCCCTGTTCAGCATAGCAGGTGAGGCCGCCTGGGCGAGGTACTGGTGCTCCTCGCGAGTTGTATCCCCCGACCCAATGTCTGACGCTCCAGGACACTGCCCTTGAGGCGGCAGAGATGGTATACCTCGCTAAGTCCGAGGGAAAAACCAACCCTGGAGGGTAAACAGATTAAGAAAGAAAGAAGGAAAATAACATGTCATCACTGACTGACTGACTGATTTATTATCGCCGAGCCTGTAAGGAAGAATTGTTAGAAATTCCGTTGCTAAGAAGGTAAAGATGGGCGGTGAATTCAAAAATAACACAGTATATCTATATCTCAAGAACGTAACAGTTTAAAGACGTGACAATTGGTAACTGGAATCTCCTTTAAAAAAGGATGCACGTATATTTTTGTTTTCGGAAAATACACATAAAGCGGGTGAAAAGTAGTGAAAAAATAGGTGGAATCCTTTTTATGAGGATACTTATATCTCAAAAACTGAAGATGTTACAGACGTGAATATTGGTACATGGAATCTCCCTTAAAAATAAAGAAACATGTACTTTTTCGTTTTCGGAAACTAAGTGAAAAAAGGATGAATTTTTAAATTGAGTAAATCTCAAACACTTAACACGTTACAGACGTACAAACCGGTATACAAATCTCCTTTGAAAATAAGGAAACACGTTTTATATTTGTTTCAAGAAAAACCAATTAAGGGGGCGAGATTGATTGAAAGATCGAGTGAATTTTCAAAATGAGCATACCTACAATATTTCTCATAAACGTAACATGTTACAACCATGGAAGTTGGTATTTGGGATATTCTAAAAAAGTAAAGAAACACGCATTTTTTGTTTTTGGAAAATCCATTTAACGGGTGAAAAGAAATGTAAAAGCCGGTGAATTTCTAAAATGAGTATATCTACAGTACGAATATCTTAAAAAACTTAACATGTTGGAGGCGTGAAAATTTGAATTTGGAATCTCCTTTAAAAATAAATAATAATGTGTATTTTGTTTTCGGAAAAGTCATATAACGGGGGTGAAAAGACGTGAAAAAATAGTTGAATTCCTTTTCTGAGAATACTTATATCTCAAAACCTGAATATGTTACTGACATGGAAGTAAGTATTTGGAATCTCCTTTAAAAATAAAGAATCACATATTTCTTTTTCTGTTTTCGACTTGAGGGATGACTTTTTCACATATATAGGCTACAGTTATATGTCGCATGTTCCAGAGTTGGTTAGCCCGGTCATCTTAGCCGCAAAGTGCAATACTACAAACGTGGTTTACAAAGATGGATAAAAGAAACTCAACTTTTCGGTGAGTTTTATACTACAGGGATTTTCAGATGATGTCTTAATGCAGTACCGCGGAACGAATATTGTTATCAAACTACGTATTCCATGCGAGCGAAGCCGCGGGTCACAGCTGTTAATGACCACTACAAGAAACTCAGCTAAATGTTGGTTCTACAAATTATAGTTCTCCTTACATATACTTAACATGTCTTTGAGTATTGATGCACAAATCTGTTAAGAACAAATGTAGACGACAATAAGTACGTTGTATGAATGATAATGTATTTGTGTAGTTGGTAGATGAGCACATTCGAATCTTCAATGTTCCCGATAACATTGTCAGGATCAACAAAGGCATCACATTCAACTGGAAATGTACAGTGGGTTTCTGTCATCGGTTGGCGGGCAGGCGCGCCCAGCTTACCTGCTTCCCGTTGATTCATCACTCCTCGCTCCGTGGCACAGGAACATGGATAGCGCTTCGTTCACTTTATACGTGTATTGCATGAGATAACAATCAAGATTAAGAAAATTAGAATTAAGAAAATTAGTAATTAAGAATTAAGAAAATAAGCTCGTTTCTTATGACAGGAAATGTTGGAAATGTTCTCCTCCTGTATCCACATATTTCTGACATCGTCTTAGGAAACTCCAGTTCAGACGCATAAGTTCGTCTTCCGTAATTGAGGTTGTTTCTCTATTTTAACATTTTCGTTGCCCACCATGCTGGGCTATTCGAAACCCCAGCTTCTTGTTCTAGTCGTCTTAGGGATTTTGTTGGCGTATGTCTTAATCTTTCTGCGATTTCATTAACTTTTTCCTCCTTAAGTACACGTTTTTTAACACTTCGCTTCTTGTCGAGTAAAGAACCAGTTCCTCTCAATTTGTTTACGAGTTTCCGCACGGTCTCTCTATGTGGAGGGTGTTCACCTGGAAATTGTGGTTCAGATCGCTTAACGACTTCCCTGCAAGACTCTGTTTTCACATAATTATCGTACATAAATACCCTTTCCTCTACCGTGTACGCATGTGGAGGTATTATGAGAATTATACCCCGAAGTAACACTTCACAACTCGAGAGCAGTTCGAGAGACAGATAAACATTTAATACACATCCTAAGCACGGACCTGAACTGCGAAGTGCGGGCATTTCCGTGGTGTCGCTGCGCTGTATACCGGGAAGTGATGAGTCAACAGGAGGCATATAAGCTGGGTGCGCCTGCCGGCCAACGGATGAGAGAAACGCACTGTATCTTCCTTCTAGGCATGCTTAATCATGTTATTTAATATGAGGGCATTGAACAGATTAAGATAAGCACATGAATGTTGATAAAAGCATTACGGCTCTGCAGGTTGGATGAATGGTCACCTTAGTGGCCTTTAATTCAGGGAGCCACGGGTTGGATTCCCGGCTGTGTCGGAGATTTTAACTTCACTTGGCTAATTTCCCTACCTCGCGGACTGGCTCTTTGTGTGCGTCTTAAATGTATAAGTTCCATTCATCACGTCAATTCATAATTAGTAAGAAGAAAAGTACAAAATTGTAGCTGGCTGCACGGTCGAAAGCAATAATAATAATAATAATAATAATAATAATAATAATAATAATAATAATAATAATAATAATAATAATAATAATAATTGTACTGGGCGGTACACCTCCACGCCGCTAATTCAAACATTGCGCCAGTTGAAACTCCTCTACTGGAGGAATCCTGAACTTTAACAACCATGTTAATTCTAAAGTTTCTCAGAAGATGTCGCAATTGTAAATTTTGTGGAGTTCTGAACTGTGTCTTTTTCGATTTATATTTGTTTTCTCTGTAGTGAGAAGTGTGAACATTCTCTTCTAGATGGCACTACTGAAGAATTACAATTGTGCACCCTGGTGCGAAGTGAAGGAACCGGTTTTTTTGAGAAATTTTGTGTTTATAAGTTTGTTCTTTGTTAAATTTCTTTCAGTCATTTTTTGGGTTGGCAGTATAACCCTTCTCCTTCCGCTTGTTTTGAATTTAGCCAATCCCGAATTTCTCTAATTAATTTTTGACCAATTACGTATGTCTTCTCCGATATGGATATGTTGCTTGATCCTAGCCAATAAAATTGAGGGGGATGTGGGTTCTCATTCATGAAACGTCTCGAATTTTCCGCGAGGGTATATAAACTGCTGATTTTCTTGTCTCCGGGCCACTTCAGTAACATCTTTCTTAGTGTGATTATGTAGCAGGGGGCGGGAAGCGCCTCTTTCTTCAGGCGGCAGTTCATCCATCAGGTAATGGCCTTTTAATAACTTCTTTGCTTGCTAGCTCAGCAGTTTAACCCTCGGGGCAGGTTCGAAACTTTTATCATGTAACCTTCCTTTAAAATGTAAAAGACACTTGGTATGAATTCCGTCTCTTTAACTACAAATCGGGATAGAGAGTGCCTAACCCTCTCGAGCTCCCTCTCATATTATTTTTGAGGTGACTACGTTTTCATAACTGTTTTTCTTCGCTTCATAATGTAATTAATTTTCCTATCGTGTCACCTCCGTAGTATGGGATTAGCCCTTGCATAAGCGGCCTAAGAGCCAAATAGGCTTTAAAAAGGTGTATTAGGAGTGCAAGTTACGCCTCCATTCAACTCAGAATTTTGGGCCATGTAATTGACCTGTTTCTTTACTTAATAGGCCTCAGTAGATTGCCTGGAGGGCAGCTTGAAGGTGGAGTTTGGTGTGGCCTTTGATGGGCTTGAACTTTGAGAGCGGGTTTGCTCTTTCTTAAAAATAGATTTTCTGTGTGCCTCGAGGAGGCTTTTCTGGGTAATTGGGAGCTAGTGCTCCTTGGTATGATTGGGGTTTTCTGCCCCTTGGTTGAACCTTATACATAAGTAAAGTTGGGCTCATTGCTCAAGGATTGTGTGTCTGGGGGCTCGAAGCCCAAAACCATTAACAAATTGTAATTGTACATTCTTAATTTGTTGATATGCTAGTGAGTACCTGTCATACTTGTTATTTCTTGATCATGAAAAGAAAATATAACCTTTGTTAAATTTTAAATTAACTTTAATTTCGTAAGTTGAGACCTATTCATCCAAGCACCTCCTTTCACCTCTAACTACCACGGATAAGTCCGTAACAATAATAATAATATTAATAATAATAATAATAATAATAATAATAATAATAATAATAATAATAATAATAAATCAATTTCGTCAAGTAAAATTCGCTCACAGTCCTCCCTTGTGGTGTAGTGGTTAGTGAGATTAGCTGCCACCCCCTGAGGTACGGGTTCGATTCCCGGCTCTACCACGAAATTTGAAAAATTGTAGGAACAGGGTCCACTCAGCCTTGAGAGGTCAACTGAGTGGAGGTGGGTTCGTTTCCCACCCCAGCCATCATCGAAGTGCTTCTCCGTGGTTTCCCACTTCTCCTCCAGACAAATGCCGGGATGGTACCTAACTTAAGGCCACGGCCGCTTCCTTTCCTCTTCTTTGTCTATCCCTTCCAATCTTCCCATCTCCCACCAAGGCCCCTGTTCAGCATAGCAGGTGAGGCCGCCTGGGCGAGGTACTTATAATTCTCCCCAGTTGTATCCCCCGACCCAAAGTCTGACGCTCTAGGACACTGCCCTTGAGGCGGTGGAGGTGGGATCCCTCGCTGAGTCCGAGGGAAAAACCAACCCTGGAGGGTAAACAGATTCAGAAAGAAAGAAAGAAAGAAAGAAAGAAAGAAAGAAAGAAAGAAAGAAAGAAAGAAAAAATCGCTCACAAAATCGTTCGATGAAATTTTTCCACTGACGAAAAAAATACATCCAAAAGTTGAACAACAGAAGTTGCAACACGTGGAAGGCTTGCTACCTGCGTGTGTTTATCCAGAATTACGAACAGATATTTTTGATGAATTGAAAATGACCGAGTTAGTATACTGTAGTCAGTTATGACATTCGTTACGGCCGTTTAGTGGATCCTGTATGCCTATTTACAAAATATGAGACTATTACCCGCCAGTCACTTCGGGAATGTTACCTGTAAGATGTCCACCTCCGTTGCGTAACGGTTAGCACTATTAGTCGTCCTCGGTGACCCGGGTTCGATTCCCAAAACTGCCAGAAACTTAACAATAGCAGGAGGTCTGGTATGTGGTTGAAATGGTACATGCAGTTCACCTCCATTGCGGGTGTGCCTTAAAAAAGCTGCATCACCTCGGGATGAAGACACGAGTTTTCTTCTTTACTTGTAAGATGCTAGCGGCTTGGTTACCATTAATACACCACTGCAAGGCTTTTTCATGGGCAATGCAATAACAGTGAACTAGAGGAGATAATGCACGTCCACTTACATAAATGCCTTCCTTTGGATCTCATATTAAAAAAACGTTTTTGATTCCTCGCAGACACCGACATTAACGTTAGTGATAACTGGGGAGGATGACCAGTACCTCGCCCAGACGGCCTCACCTGCTATGCTGAACAGGGGCCTTGCGGGGGGGGGGCGATTGGAAGGGATAGACAAGGAAGAGAGCGGCCGTGGCCTTGTTAGGTACCATCCTGGCATTTGTCTGGAGGAGAAGTGGGAAACCACGGAAAACCACTTCGAGGATGGCTGAGGTGGGAATCGAACCCACCTCTACTCAGTTGACCTCCCGAGCCTGAGTGGACCCTGGTGCATCCCTCGTACCACTTTTCAAATTTCGTGGCAGAGCCAGCAATCGAACCCGGGCCTCCGGGGGTGGCAGCTAATCATGCTAACCACTACACCACAGAGGCGGACTTCATTTTCTCTTACTAGAGAAAAGATGTGTAAGAGGAGATGGACGAACTAATGATGATTCGAATTGAGAGTTGACAATCAAATGTAGTGGAAAGAAGGTGAAGTTGCAAAAAACAGCCTTTAAGACCTATAAAGAGACCTACAAACCAATAAACGCCTCAGAAAGCAAAAAGGATAAATAAAACCCACCATTTTGTGGCCTACAACGACCGAGAATGAACATATGTTATGTTGGGCCTTGTCTTCGGACACTCCAGTAAGAACGGACTTTTCCTCAACTTCCGAGCCCTGGTACTGGCGTATGGCCTCCTGATTTAGAGACTTGGTGTAAGCCCTCCGAGTAGGCGCTCTTGGACTATCTTCGTGTCTGTGATATTAAGGCCCTACCTAGGATGAATTCTAAGGTCGAGAAAAGCATACGAACCCTGTCCCCGAGCCAGAGGAATTAACCATTGAAAGTTCCAATCCCCGATTTGACCGGGAATCGAAAACGGGACCCCTTTAGCTATGGACCCAAGCAACGTGTCCTCGTCGTCATCCTGAGGCGGTGCAGCTGTTCTCAAGCACATCCTCAATGGAGTTGGTGAGTTGCATGTAACTATTTCAATACCTACCAGCCCTCCCGAGTACTTTTTTAATTTCTGGCAGTAGCGGGAATCGAATCCGGGCCTCCTAGGACGGCAGCTACTAGCGCTAACCGTTACGCCATGAAGGTGGACTAAAGTCGTGTCCTTCTTCCCGAGGTGGTGCAGCTCTTTTCAGGCACACCCCGAATGGAGGTGAGCTGTGTGCGTTATTATAACTACATACGAGCCCTCCTGCGTAGTTTTAAATTTGTGGCAGTGTCGGGTATCGAACCCAGTCCTCCAAGGACGGCAGCTAATGTAGCTAATCTCTAAGCTACAGTGTGAATGGTGAGAGTGAGTGAACTTGATAGGTCTCTTAGTCATCATCCCCATCGTTTACAACAGGTTTAACTTCTTTCTTAAACCATTTCGCCAGTTTATTTTGCTTTCCTCCTTTATTAGGAACTTGCAGGATACTTGGCCACCTGCCACCACTGACTGTCAAGGGATCAATTGTGGTGCTCTGAACCATTACACCGTGTCCACATTATAATGGCCACCTGGTGTCTCTGTGTCGTTTTAATAATGTGAAGTTTTTAATTAAACTTTTATATTCCGACTCGAGACTTTTATATTCTTACGCCTCGCTATTCCTAATGGTGCGTTTCGTCAGGTACCCTATACTTCAAATCGTTTCTTTGCGAAAGGGACTTGCTTCCTTTGACGTAAATTAAGTTATTAATTACAATTTTTCCGTTCTTCCCACCGCCTGCGTCTTTAGGTATCGGATGACTAGTGAAAATATAGTTATTTTTATACAGATAGGCCAATATATATATTTGCGGTCATGAAATGAAGGTAAATAAACGGAATGTGTTGCACCTTTGGCACATTTCTCTGAGATTAATACATTTTTCCACGTTTCCCCTCCTATTTTATGCTTCAGCACCTTGTTCCCCAACTTTTATCTGAGTTCTTTTTAAAAAAAAATTACACAGCATAGTTTGTCTCTTTTTGAACAGATATTTAAAATGTTGTTTAATCAGAAGTCAACAATAAACAATAAATAAATATTAAAATATAATTTATATAAACCACCAGCAATAATGACCAACCTGCAGCGGAGAAACCAAATTCATATTTAAACAATGATGTTGCTACAGCTTAAACTATGTTCAGTAAGTACTGGCATGAATTTAACGGTTCCACCTTATCGACTGTGTACTCTCTTGTTGGCCATGCTAATGTTTTACTTGTCCGGACGAGAACTATTTTTTCACAACACAAAATAATGCCAAAGGTAAATAAGAAGAAGTTTTATGCACTTTCAGAAGTAATCAAGATGCAATTTATTGAAACTGATGGCGTTATTCTTCGATGTATCGTCTGCGAAGTAAATATTACAATTGACTGTCAAAAACATTGAAATGTTGTGTGTAATCCAATGTAAGAAGTTCGCTCACTTTTAGAACCCAGTAAATGGGACAAAGCAGTTTTATGTAAGTGGTTTGCACCTTAATGTAATTGATTTCATCAACACCATTTTTGCACCATTTTGTATGTACGAGGGTCGAGTCATAAGTCATGGCAACTATTTTTTCCTCGCGAACAGGAGACAACACGGAAAATCTATGATATGCTTTTGTAAATATAGGGCGTGTACTTATGCATAGTGCCTGAAGACAAATTCTGACTTCAGGAGATTCTCGTAGGAAAGTGACAAAACAGAGGCGCTGAATACCATTCGCTGCATGTGTATCGCTAACGTGTGACACCCCTCTCCGAAGTGCTGTTACGATGTCCTCTTTCTTAGCAAACCCTTGTCTACGTCATGGCTTCTTGACTTTGGGGATTAGATCATAGTCACATGGGCTCAGATCAGGCGAATAAGGCGGGTGTGACGTGCATTTCTGCCGTGGAGAACCGCTATTTTAATATACGATCGTTGCTCCTACTTGTTGACTTCCATTTTGTGACGCTCTCACTCACACACTGAACTTGGGGGCATGCTTAGACCCACACTGTTGTTTACATACACCATCTAGTGGCATCATACGCAAGTACATACCGTACGTTTCCAAATGCATATCTTAGATTTTCCGTGTTGTCTCCTGTTTGCGAGAAAAAAAAATATTTGCCATGACTTACTTATGACTCGACCTCCGTATTTTCAGAACCGTTTCTCCCCATTTTCTGACCACACTTTCCACCTTAAAATCCTTTCCGTACGGATGATCAACGGTTCCGAATATCCGCACATATAACAGAGCCTAGGTAATTATATAAGAATGATTTGTTGCTGGCAGTGGCATAGGCAAGGGGGAAGATTACTGGCTTAAAAACCAACCCCCACCCCTTCATTCGAACTTCCCTTTTTTAAATTGAAACATAAAACAACATGTTTGTTTGTCTACCCCTTCATCCCGTTTATTGGTACAGGGTCGGGCATGAGGTGAGATGAATTGAATGGATGAAAACATTAACGGTATAAGTGACATTTAAAAAAAATAAGTTAAGTGCAGGATGTAACTCCGGGAGGATGTATCTTTTCACCAGCAAAGAGATACAAGTGATAGCGGTAATATTCTGCGCTCTAGTGATGGGTGGTATAACTACAAATAGCATGCTTTATATGAGTGTTAAGATGTTTAAATGCTTTTTTCTCTGAATGACCAAAATGCTACTTATACCGTTATGGTTTTAATCCATTCAATTTATATGGCATATTTTTACGGCTGGATGCCCTTCATGTTGCCGAACTTAGTTGAGGAGTTAATGAAGATGAAGTTAATGATGTTCAATGAAATTTTGTAAGGAACTGGAAATTATCGGCTGTGGCCTATGAATAGGAACTGTTCCTGCATTTGCCTGGACGTGAAAATGGGTAACCACGGAAAACCATTCTCAGGAATGGTGAGTGGTGAGGATGGGGGAACTTGATAGGTCTCTTTGTCATCATATCCATCGTTTACAGTAGGAATTTACATTTACATTACATTTCCTCTCTTCATTGGTGTGTTTCAAATTTAGTATTAGTACTGAAATAAATAATATATCCGTAAAATGAATTTAAATAATCAGTCTTGGAAATGAAGTTTCTACTTGTAGGCATACACAGAGAATGTAGCGGAATTTGTTGTAAACATCTATATTAAGCACAGTAATAGACTAACTTGGAATGCAGCAATAGGCATGAAATCTTTGTAAAGTGTGAATTTAACATGATATCGCTTTTATCATCAAGAGTGAGTCCGATATTTTCATTAATTTAAAAATTCAAACATGTCTTTTCTATCTTCACTGGTGTGTTTCAGATTTAGCAGTAGTACCCACTTTTTTGTGTTATAATTTGCTTTACGTCGTACCGACACAGATAGGTTTTACGGTGGCGATGGGATAGGAAACGCCTGGGATTGGGAAAGAAGCGGCCGTAGCCTTAATTAAGGTACAGCTACAGCATTTGCCTGGTGTAAAAATGGGAAACCACGGAAAACCATCTTCAGGGCTGCCGACAGTGGGGTTCGAACCCACTGTCTCTCAGATGCAAGCTCACAGCTGCGCGACCCTAACAGCACGGTCAGCGCGCCCGGTAGTAGTAGTAGTAATAGTAGTAGTAGCAATTAATATACCGGAAAAGTGGATTTGAATAGCCAGTGAAGTGATTACACCCCCCACCCCCACCACCACCACTGCGGAATTCTGCATACGGCACTGGCTGTTTCTGCAACGTAGAGAGTTCTTGGCTCACCCAGAGAGAGGTGAGAGCGGTTCGCGTTCAGGAAGTTCAGAAATGAGCGTAGTACTCTTCAGTTCAGAGGGTCCCAGATTCGATTCCGGACCTTGCCTGGGATTTTAAGCGAGTCTGGGTTATTTATCCAGCTCGGGGGACTGGGTATTTTTGTTATTCATAATAAACATCTTCATCACGAGAATGTCCGACTCGTTGGCTGAACGGTCAGCGTACTGGCCTTCGGTTCAGAGGGTCCCGGGTTCGATTCCCGGCCGGGTCGGGGATTTTAACCGTAATTGGTTAATTCCAATGGCACGGGAGCTGGGTTTATGTGTTGTATTCATCATCATTTCATCCTCATCACGACGCGCAGGTCAAATAGAAAGACCTGCACTTGGCGACCCGAACCCGTCCTGGGATATCCCGGCACTAAAAACCATACGACAGTTCATTTCACCACAGGAATATGTACTAGTGACAGAGCGAGTGGATGCTTTGGGTCACGTAACTGTCAGCTTGATTTTGGATGACAGTGAGTTCGAACCCCACTGTCAATACCCACTGAAGATTTTTTCCCCGGTTTCAGTTTCTAGACTGAAAATGTACAATTTTGACATATGACAAGGGTTTCCGGGTCAACGGGAGTGTTATCTAATTAACAGGGACTGAGCTCGGAAGCTGCAGTCACTTAAGTGCGGCCAGTATCCAGGTAGTGGGTTCGAATCCTACAGTCGGCAGCCCTGAAGACAGACTTCCGTAGTTTTAAATTTCTACACCAGGCAAATCCTATGGCTGTATCTTAATTAAGGCCGCGGCCGCTTCCTTCCCACTGCTAGCCATTTCCTGTCCTATTGTCGCCATATGACCTATTTGTGTCGGTGCGACGTATAGTAACTTGTATAATAATAATAATAATAATAATAATAATAATAATAATAATAATAATAATAATAATAATAATAATAATAATAATAATAATAATAATAATAATAATAATAATAATAAAAATAATAATAATTGGCAAGGACCGTATATGCCCGCCTCTGTGGTGTAGTGGTTAGCGTGATTAGCTGCCACCCCCGGAGGCCCGGGTTCGATTCCCGGCTCTGCCACGAAATTTGAAAAGTGGTACGAGGGCTGGAACGGGGTCCACTCAGCCTCGGGAGGTCAACTGAGTAGAAGTGGGTTCGATTCCCACCTCAGCCATCCTGGAAGTGGTTTTCCGTGGTTTCCCACTTCTCCTCCAGGCAAATGCCGGGATGGTACCTAACTTAAGGCCACGGCCGCTTCCTTTCCTCTTCCTTGCCTATCCCTTCCAATCTTCCCATTCCTCCACAAGGCCCCTGTTCAGCATAGCAGGTGAGGCCGCCTGGGCGAGGTACTGGTCATACTCCCCAGTTGTATCCCCCGACCAAAAGTCTGAAGCTCCAGGACACTGCCCTTGAGGCGGTAGAGGTGGGATCCTTCGCTAAGTCCGAGGGGAAAACCGAACCTGGAGGGTAAACAGATGATGATGATGATGATGAAGGACCGTATATTATGCACTGAAATGCTTCAATTGTACGTGCAAATATGCACTGAAATTCTAAAACATATGCACAAACATTAAAGGAATAAGCACTTAAATCCATGTAGCATGTTAGCGGACTTACAATGTTCCCTGATACCTGAAACTGCTTTATTCGTCTCTGAGCAGCCACAGGCGAAGGGCCACACCGAATCGCTGCCTCACGAATGCTGAAACTGCCGTGTTGCAATGCTTTCTTAACGCGTTTGAGTAATGTGCCATGTTGGGATGACGTGAAGTATTTAATCTAATTTGGTGTGTTCGTTGCCTTAAGTCATCACAGTGTATTCATTCGGGAACTAAAGAAAATTAATCCGGGATTCGAACCTTAGCTGCTATGGCAGGCACGAATTTTGTAGCCTACAGCTCACTCATTCCCCTACGTGGGAGCGTGCCACGTATTTACAATTTCACAGTGCTGTATATGTCCGACTCGTTGGCTGAATGGTGAGCGTACTGGCCTTCGGTTCAGAGGGTCCCGGGTTCAATTCCCGGCCGGGTGGGGGATTTTAACCTTCATTGGTTAATTCCAATGGCCCAGGGGTTGGGTGTTTGTGCTGTCCCCAACATTCCTGCAACTCACACACCACACATAACACTATCATCCACCACAATAGCACGCAGTTACCTACACATGGCAGATGCCGCCCACCCTCATCGGAGGGTCTTCCTTACAAGGGCTGCACTCGGCTAGTAATAGCCCTTGTAAGGCAGAACCTCCGATGAGGGTGGGCGGCATCTGCCATGTATAGGTAACTGCGTGTTATTGTGGTGGAGGATAGTGTTGTGTGTGGTGTGTTAGTTGCAGGGATGTTGGGGACAACACAAACACCCATCCCCCGGGCCATTGGAATTAACCAATGAAGGTTAAAATCCCCGACCCGGCCGGGAATCGAACCCGGGACCCTCTCAACCGAAGGCCAGTACGCTGACCATTCAGCCAACGAGTCGGACATGTGGGACATGTGATGTCTAATGTACCGGGATGTACACCTCAACTCCGCAGATTCAAAAGAAGCGCCTTAATGAAATCTTTCTATCCAACAAAACGCGAAACTGCTACTGCATGAAGTTGGGACATTAATCAGAAGATATCACTACTGTATAATTGAGAAGTTTGTCATTGCTAAGTTTCCTAAACTGATTGGATTTATCTTGTT
Organism: Anabrus simplex; assembly: GCF_040414725.1. Taxonomy (NCBI): domain Eukaryota; kingdom Metazoa; phylum Arthropoda; class Insecta; order Orthoptera; family Tettigoniidae; genus Anabrus; species Anabrus simplex. The sequence goes on from NC_090266.1 coordinate 1,178,121,885, forward strand.
TTGTTTAGGTGTACATCAAGTACTTTGGACAGTTCTCCATAGAGGCCATTACAAAAGCTGAGGACATGCACTCTGGTGCAAGGTAAAGAACTTGCATTGTAAGAAATTTTGTGTTTATGGGATTTCTCAAGTAAATTAACTTTAATGTATTTTTTATATATGTTTCAAAGTTTGCAACACTTCTTTCTCATTCCGCCAGTTTTGAATTTGGCCAATAGGAATTTTCTGTAATTATTTTTCAGCCTATCACAGGCTTCTTGTTGCTTGTTGGGTATAACTTTTGAATTTGCCAATAAAATTGAGAGGGTGTGTCCGGATTAGTCCAGAACCCTCTAGAACCGTCCCCTCGCGTATATAAACTGCGGCTTTTCTGGCTACCTTGTCTCTTGATCGCCGTATTTCTGAGAGTGTGTGTGTGTGTTAAGACAGGAGGCGGGGTGCCTCATTCCTCGCCAAGCAGACCAGCAGACAAGGTAATGTCCACCAGACTTATTGTTCTGTGGCTACATCCGCAGACTGACACGAGGGGAAGGTCCTAATTTCTAACTATGTAACCTGTTTTCTAAAATGTAAACCTTCTTTCGGATAATGTAAAATTTCATAAATTCTGAAAACTGTAAATCGGGGATAGAGAGTGCGTTACCCTCTCGAGCTCCCCTTCTACTTGGTTTGAAGTGACTATGATTCGTAACCTTTTTCTCTATTCTGTAAAGTGTTAGATTAATCTCCATTCTAGTCACCTCAGTAGCTTGGGATTAGCCTCTGTATCATCGGGCAGAGAGCCCAATTAGGGTTTTATGTTAAGGTTTCTGGGAGAGCAAGTGCACGCCTCCAGTCATTTTGTGTTCGGGCCAGTAATTTAACCTGTTCTTCTTTCCACGAAGACCCAGTAGGTTGGGTAATTGATACCCCTGTGAAAAAATAAATAAATTGTAAATAGTGCCTAGAGATGCCAGTGATTGTAATGGTTTGTGTAAGTTTGCCCTAAGCGAGCAGTAAGAGATTAGTTAAAGTTGGAGAGCATGGAAGCTCTTTTCTGTGTTTTCTAAATTCAACTGCAATATTGAGGTGCGCCTCCGGAAGGCTGTAAAGTTGTTGGAGCAAAGTGCTCTTAAATTGGAATATTCTGATTCTTGTATAAACATTGAGATTTTGCAAAAAATTTTAAACTGGATTCGGTATCTCAGAATTTGTAAACTAAGGGCTTGAAACCCCAAATCTCTAAAATTCCCTAATCTTGTGTTTTCCAATTCTTGTTTCATATTTCACCAAGTGAAAAGTTTGTTAAGTTTGAGATTCTAAAAGAAATATAACCTTTATTTAAAATTTTAATTCAATTTTTGATATCGTAATTAGACCCATTACACCCAGCACCTTCTTTCACCTCTTTCTGGTCCACGGATAACCCCGTAACATCTAATACAGACATTTCCGGGAGACATATAATTAAAAACACAGTGTCAGATTTCGCAATTAATAAACACAGATATTTCGTTACCTTAACACTCTAACTGTTAAAAAATACACTTCTAAACCTAGCACTATCCCTCAAAATCCACAACAATTGGTTAGTAGAAACAAATGGAGACCTATCAAAGTTTGACATTACCAAAGAAACAATTCAAGGTAGAACAAACTTTAGAAACCTAGGAAGAAAACAAAAATTCTCAGGGAAAACAAAAAGAAAATTTGTAATAATTTCTCTTTGCGGAATCTTAATAATCATGCTTATGTCTTTTAATAAATGAAACTGATATATTGATAACGAACGATTTATTTGCATCATTTCGCAGATATGCGTACAGAAGTTCTTTTTTTTATAAAAATCCAGAGCCCGTGCACCTTTCAAGGTCACTGTACTAAGTAAAACATGAACGGCTGCTAATTTCAGATGACAGGCAGCCATGAAATGAAATGGCGTATGGTTTATTGTGCCGGGAGTGTCCGAGGACGTGTTCGGTTCGCCAGGTGCAGGTCTTTTGATGTGACTCCCGTAGGCGACCTGCGCGTCGTGATGAGGATGAAATGATGATGAAGACGACACATACACCCAGCCCCTGTGCCAGCAAAATTAACCAATGATGGTTAACATTCCCGAGCCTGCCGGGAATCGAACCCGGAACCCCTGTGACCAAAGGCCAGCACGCTAACCATTAACCCGTGGAGCTGGACACAGTCAGCCATAACACAAGACATAGCCTAAACAGGAGGCTGTGGATTTACATATTAGTTTAACAGTGTGTACCGTAAGACGGGGGCCATTGATCTGAATGTTAGAATTACCACGGCCGACTTGATGCAGCGTAGATCTAGTTGGCCATGGCACTACACTACGTACCTTAAACTAGTGCCTTCTATTTTAATACAGTCCATTTATACCAGGGGCGTAGCCTGGGGGGGGGGGTGTTACTGGGGGTTAGACCCCCCCATGGAATTTTACACAATTTTTGTGCTATTTGCTTTACGTCGCACCGACACAGATAGGTCTTATGGCGACGATGGGACAGGAAAGACGTAGGGCCGGGAAGGAAGCGGCCGTGTCGTTAATTAAGGTACAGCCCCAACATTTGTATGGTGTGAAAATGGGAAACCACGGAAAACCATCTTCAGGGCTGCCAACATTGGAGTTCGAATCCACTATCTCCCGTATGCGAGCTCACAGCTGCGCGCCACTAACCACACAGGCAACTCGCCCTGTGAATTTTTACAAAAAGAAAATAAACAGAAACTAACAATAATAATGTTATTTGCTTTACGTCCCACTAACTACTTTTTTAAGGTCTTCGGAGACGCCGAGGTGCAGGAATTTAGTCCCGCAGGAGTTCTTTTACGTGCCAGTAAATCTACCGACACGGGGCTGTCGTATTTGAGCACCTTCAAATACCACCGGACTGAGCCAGGATCGAACCTGCCAAGTTGGGCAGAAACTAACAATAAAGTAAACAAACATTTAGAGACATAATGGTAAAACGATCAGATCTGTTGAATCTATTTTCTAAGAAGCGTCGAAAATTGGATTTTAGATTGTAAACTGAATATACAGTACAATTCGCTGTAAAACCGTTGGCCTTGATCGTATTGTCCTCGTTCTGTGTTTTAATGTGAGATATTGTAGTGTACTGCAATCTGAATATCAACATATCAGTGTCCTTATACTTACAAGTCATCCATGCGCGCACCGCACACGCACCTTCATTATGTTCTATCAGAAATTTGTGATTTTACTCCCACCCCCCTTCGGCCGATCCTGGCTACGCTACTGATTTATACAAATCTACAGCCAGTACGCTTTCCAAGAACACTGTTGCAGGTAAAACATTTTGTGACGTCACTTTCGTTACACATTTAGGTCACGCAAATTTTCGGATGACTCCTAAGACATATCGATGTCCAAAAAAAAAAAAAAAAAAGTAATGAGTAGAGTAGGACTCCAACCCTAGTTCTCATCCTGAGAGGCGGGTACGCTTCCTCAGAGCTAACTGTCGCTGGTAGAAACCCGCTTTAAAGCAGTATGAGGCCGACGTCCAATGTCCCCTGACACCCGCCCCTGCTGTATCCCGCCGTGCATAGTACGTAGTCCACCTCTGTGGTGTAGTGGTTAGTGTGATTAGCTGCCACCCCCAGAGGCCCGGGTTCGATTCCCGGTTCTGCCACGAAAATTTGAAAAGTGGTACGAGGGCTGGAACGGGGTCCACTCAGCCTCGGGAGGTCAACTGAGTAGAGGGGGGGTTCGATTCCCTCCTCAGCCATCCTGGAAGTGGTTTTCCGTGGTTTCCCACTTCTCCTCCAGGCAAATGCCGGGATGGTACCTAACTGAAGGCCACGGCCGCTTCTTTCCCTCTTCCTTGTCTATCCCTTCAAAAGTCCCCATCCCCACACAAGGCCCCTGTTCAGTATAGCAGGTGAGGCCACCTGGGCGAGGTACTGGGCATCCTCCCCAGTTGTATCCCCAGACCCAGAAGTCTGAAGCTCCAGGACACTGCCCTTGAGGCGGTAGAGGTGGGATCCCTCGCTGAGTCCGAGGGAAGAACCGACCCTGGAGGGAAAACAGATTACGAACGAGCATAGTACGTAGCATGTTTACACCTCTCATAACAGTCATTCAACCGGGCGTGTTGGCCGTGCGGTTACGGGTGCGGCAGCTGTGAGCTTGTATCCGGGACTGTCGACAGCCCTGAAGATGGTTTTACGTGGTTTCCCCATTTTCACACCAGGAAAGTCCTGGGACTGTACCTTAATTATTGCTACGGCTGCTTCCTTCCCACTCCTAGGTCTTTCCTATCTCATCGCCGCCATAAGAACTATCTGTGTCGGTGCGACGTAAAACAAAGTTGTAACAAAAAAGTCATTCGAGGGGCCAGTGATAATAAACTACGCGCTCATTGCAAGCATTCGGAGCAGAAATGTGATGACTGTTCGAATGGAGCAGTTACGCAATAGAGCAACGGAGTCCAGTAAAAAAAACTATAAAATCCACAGTTCTAGTCCTTTGGACAAGCAATTGAACACTGTAAAACATTCCTTTTCGAAACGTGGAAAAGGGAACTTTTAGGACATGAAGGAGATGTAAACCATGAGATTGCTTACAGTGTACACAATATTTATTATCGTACTCTAAGTGTATACTAATAAAAAATATTTTTTCGCATGTATTCGATTTTCTTTCTTTTCAAACGATTTAGCTTGCGTCTCGAATTCCTCACTACTGATGTTTATAATCGTCGATGCTTTCATCAGCTGCTGGACTCGTGATCGATACATCCTCGACATGTGATTTCTTTTGTTTGAGTACCGATACAAGTATCGCTCTGTGAGTGCTAAGGAACGAAGTATAACGTACCGGGCGAGCTCACTATGCGGTTAGGAGCGCGCAACTGTGAGCTCGCATCCGAGATAGTGAGTTCGAGCCCCACTGTCGACAGCCCTGAAGATGGTTTTCTGTGGTATCCTATTTTCACACCAGGAAAGTCCTGGGACTGTACCTTAATTTAGGCCACGGCTGCTTCCTTCCAACTCCTAGGCCTTTCGTATCCCATCGTCGCCATAAAACCTATCTGTGTCGGCGCGACGTAAAGCCGCTAGCAAAAAACTATTCGCACCTCGGATGTCGCTCTTGATAGCCATGGACCTTTCCCCTACACCGACACGCAGTGACGTGCTTCACATCGCGCTTCACTTGACAGGCGTGTCCCTCATTTCACATATTTTCGCTGCCCCTCGAAATACCGCTATGTGACAAAGTTGAGGGGAGAAATACTAACCCGCAGCACATGCATAATTTACAACCAAAATTCGTTGATTTACATTTCAAGCAATACTAAGCCTTAGCCGACAGAACTTTTCTGGTCAGAGTTCTAGAGTAAGCTGAAATATTATCACGGTATTTATTGAACCATTATGACAGTTTCTCGTCATTTCATTGTATTCTTTTATGCTATTCTGATAAACGGGCTGTTGAATTGTGTAATGGCAGTCGCCATTGCAGGAACGCGTCGTTTAGAAATAAGTGACTTGCATCACTTTTTATTGTAGCTGTACCACCTCACCCGAGAACGCCATGCAGGAGTACAACATACTTCACGCGTCAGTGTTTGATTGTTCAACTGTACATGCACAGAAAGATATCAATCCCTCTGAGCTATTCGCACAGGGGCTATTCTATCTCGTTAGCAGCAGCCCCATCTTTTACAATAATTGTAAAGAATTTCTTCATGAGCACGAATCAGTTTAAATGAATACGACATGATCCTTATCAACAAAAGTCCACCGGGGTATTTGGCCGTGCGGTTAGAGGCGCCCAATCGTGAGCTTGAAACCGGGAGATAGTGGGTTCGAACCCCACTATCGGCAGCCCTGAAGATGGTTTTCCATGGTTTCCCATTTTCACACCTTTCCTACCCTATCGTCACCATAAGACATATCTGTGTCGGTGCGATGTAAAGCAAATTGTAAAAAGAATGGTCCGGCTCCTTGGCAGAGCCTCGGATTCGATTCTCGGATGAACTGGAGTTTATAACCGCGTTTGGTTCATTGCTCTAGTTTGGGAGCTAAGTATTTGAAATCGTCTCCATTCACGTAAGACACTTCACACTATCAAATGTCACAGAAACACACAATAATTAATGCATCCCTGTATGTAGGTTTGGCTTCAGGTTCAGGAAGGGCATCCGGTCTGTAAAACTGGACTTAATAATGACTCGTGCCGACCCCAGATAATTGGGAAGAAGGCCAGAAAAGTAGTATAAAAAGAAAAAAGATAATTATTAAGAAGAGCGAAAGAATATCCTTCGCGCAAATTATTTGCACCCGGTAGCAAAACATCAAATTAAGCAAATTTGTGTCTTTCTACCTTTAGGGGGAGGGGGTTCGAGCCCCACTTCCGGCAGCCCTGAAGATGGTTTTCTGTGGTTTCCCATTTTCAGACGAGGCAAATACTATAGGTGACCTTAATTAAGGCTACGGGCGCTTCCTTCCCACTCCCAGCTCTTTCCTATCCCGCCGTCACCATCCGGCCTATCTGTATCGGTGCGACGTAAAAACAATTCTAAAAAAAACTTCAGTGAGTATGTGTTTCAGCAACAACCAACACGCTGTCCCTTTCCCATAGGCTCTCCTTCGCACATCATCATTTCTCAATCTCTCTCGGATAGAAAGTAGTATATAAATATGGACCTAGATATAAATTCAAAGGAAACCATGCTGTTTGAATTGTCCAATTTTCTACTATCTAATTCCTAATTAATCAAATCCGACTGAGCAAATATTTGGCTTGAAATTCTAACATAGGCTGTACGAAGGGTGAGGTTAGACGCACCTGAGAGTAGCCAGCAGGAGAACTCTTGGTGGCATAAACATTGCCGTTGGTCTCGCTTGGAACACGAAACTACGCACGTGGCTTCAAGAACGCCTGCCGACAACTGAGAAGTAGGCTCATAAAGAATATTGGAGATCGCATTAATAGCTACCTGTGCTGCTTGAACTGAACAGACCCGCCTCTCACGTCTTCTGTCCAACAGCACAATAACAGATTAATCAGCATGAATCCTGCTTAGAAATAAATACATTTATATTATAGCATGTTTTCATGAGGTGAGGTGAGTATACTAACCTCTCACTTACCTTCACACATAAAACAGCAGTACAATATTCTCGTTACATCACTTGGGTTCCGCCTATGGCTGTTTCTTGATAGGTGCAGTATTTTCATGTTGGAAACATTTATTAGCATACAAAGTAGGGGTAACCATACTACGGAAAACTTAAAATTAAGCAATTTCCTCGAAATTTTGTGGAAAGTTGAAGGTCTAAAGTTTTTCTCTTTTTTTTGCTAGTTGTTTTACGTCGCACCGACACAGATAGGTCTTACGGCGACGATGGGACAGGAAAGGGCTAGGAGTGGGAAGGAAGCGGCCGTGGCCTTAATTAAGGTACAGCCCCAGCATTTGCCTGGTGTGAAAACGGGGAAACCACGGAAAACCATTCTCAGGGCTGCCGACAGTGGGGTTCGAACCTACTATCTCCCGAATACAAGATACTGGCCGCACTTAAGCGACTGCAGCTATCGAGCTCGATAAGGTCTAAAGGGCCTGGAAAGGTTTCAAATTGCGAGTCTTAGACAGCTCTATCAAAGTAAGGAAACAAAATTCGAAAATCACTTCCGGCCTAAATGCAGTTCCGGAAAAACGCCCTAAATCGCTTGTTTATTTACTGGTTTTCTCTTTTTTATTCAAATCCTAGTCAAATTAACTTATGTACATAATTCTTTCTGTAATGTGTTCCTTGGTTCAATACCCTCAGGCACTTTTTCATTTTTTGAAAAATATTCATACCGAGTATAAGGGCTTAAGTGAAACTCTGCATTGACTCACATTAGCGCTCGTAGTGGTAGATAAAGGCAAATTGCTAATCTATTTGACCGGATAACGTTGACTAGGAAAAGTATTGTAAATTTTAGGAATAGATAAAGAATTTGTTCCCATACTTTGTTATATTTACCTAAAATTCGTAGCTCATATCCCTAGGATGTTTTCAACATTGAGTGGCTTGCCTGAAGGTTTCGAACCGTGGTTTTTATATGTTTCTTGACATAAACCAAGGCAAATCCCATGGCACTACAGCACTTGAAGGGCCTTGGCCTGCCAAGCGACCGCTGCTCAGCCCGAAGGCCTGCAGATTACGAGGTGTCGTGTGGTCAGCACGACGAATCCTCTCGGCCCTTATTCTTGGCTTTCTAGACCGGGGCCGCTATCTCACCGTCACATAGCTCCTCAATTCTAATCACGTAGGCTGAGTGGACCTCGAACCAGCCCTCAGGTCCAGGTAAAAATCCCTGACCTGGCCAGGAATCGAACCCAGGTCATCCGGGTAAGAGGCAGGCACGCTATCCCTACACCACGGGGCCGGCTTTCTTGACATAGGCCATAGTAAATTGTCGCTACCTCTGAGATTTGAGTCTCATATTTATGACTGTCACAGTATGGATGCTGCTGAGTATAAGTGGCACTGAGGGCACGACTAGTGTATCTAGATGCTATGAAAGATTCAACTCATAGGGTGAGTTGTGCTACAATAGCACCTTCCGACTCAGTGAGGAAGACAACGGCAAACTATTTTACTCTTCATCTTGCCTAGTACTAATCATTATAGAACCACAATCGGTTTCAGCGATTTCCTTAAAACTGATTACACCTTGATGGTGCTAATTTTAGGATTTGAAAAGCCTCTGGGTTGTTAACTTGACAGACCGACGTCAATAGAGCAGCCTAACTTTGATGTAACTAACGATAGCAAACTAACCTTTCCTTGTATCACTTCAAGGAGATCTGCAATTTTGAGGCGCTGCGTTTTTATCACTAAGTCGCGAGGCGTCGGCGTAGCCTGCCTGCCTGCCTGTTCTTACAAGGAGGCTCTGGGTTTGATTCCCGGCCATTCCGGGATTTTTGAGGGCTAGAATGCGGGTTCACCCAGACCCATGAGGCCAACAGAAGAGATATCTCATTTGAAAGGAAACAGATTCGGTCTTAAATGACCAGTAATACGGCAGATGATGCTGTCACGCTGACCATGTGGAACTCTAGTATTTTCCGGACATCTGGCTGAGTAACAGGTGTCTGATTAGGCCAAGGACCACCGGGTTGTGTGGCTCAGAAGGTTGAGGCGCTGGCCTTCTGACCCCAACTTGGCAGGTTCGATCCTAATTCAGTCCGGTGATATTTGAAGGTTCTTAAATACGTCAGACTTGTGTTGGAGGGTTTACTGGCACGTAAAATGACTCCCACGATACAAGTTTTGGGAACCTCGTTGTCTTCGGAAATCGTTAAAGGTAGTTAATGGTACGTAAAACAATTATCATCATTATTATTAGGCCGAAGAAATAATGAGTTATTGCGCCGCAGTTTCTTTATTGATATGTTTTAATTACGTGACTTCAGTATTACCAAAATTCAAGCCCTTTACCCCAGACGACCGTGTCTCAAGTTTCTTTTGCTCCCTAGTCAGGTATCATTAACATTTTTTTTGTATTTTTACAGAGAAAACGGAGATTTTAAATTCTTGCTTGACCACGCTAGCACGAATTGTACCGGTCTTACCCCAAGACCTGCACGAGTTAGAAGTATAATCCGAACTGCTACAGAGAGATGGCGTAGAACGGTATATTTGGACGAATAAGGATGCGTGGTATTTTCAAAATTGGGAAATATCACAATATGAAGATAATGTGGGAATTCAAGAGAACAATTTGGTACAAATGTTCATTTATAGGAAGAGGAATTAGGGAGATGTTCGATAAATTTTCAGATCCAGGCTGTAGGTTGGATGAGTAATAACCTCCACCCAAGATTTGCTTTACGGGTGCGCAGGCTTGTGTGTAGCTATGCGTTGTCACATTGAAGGAGGATGTTTTTGACATCTTTATCGGGACGAATACGCAGAAATCGTCCCCACAGTTTTTTTTTGAGATTCTCTTTTGAGGTTATTGTGTTGTGATAGTGCATATATCACACCCCCGTATCATATGTAGAAGTTAGAGATATTATTGAGGTATTCGATTTATTATTATTATTATTAGTATTATTATTATTATCAGTATTTCATTTGTATATTTTGCCATTTATATTGGTAAGCTGGAAGATATCCACATATGTAGGTATGAGTAATTTGTTTTGCACGAGTGGGAAAACATTGCTTTAATAACTCTGGTAATTTGGTTGAGTCATGTGGATACCCCAGTGTTTGTTGTGATGTAGTTGTGTCGGGATATTCAATGAGTCATGTATATATCCCAGCCTGATGAGATGAGCTTGTTGTTGTATTAGGAAAGTTTGGTGACTCATGGAATATACCCCAGAGTTTGTTATTGTCTTGGGAGAAAGAAGTAGTTCAGGGCTTGGTCTTGACTAGAGATCACTCATGATTGGTGGGCAAGGACCAATCCAGACGTATCATCTGAGAGGAGGGGGATGTTGATGTCTATAAAGGTTGATCATACGGCGGCAACCGAGGTGATTGTAAAGGAACGAGAATGAGGATAACTACAACCAGTGACACTGTATAAGAGAACTACAACTGACGCACTGTACGGGAAGGAAGTGGTGCTGATACACGATACTGGAGTGACATGGCTGCAATGGACTGGACTTCAAACGTTCGTGGAGCGTAGTCTTGTTATGTTCGTGGAAAGTGGCTGATTGTGGAGAGTGCTTGCGCATTAAGTATTGTAGTACTTGTGGAGGTCTGGCATTATATGTTGGCGAAAGCTATCTCAGACTTTCCATAATTTATGTTGAGGATCGACAGACGTGTGTATATATCTTTACAACAAGTGTTAAAATATGTGAACACAGTAGTACAAGGTACAGTATCTGTGTGATGTGATAACTGCCGATTATGAGAATCGGTAAGTCGAATTGATATAGAGACAGTGAAGGGTATTTATCTTCATACATGTACATTGTTCATCGGACTATCTACAAATGGTAGCTTAGTTCTCGCTTTCGTTTTCCCACGATTTTCATTATTGTTGTTGTTGTAAATATGGAGTCTTCTAGCAATATTTTATGTGTGTATTATATATATAATGTTGTGTGTTGATGAGGTGCTCATGCACGGAATTTGTTCAGAATATAGTTAGCTATGTTAGAATTAGTGTTATTGATGAACCTAGGTGCAGTTCCTACCTAATTAGTCGTTTTCAGGAGGTTAGGTAAGGCCTGCAGCAGATGTACCAGTACGCAGCATTATGTACACGCCCTGGGATATACAGTTTATCATGCTCTTATCTAAATTCGAGGGATCCATTCTGGTGAACTCTGGCGCCCATATTACGGACATTTCGGTTAATTATGCTTATTAATTTTATTAAGTTTTTGAGTAATTTTATTTACATATTTTATTCATGATTTTATTTATCAGTAATCATCAAAAAGTTACAGTGTGACCAGCAGGCAATGAATCAAAATCACTCCTTCAGAATCCCAGAAGACTAACGCCATAACCTTGCCTGCTGAGGTTCCTTACTTGAACTTTTTCTTCCGCAGAGAATTAGTGTGACGCCATTCCATCGACTGGCGTTTGGTCTCAGGCTCAAAATGGTGAATCCATGCTTCTTGATCAGCCTCGTGAAGTTCAAGCAAATCTGCACAAATGGTCCTCCTTTGTTTCTTATTGTTGTCTTATTGTAGGGACCCCAAGCTTTTGAATAGCCTTAGCGGTGGATAATTGCGTTAGCACTACCCACAGAGATGTCAAGTTGAGTAGCTAGTTCATTGGTCGTTATTCGCCTATCGTCCCGAATAAGTCCATCTACGGATTGAACCGCAGTTGAAGTTCTGATTGTCTCGCTTTACGTTGTTGTGTTACTGATACTCTGGTCACCAAACAATTGACTGTTCTCCTATCCTGATATCCATAGACGTCTGTGAATGTTTGCAGCGGTCTCTTGCTCAACAAAAGCAAATTAAAACACAACTCTCTGTTTTGTTTGTACAGTACTTCATGTGCAGGAGCTATTTTACAACAGAAATATTACGTTATCATGATAATGAAAGTGATGAAAATTCGTGGCATTACCAAGGAAGATTTTCTGTACACAAAATTTGGTCCTTCTGCAAAATCTCACAAAAAGAAAAAAGTGCATTACTTATTAAACCACCCTAGCATTCTTAAAGTACTGGGCTCCCTGTCACATTCTACATGCAAAAATAATAATAATTCTACCGGGTGGTACCCCCCAAAGCCGCGCATTCAAATTCAGCGCCTAAATGAACTCCTCGATTGGTAAAACAGTGAAACTGAAACTACACCAACTTAGAACTTTACTCAGAAGATGTCACCACAGAAATATGATGTAATTTTGTTATTGTAAAGTTTCCTAAACTGACTGAATTTCTCCTAGTTTTGTTTGCTATACATCAAGAAATTTGATATTTCCCCACAGATGACACTACAAAAACTATGATCACGCACCCTGGTGCAAAGTGTAAAAAGTTATAATTTAAAGAAGTTTTGTATTTCTAGGTTTTTGTAACTGATTGATGTTCATTTATTTTTGGGTTGGCAATATTTCCTTTTTCCTTCCGCCAGTTCTTGAATCTAGCCAATCCCTAATTTCTGTATTTAATTTTCAACCTATCACAGGCTTCTTGTTCGATTCTGAGTGTAACTTTGAAATCTACCAATAAAATTGAGAGGGTGTGGCTAGTTTAGTCTTGAATGACCTCGAACCTTCCCTGAGGGTTTATAAACTGCGGCTTTTCACGTTCCTTGGCCAATTGATCGTCATCTTACTGAGTATGTGTGTCAAAGCAGGAGGCGGGCGGCCCCTTTCATCGGTCAGCAGAACATCTACAAGGTAATGGCCACGTAACTTCTTTCTTTCTTGCTACCTCCGCAGGCTAACCCGAGGGAAAGGTCCGACTATTTAGTTATGTAACAAGCTTTTCTAAATGTAACTTTCTCCCGGCTAATGTAAAAGCTCAATTAAATCTTTAACTGTAAATCGGGGACAGAGAGTGAATTACCCTCTCGAGCTCCCCTTCATCTTGGTTTGGGGTGACTACGTTTTTTCTCTAACTGTTTTTGCTACTGTAATGTGTTAAAGTAATTTCTATACGAGTAACCTCAGTTGTTTGGGAATAGCCCCTGTTTCATAAGCCTAGAGCCCCTTAGGTTGTTTTAGTGTTCATATCTAGGAGTGCAAGTATACGCCTCCATTCAGTTTGTGTTTCGGGCCATTTACTTAACCTGTGCTTTTCCGCAAAGGCCCTATAGGTTGGATATAAGATCCCCCTGTTTCAAATTGCAAGTTGGGCCATGGAAGGCCAGAGAGTGTAAGATTTTTGATGTTGCCTCGAGGAGGCTGAAAGAAAACGGAGAGCCTGTTAGCTCTTTTTCAAGTTTTGTAACTATAAAGAGTGGCTCTGGAAGGCCAGATGGTGTATTTAGGGAGCTAGTGCTCCGTGAATTAGCTGATTTCTGCCCTTTACTAAAGTTGTTCTTTTTTTGAATTGTAAATCTGAGCTGGGAGCTCAAGAATTGTAAAACGAGGGGCTTGAAGCCCAAAATCTGTCACGTTCACTAATCTCGTATTTTTCCTTGACTTGTTTTATGATTATCACTGTACCTGATGTTTCTTTGTTATGAAAAATTGTTAAGTTTGAAGTTCTGAAAATATAACCTTCAGTTTAAGTTTTAAATTAATTTTGATATTGTAGTTAGACCCATTTAAGCCCGCACCTTCTTTCAAAACCTCTGCGTTCCACAGATACCCCGGAAGAGTAATAATAATAATAATAATAATAATAATAATAATAGTTTCATGTATGTAGGCTATGTATTTCACCCAATGACTTCAAAGGGTACAGTTTGTTTGTTGAATTTTCATCCCAAATACTGGTTGGATCCTCAGCGGTTCTACGATCAGTTGTCACATATATCCTATGCGTTCCTGAAGTGGTATGCTTGGAAAATGTGGAGTGAGATAGTTTCCCCTTGTTTGCTCAGCGAGACAGAAGTTGCTATTACATATCAGTCTGCCAAGCCCACTGAAATGTACACCAACCGACTATATGAGCAACAGCTTCGCACTACCCATTACAGAGACTGGCTGCACAAGGAATAAGGATGGCTCATATCTCATTCACTTTCGTATTGTTAAAACCAAGGATGAGGCAGAGCAAGATGAATGAAAGTAACAAATTTGTTCTATCACATATCAGACGATATCCGGGCAGACCATGTGCGCTAAAGGACACTTCCGAGCTGCAAACCACAACTCTTCACGCATTACAGTAACCCTCATAATTAGGTAGATTCCCTACGCAGATGACCATATACCCACTAAAAGAAAAACAATACAGTTCTTCATAGTTTTATATCTCATATACATAAAGAAAATTTTACACCACCTTGGTTTTTTCCAGACAGCAATCCGAATTATCTGTTAGGGATAGGTACAAGATTCGACAGATTGTTCAGCAAAGAACCATAACATATTGTGAACACAAACATACCGAACTAAATATTAAGTTCTTTCTCTTGCAACCATTCAAAATCTCCCAATACCGAGTCGCATCTCCTCTTATGTGGGCCTGCACCGTTGGAGACATACTGTCCACCTATTCATCTAGGCGACCTTGTTCCAGGATATCCCATTCTTCGGCGGCATTCCTATGGCCATACGCCAGTGTACCTGGAGGGTTCCTGCGACCCTGGATAGCCCATTTCAATTGGTCCCAAGCATGCTCAATGGGATTCAGATGTGGGGAATATGCAGGCCACTCCATCCGAGTGATTCCGATCTCTTGGAGGTAGTTACCGGGCGCGCCCGGTGCACCTAGCGTTGTCGTCCAGTAGGCATGTAGGATCGTGTTGATGGGAAGGCACAAATGGTTCGGAGATGGTGTCCCGATATGCCTTTGCCAGTAGGTCGCCTTCAACATTAATGAGCGGCGTCCGGCGGGCATAAATGGTTCCTGCTCAAACCATGATGACCCTCCCCTCTGCTGGACCCACGCAGCAGGGTGACAGAGGCCTTCGATGTTTCCAGACCGCCTCCATACAAGACTCCGATGATTGTCAGGGGTGAGGGCGATCCTACACTCATCCGTGAGGAAGACAAGTCACCATTGGCTCAGGGTTCAACCTTCGTACTTTCTTTCTTCACGGTGCTGTGGGGTGAGTATGGGTGATGGCCACGGACGCCTAGCATCGAATATGATTGCGGATGGTTTGTGATGTAACAGCCGTACGAATGGCCTCCAAAATGTCGTTGCGCAAATGTATTTTATGTCATCTGGTCCTGAACAGCTGTCATTGATCTGTATACTTGGGGACAAAACATGACGGTCTCAGTTCCTAGAAGCGAGCTGGAAGACAGCAGTCAATTACACCCTGCACCCTTCTGAGTTAACAAGTTATACATGATCCTTGCTTGGTGTTGAGAGGTTGCCAAACCACTTCTTCCACATTCTATTCAGTTTTTACCCTTCCTTCGTGTCGAGTGAAGTAGACGATTTTGCAACTCGGCTACACTAAACGTAGTAAATCCTATAAGCTGCTAATGGACACCGGGCTGCCGCTAGAATGTAGTGGTGTGAGCCGAGGTCGTCATGTCTTGCCCCCAAGTATACGAGGAAAATCCTCGACACTTCCGGTTTCTTGAAAGCGATACAGAATCTTCATGAAATCAATATGGTTCACCCGACGTTCCGCAGTGTCACAATACGGGTCCGTTCAAATGGTGTGAGCATCCTACGAGGCATGTTGACACACTGAAGATACCGTCCAGTTCGACGTGTACTTCCAAACTTCGGTGCGCCAGAGCGTGCAAGTATCCACATCAGTTATCCAAAAGGTGGCTTCACCTGCAACCCTGCTTTCTCCCACGCAAGTTTCATACGAGGGAAATCTAGAAGGGTGGTGCTGCAAAACGTTTATTGATTTGTGTATTACTTTTGCCACGAGACCTTCAATTTTAGGTGGAAAACAAACCACATCCACACATATGAAATTCTATTTCCATTTCATTGGGAGAGATTCGAAATATGCCCCCCTCAGTGAGAAGCTAGCGGCAATGCCACTGAAGTAAAGCACTGTTTATTTTGTTTTTTATTCCTAAATGAACGTCGTTTGGTTTTTGGAAGCGCTTGGAGGAGTCGAATGTAATGGTTTCCACTATTCTTAATCTTAACACTTCATCTGTTGGAATGTTTAACTCTACATAAAATTCGCTTCACGTCGCACCGACACTGATTGATCTTATGGCGACGATGGGATAGGGAAGGGATTAGAAATGTGAAGGAAGCGGCCGTGGCCTTAATTAAGGTACAGCTCCAGCATTTGCCTGGTGTGGAAATGGGAAACCAAAGAAAACCATCCTCAGGGCTGCCGACAGTATGGTTCGAACCCGCTATCTCCCGATTGCAAGCTCACAGCTGCGCGACCCTAACCGCACAGCCAACTCGCTAGGTGTTTAATTCTAGGCCCGGCCATTCTTGCTCTCGGGAATTAATCTGCTTTTTATCTCTCTTATAGGCAAAGCAAATCTAAGGGCCAGATACCTCCCCGGAAGAGATAATATCGCTTCTAAAGCTTTCATATTTCTAACGGGGAAACGAAAGCCCATCTTTCCTTCCGTGTGAACTTAGCAGGCTATTTCTGCCACAAGTACAAACTTCCAATCCACGAGCGATGCATCAGCAAAATCTTGATTTTTTAAAAATGGCATTGAGTATCCATAACCAAATTAATTAGGTTAGACAAATAAGTAAATGAGATCTAGTTAGTTAATTATATTAAAGTGATGGCAATTAGTAAAGTCTCCGTATTGGTACATTTCTCGTTAACAATTACCAATTAAATTGGCTCCGGGTTATTCTCCAGCCTTCATCTTATGCCTCCCTTCGAAGCCATTCATTAAGAAATTTTCGGTGATGAGCATTTTGGAAATAATGTTCTCGATAACCATGTTATAGGATATAAACATGGAACTTAACACACACACACATATATACTGCCGCAGTCTTAGGGAGGCTCCTGCAATGAATTTATGCAAGCCTCAGGCTGGTAGTTGTGTCAGAATGTAATTTTGTTCGGTTGTATATAATTATACATAACTGAATCAATTTATGCATGACAGCGCTAAAATTCAATGAAGCGAGACCTCTTTTGTGGGAAAGTGAGGAAAGGTCTCCGTAAGACACATTTCAAACTTGAAATCAATACCATCATGGCAGGCGCCACGTTTTGAAATGAATCGAAGAACTCACCTCAGGGAGTTTCTCAAAAAACATGACGTTTTGTCTCGACTGAACGGCAGACATAAGATGGTTTGCTCCGAGCTATGTATTACTCAAATATATGTTGTGTATCACTCCTACAGGAAAATGATCATAGTAAGTTCCTTGAATGAGTAAACGGGAATAAATGCTTCCATATTCATTACTAGGGGTCGGTTATTCATTGCCCCATTGCCCCATGAGCTCTATGTGGCATATGTTACATCTGAAGGTTGCATCATTTGTGCTAGTGTGTTTCCTGCCAAATTCCGCCACGAACGAAGCTTATTGTGGTGCTGATTTTAGTTTGAAAGGGTGTAGCCTGGAATGGTGATTTGCTCCCGAAGTAGCGAAAACTACTGCAATTCGAAATTTTCAAAACTTAACACTGCTGTTCAGGTGGATGAAACCAGTGTGAAAAAAGAAGTTGGTAGCAATATCTCGGGTATTCATAATCACATAGATAAGATGAGCATATTGTTTTATGAGTCATTTAGTACTGTTTATTGATATGAAAACAGAATCTCGATGGGCTTGAGAAAGCTTGTTACTCTCATAGGCTCGTATGCAACTGATCTGCGGTGTTGTCGATAACCAATGTACCAGAGTTGCTAATAGCTAGGGCCCGGACTTAAAAGCACAATAAACCAGTAAAATACACAAGCAAACAGACAGGAATTTAAAAAAAATAAGCACCAAAACGCAAAAATAAATACAATAATAATCTGATAAATGATTTTAAAATGATAAATGACTTTTAACTTATTCAAGGCTTTCTGGTGTGAAGCTCCTGCGTCTGTCAGTTAAGAGCGATTTCTACGGTGAAAATATTCTTTCCACGTCGCATTCCATATTTAGTTCATGAATGTTGAACCCAGTGCAAATGAACTAAATTTTTTCGAATGGGATCTGTAGCAAATTCCGAGCAAATGATCTTGATGTCGTCTTTTGGTCTCCGAACTGAGTGGGTTTCCAGTGGTCATACTATTTGTAGTTCTTTCTCTCATTCCTTAATGACTCTATCCAGGACGAGGTATTATTATTATTATTATTATTATTATTATTATTATTATTATTATTATTATTATTATTATTATTATTATTATTATTATTGCGACTAAACACAATAAGGACTACTCAAAGTAATCAGAGATGTGTTTTGCCTTTCTTGGTAACCATATTTCATTCGTTCTTTTGCTGTGGGTTTCTTTCATCTCTTTTGTCCAAGTTGTTCCAGTCCTTTCCTTCAGTTTGTCATTACTAAGCCGTACGGTTAGGATCGCAGAGCTGTGAGCTTGCATTCGGGAAATGGTGGGTTCGAATCCAACGGTCGGCAGCCCTGAAGACAGTCTTCCATGGTTTTAAATTTCAGCACCAGGCAAATACAATGGCTGTACATCAATTATGGCCACTGCCGTTTCCTTCCCATTCCTAGGCCGTACAATTACATCTACACCCACAGACAACACACTTACACAGCGGTAGGCCTACATGCACCAGGAAAGCAGCTGCTGAACTTGGCCCAACATATCCCTGGGCACTTCCAGTGTTAAACACCATGCGCTAAAAGAAGAAAAACTGTGAGTTTGGGCCTGGAATTCTTTCTATGTTTCTGTCATTTTTTTCTACTCAGTGTCTTCGATGTCTGTCTCTTTAGAAAATAAGTGTTTCCGAACCATAAAGACATTCCATTTTAATAATGTTATTGTTTTTAAGTCTCACTAACTACATTTTAACGGTTTTCTGAGACGCCGTGGTGCCAGAATTTTGTCCCGCAGGAGTTCCTTTACTTGCCAGTAAACCCAACGAAACGAGGCTTACGTATATGAGCACCTTCAAATTGTACCGGACTGAGCCATGATCGAACCTGCCAAGGTGGAATCAGAATACCAGCGCCCCAACCCTCTGAGCCACTCAGACCGGCCATTCCTTTTTAATGAACGTATTGTAATGTTATAGCTCCTTGTGTTTAGAAATTACATATTTTTTGTACATATGTTGGGTTAGTGGATAAGTTTATGCTGTTTCCACTTTTGACATCTAATTTCATTTGCTTTCGTTTATTATTACGATGGTCGAATCATAAATCATGGCAACTATTTCTTTTTCTCGCGAACAGGAGACAACAGGGAAAATCTAAGATATGCATTTGGAAATATAGGGCATGTACTTATGCATAGTACCTGAAGACAAATTCTGACTTAAGGAAATTCTCGTACCGAGCTCGATAGCTGCACTCGCCTAAGTGCGGCCAGTATCCAGTATTCGGGAGATAGTAGGTTCGAACCCCACTGTCGGCAGCCCTGGAAATGGTATTCCGTGGTTTCCCATTTTCACACCAGGCAAATGCTGGGGCTGTACCTTACTTAAGGCCACGGCCGCTTCCTTCCCACTCCTAGCCCTTTCCTGTCCCATCGTCGCCGTAAGACCTATCTGTGTCGGTGCGACGTAAATTAATTGTTGGTAGGTCTTATGGCGACGATGGGATAGGAAAGGGATAGAACTGGGAAGGAAACGGCCGTGGCCTTAATTGAGGTACAGCCCCAGTATTTGCCTGGTGTTAAAATGGGAAACCACAGAAAACCATCTTCACGGCTGCCGACGGTGGCGTTTAAACCCACTATCTCCCGGATGCAAGTACACAGCTGCGCGCCCCTAAACGCGCGGCCAACTCGCCCGGTAGTCATAAATAAAAGTGTACCACAAGTGTGTCAGGCAGTCATCAGCGTATTAGAAGATCTCACATAGAGGTAAGGTTCATTTAATTTTATTTCATTTCAGTAAACTTTGTTTTATGAGACGTCACTGATATTGAAATCATTTGGCACTTCACTGAAAGGTCGCATAATAATGTAGAATTGCAATATAATTCTGTTAAATTTAAACAGGATTCCTCAGTCCACTCCATGACCTCTGCGCGCCCTGACTACGAAATGTGCCTGGAACGCGTCAACGAAAGGCGGGTACTCACTAGGAGGCTGCAACATGCAACGCAACGGTTGCTGCAACCATATTTTTCTAATGAGTACGCCTTGAGCTTCGTTGCTGCAACCGTTCGCAGTGAGGCGTGCTGTGATCCATCTGGTTGTCGGTATTCCGGCGAACACAAAGCAGCGCGCAGTGTATTCGTTGACGTGTTGCATGCACATTTCGTAGTCAGGACGCGCAGAGTTCATGGAGTGGACTGAGGAATCCTGTCTAAATTTAATAGTAATATATCGCAATTGTACATTATTATGGGACCCGTCAGTGAAGTGCCAAATGATTTCAATATAAATGACATCTCATACAAAAAAAAAGTTTAATGAAATGAAATAAAATTAAATGAACCTTACCTCTATGTGATCTTCTAATTCGCTGATGATTGCTTGACACACTTGTGGTACAAATTTACTTATGACTATCAGGCGAGTTGGCTGTGCGGTTAGGAGCGCGCAGCTGTGTACTTGCTACCGGGAGATAGTGCGTTTGAACCCCACTGTTGGCAGCCCTGAAGATGGTTTTCCGTGGTTTCCCATTTTCACACCATACAAATGCTGGTGCTGTACCTCAATTAGGGCCACGGCCGCTTCCTTCCCAGTCCTAGCCCTTTCCTACCCCATCGTCGCCATAAGACCTATCTGTGTCGGTGCGACGTAAAGCAAATAGCAAAAAAAAAAAAAAAATACTTATGACTTGCTTGGATTTTCTGAAGAGATACTGCAAGCCGGTGAATCTGTCACCGGTGGCTAAAAATCTGAAAGTAAGTGCCAATATATCTTGAACAGATATAGCTTTTCTAAATTTCGTGTCCCTTGTTTTTATTTTCGGTTCAACCAAATTTAATAAATACTCGAAATCGGTCGGTGATATACGAGTGAAATTCTTAAAATATCCTCTTATTTCTTGCGATTTCAAATGCAGAAGCAAATTGGAATTAGCTTTACCTTTGTAAAAGTCACCTTACCACCATCGACGGGGATGTTGATAGTCTTCAATTAGGTATTGCAGCAGAATATACACAGCACTTATGACGAGTAGACTGGTCGGCATTGTTGCATGTGTCACAACGAACGCTGCGGAGCTACTGGTGTTCGCATTGAGGTTTGACGAACGTACACATTATGCAAGGTTGCAGTAACCGTTGCGTTGCATGTTGCAGCCTCCTAGTGAGTACCCGCCTGAACACACTGCGCGCCGCTTTGTGTTCGCCGGAATACCGACAACCAGATGGATCACAGCGCGCCTCACTGCGAACGGTTGCAGCAACGAAGCTCTAGGCGTACTCATTAGAAAAAATATGGTTGCAGCAACCGTTGCGTTGCGTGTTGCAGCCTACTAGTGAGTACCCGCCTTAATGCTTCCCGCAGCTCTGCATGGCATTGCTGAGCATTTCTGCCGCGGAGGACTGCTGTTTTAATACATGATCGTTGCTCCTGCTTGTTGACTTCCATTTTGTGACGCTCTCACTCACACACTGAATTCTGGGGCATGCTTAGACCCACACTGTTGTTTACATACACCATCTTGTGGCATCATATGCAAGTACGTACCGTACGTTTCCAAATTCATACCTTAGATTTTCCGTGTTGTGGCCTGTTCGCGAGAAAAAAAATAGTTGCCATGACTTATGACTCGATCTTCGTATTATTATTACTACTACTATTATTATTATTATTATTATTATTCTTGCGTTAGGGCCTACTAGGGACGACGTTCCAATTTCAATTCTTCATTCTTTGTTGTTGTTCCTTCCTTATCTTCCAATATTCCTTCATTGTTTAACTATTTTTCTTTCTTCTTTCTTCAGACTACTTTGTGCCGGATTCCTTTGCCTCCCTCCCTAGGAATCTTTCCATCCTTAAAACTTTATTCCTGAAAATTTTTCTTTCCATTACTTCTTATTCTTCTTCTTCTCTGATATTTCTTTCAAGTCTTTTTTGATCTCTTGAATCCAGGTGGTTGTTGACTTTTTCTTCCAAAGATTCGTGAAGATCTTTTTGGTTAGTCTACTGTCGTCCATTTTTTTTTTTTGCAAGTTGCTTTACGTCGCACCGACTCAGACACGTATTATGGCGACGATGGGACAGGAAGGCTAGGAGTGGGAAGGTAGCGGCCGTGGCCTTAACTAGGTACAGCCCCAGCATTTGCCTGGTGTGAAAATGGGGAAACAACGGAAAACCATCTTCAGGGCTGCCGACAGTGGGGTTCGAACCCACTATCTCCCGAATACTGGATACTGGCCGCAATTAAGCGACTGCAGCTATCGAGCTCGGTGTCGTCCATTCTGCAAATATGTCCAAAAATAGCAGTCTCCTCTTAAGTACTGTTATAGATATGTTTTCTATGTTCTGATAAATTTCGTTATTACTTCTTAATTTCCAAAATTCTGTAGTTATTAGAGGGCCTAGTGTTTTTCTTATAATTCTTCTTTCTAGTACTTACAGTCTTTCAAGTTTATAATTGAGTACTAAACATTCAGTGGCATATAAGCTTTCTTCTTCTTCTTCTCCTTCTTCTTCTTCTTCTTCTTCTTCTTCTTCTTCTTCTATTCTTCTTCTTCTCATTATTATTATTATTATTATTATTATTATTATTATTATTATTATTATTATTATTATTATTGTGACAAAATAAAGATATCTATTGCGCTTTTCAGCACTATTTCCTAGGTCTGTGTTGGTAGTTACGTATAATTCTTATGTTTCATTCCTTCCCTGTATAGAATAAAGATATTCTGAATCAGGTATGAACTAACGCGACAGCAGACCGAAAGTTAGAAATAATTATCGCTGAAAAAACTGGCTATGTTCATTTTTTCGCTATCGTGTTAGTATATCCTTTGCTATCTCCATTGATTAAGTTAAATTGTCAATGTAAATTCACCAGTCTTTAATTTACGATATTAAATAGCTGAGCTTTGTTAATGTATACATATATGTAACAGCTGAGGTGAAATCAAGTGGAACGTATTAACCTATTAGGCGGTATTCTACATATTATTAAATATTACGAAGGACACGCTAAGTCCCCCATAACCGCTTTAGAGACACCAGGCAATGGAGTTAAACAATGATGGGATATTTCTTTCCACAAGAACGTTCTGAGGTCGAGCCTCGGGGTCGTATAACCAGCTTTGCGT
This sequence comes from Anabrus simplex, assembly GCF_040414725.1. Classification (NCBI taxonomy): domain Eukaryota; kingdom Metazoa; phylum Arthropoda; class Insecta; order Orthoptera; family Tettigoniidae; genus Anabrus; species Anabrus simplex. The sequence continues at coordinate 1,178,145,282 of NC_090266.1, forward strand.
TTTGGAAGATATTTCGAAATTCCTGAATGAATTCAATTAAAACGGGAAAAAACATCATGTTTTGTTTCCTTTAGATCAAAGAAAAATTACACCTGTACAAACGAAAGAGGTGCATCAAGCTTCCTTTACATAGATTTTGAATTCACGTCAGTACCGTAACTCAGTAAAAGCGAGAGATTTAAGTAAGTTACTTCCTTTGGATTTATTTTTACACGAAGCACGGTGCTTTTCCTGATAGGGGCTCGTATCTGCTTCACTATCTACTTATGTACTTAATTCCCTCTACCAGCCCTCAGAAATTTGTAAAACAAATTTTATTAATATTATGTATGGTGTCAAATGACTATAGGCTACATGATTCTTGTTGCTTTTGTTGCTTCTTATAGGGACCAAGAGAAGTTTTGGTGTGCTTGGTGTATGAGATCTAGCTTGATAACCTATGTAATAATAATAATAATAATAATAATAATAATAATAATAATAATAATAATAATAATAATAATAATAATAATAATAATAATAATCCTTTGATGGTGAAACCTAGTGTTTACAGTACACTGTGCCTTCTGATATGGACTACAACAAATTTGTTACCTTCATTTCCCTGTCTCATTCTCATCCTTGGCTTTGACGATTTGAAAGTGACTGTGGTATGAGCGATGCTAGTAATACATTCCATATGAAGCCAGTCCCTGTAATAAATGGTGTGAAAATGTCTCTCAAAGTGTTGGTTGATAAGTGCATTTCAATGGGATTGGCATACTGATATGAAATAGCAACTTCTGGCTCGGCGAGTAAAGTAACGGGAAACTACCTCGCTTCTCGTTTCCCTCGTTACCCTCTTCACTGATGACTAGGCCATCTATAATAGTTATTGGCGGAACTGTTGGGTATCAAACCAGCCTTCGGGCTGAATACCCAACATACACATTAATAATAATAATAATAATAATAATAATAATAATAATAATAATAATAATCTATTTATATGAAATAAGAGTTTTGCCTCTACATTGCTCAGAATTTACAAAGGATGGTATTTCTGTATCGGACATGTCCACAGTAACGAGAATATGCACTTTTTAATTTTCCTTAATGTCTGTCTGTCTGTCTGTCTGTCTGTCTGTCTGTCTGTCTGTCTGTCTGTCTGTCTGTCTGTCTGTCTGTCTGTCTGTCTGTCTGTCTGTCTGTACACGCACACGAGAAAACGGCTGAAAAGAATATAATGAAAATCGGTATGCAAAGTCGGGGAATACGTCGCTATAATCTAGGGCATAAATAATTGGATTCACGCTGAGTGACCGTAGTTTAGGAGAAGGTATAACATTTAATTCTCGAATATTTGTTATTAGTGTCCGTATCGATAAATACTACATAACTAAAGTTATACAGTATTAAATTTCCAATCATTCACATCTTATAGATTTTTACCTTATCGGCTATGATCACAGAGATATTAATGAATTTAATTTTTGTTACCAAGTCCATATCAGCGCCGAGTCATGACTAAATGGGTAAACAGAATTTAATGAAAATTGGTATGTAAAGTCGGAAAATAAGGAAATACAGTCCACGCTATAAACTATAAATAATTTTATAAGGCACCTTAATATCACAGAGTCGACAGAGAACTAAATGTGAAGGCCTACAATATAGAAAGCTCATAACATTGATCAACAATAACATTACATTGATCATTGTTTTTTGTGATGTGCTTTGTGTCATCTGTTGCCACTTATCTCCGATAGATAGGATTACTGCAGCGTACCGAGTATTTTTTAAATTTGCTTTACGTCACACCGACACAGATAGGTCTTATGTCGACGATGGTATATGAAAGGGCTAGGAGTGTGAAGGAAGCGGCCTTGGCCTTAATTAATGTACAGCCAAAACATTTGCCTGGTTTGAAAAATGGGAAACCACGGAATACCATTTTCAGGGCTGCCGACGGTGGAGTTCGAATCCACTATCTCCCGGCTGCAAGCCCACAGCTGCGCGGCCCTAACCACACGGCCAACTCGCCTGGTCGTACCTCGTATAACAGCCTGCCTGAATATTGGCGGGAAGTAGCTGGGGAGTTAGATAAGTTTCTTCTTTAGCATGCCATTTCTCTGGTTCATGCATTTCCTGATACTCTGGTACGTAACACACTGGTTCATCACAGCATTCGAGCTATTCCATCCCCACTCGGAGGCACTGACTGGAATGAGCAGTGTGCATATTTCTGTGGCTTGGTTCTAAAAGGGCCTATGTCAAAAAACCTGTTTTTGAGCTATGAGCATTTGAAGTTTTGCTTATAGTTTTCCAATTATTTTTTTCAACATCTAACTTTAAATAACTTTATACTTCCTTTGTGGAAGTCACCTTATTAAACGCTAATTTTTTCTATCATATTCTTTAAAAATTGCCAGGTCTCTAATCTTTATTGGTAATCTAACATTATTGGCAAGCGCTTATTTAATTAAGCGTTAACTGTTCGTTTAGTATTTAACAGAGACATTGGCCCTTTTAACATGTTACAAGCCAGGATAAAATGCGTTTGTATCAGTTAATATCTCAATTTCCATAAAAAGTGACATTGGCCCTTTTAGAACCAAGCCACAGATTTATCGGGATAATGGCACGGGAGTGTTCACGGCAGTCTGCGGCCTGGTCATTCCAGCTCTGGAACGTTGGAATGTTAGATCGGCACCGTTGTACTGTTCGTTAAAAGTGAGAAAATGTGCGTGTTTTAATTTGACCGAGTATTTTATATGAAACCGAGATTTCCAATTCCGGAGGTGCATATGGCCCTGAGGTTCATTCTGCCTACACCAAAAGTGAGTACCAGGGTAATTCCTGGGGGCAAAGGCGGCCGGGCATAGAGCTAACCACTCTGCCCCACCAAGTGCCGAGGTTACGAATAGTGGAAGCCTTTACCTTCCACACCCCCAAGGGCCTTCATGGCCTGTAACGGAGATGACTTTGCTTTGCTTTTGGCCTTTAATAATTTTATATGAAAGCATTGCTTTTAATCGCTATATTCCTACTGACGTTTTTGTAATGACTTATGTTGACTTCAGTTAAGAAAACCACAAAGACAGTCTTTCTGAGAATCCCGTAGCGCAACACGGGTACATCAACTAATAATAATAATAATAATCATAATAATAATAATAATAATAATAATAATAATAATCTATTAGGGGCACTCAGCTGTGAGCTTGCTTCTGGGAGACAGTGGGTTCGAACTTCACTGTCGACAGCCCTGAAGATGGTTTTCCGTGGCTTCCCATTTTTACGCCATGCAAGTACAGGGACTGTACCTTAATTAAGGCCACGGCCACTTCGTTCCCACTCCTAGCTCTTACCTACCCCATCGTCGACATAATATCTATCTATGTCGGTGCGACGCAGAGCAAATTGCAAAAAAATTAAAAAATAAGAAAAGTAACAATAATCGACCAAGCGAGCTGGTCGTGCTGTTCAGGTCGCGCAGCTGTGAGCTTGCGTTCGGGATATAGTGGGTTCGAACCCCACTGTCGGCGGCCCTGAAGATGCTTTTTCCATGGTTTCCCACTTTCACACCGGGCAAATGCCGGGGATGTTCGTTAATGAAGGCCACGGCCGCTTCCTTCCCACTTCTACTCCTTTCCTATCCCCTCGTCGCCATAAGAGTTATCTGTGTCGGTGCGACGTAAAGCAAATTGTAACAAACAAACAATCAAACAAACAGACAAAAAATGAATTGGCTGAGCAACCGTGTACAGGCATTTTGACTTGACGTCATTTATACAACTTGCGTGTCAAAATCGGCGTTCCGTTTTATTCTACCAGAGCGCAAGAAAAGAGGTCGCTGTTTGGTGATCTTGACTAAAATTTTAATTGTTTTTTCCGGGTAAACACCGAATGTGCAGTAGAAATTTTTGTACATGCTGATACCGTATGGCATGGAGTGCTCAACTGATTTATATCCGGGCTTCAAAAATTCCACTGGTGATGTCTTAATACAATAGTACAATGTTCGTAAAAGGCACCATGCCCGACGTGATGTGAGGATGTGAGAATAAACAGCTCGGCCGAATTAGCAGATCATTTGAGAGTAATTTAGTATCCTATACCGACTGGAACATGTTTTAATCTTTAGATTATTTCAATAAAATAATAATTACCATAGGCTAACTAAACGTACTGTAAGAGTACTGTGCATAGCTAGTAAAAATGTATTTTGTTAGTTTATTCAATAAATACGCCAGTGGAAATCTTAATTTACAGGCAAATATCCTCGATTTAGAGAGAAGCTCTCGCCACATGGGTAGGCAGGCATCCAAGCTGAACATGCGATCACGTGTGAGGAATGACAATGATCACTCACAATGTACAGAACACGCGAGGCTCAAAACAGTCTGAAATATAATTTGCAACTTACTTTTCGGCTTACGTAATCCTTCGTAGTGCATATGATATGTAAGGTGTAAAACTCTACATCATAATCTTTCGCAGTAAACAGGATGTGTAAGGCGTAGACCTCTGCATAATCCTTCGTAGCACATCATCACCATTATCAGCTGTTTACCCTCCAGGTTCGGTTTTTCCCTCGGACTTAGCGAGGGATCCCACCTCTACCGCCTCAAGGGCAGTGTCCTGGAGCCTCAGACTCTTGGTCGGGGGATACAACTGGGGAGTATGACCAGTACCTCGCCCAGACGGCCTCACCTGCTATGCTGAACAGGGGCCTTGTGGAGGGATGGGAAGATTCGAAGGGATAGGCAAGGAAGAGGGAAGGAAGCGGTCGTGGCCTCAAGTTAGGTACCATCCCGGCATTCGCCTGGAGGAGAAGTGGGAAACCACGGAAAACCACTTCCAGGATGGCTGAGGTGGGAATCGAACCCACCTCTACTCAGTTGACCTCCCGAGGCTGAGTGGACCCCGTTCCAGCCCTCATACCACTTTGCAAATTTTCGTGGCAGAGCCGGGAATCGAACCCGGGCCTCTGGGGGTGGCAGCTAATCACACTAACCACTACACCACAGAGGCGGACCTTCTTAGCACATACAACGTGAAAAGTTTAAAGCCCTACACAGTACTAACAAGGGGGCATTCACTACTCGTCACCACCGATTTCGCTCAAATTTATAGAACATGCATGGATTGGCTAGAAATGAAAGTACCCGAAGTGGGAACTCTAGATGGCCAATCGTATAGAAAATAAAAATAAAAATAAAAATGTTGACGCGGCTCTCGCACCGTGTAAGCCACTTACGTTAGAATGCACGCCGAGCAGTTGTTGGCGTAGCGGTAAGAGCTCGGACTGGTAATTCGATGGTACTGGGTTCGACTCCCTGTGTGGAGACTGGCTTTTCCAATTACGCAAAGAGGCGAATAATTCATTTTATTTATTTATACGCAAAAAGCATAGAAAAGGTAAAAAAAAATGGGATTTCATTGTCATTGTCTACCTGCGCCAAGAATCTATTGTTTGGGTACAGCCGCCAGGAGCAATCTTCACTTGTCAGGTGAAAACGAATCTTACTGCGAAACGACTATTCACGTTTATGGCACATTCCCCAAGGAGGGGAGATAGCCAATAAAGGAGAAAGAAGAATAAATTCTGTTTGAATTTGGAAACTCCAAATTTTCTACAATTGTGCGCTCATTAAAAAATCATCCTCATCATCATCTGTTTACCCTCCAGGTTCGGTTTTTCCCTCGGACTTAGCGAGGGATCCCACCTCTGCCGCCTCAAGGACAGTGTCCTGGAGCTTCAGACTCTTGGTCGGGGGATACAACTGGGGAGTTCACCTGCTATGCTGAACAGGGGCCTTGTGGAGGGATGGGAAGATTCGAAGGGATAGGCAAGGAAGAGGGAAGGAAGCGGCCGTGGCCTTAAGTTAGGTACCATTCCGGCATTCGCCTGGAGGAGAAGTGGGAAACCACGGAAAACCACTTCCAGGATGGCTGAGGTGGGAATCGAACCCACCTCTACTCAGTTGACCTCCCGAGGCTGAGTGTACCCCGTTCCAGCCCTCGTACCACTTTTTTCAAATTTCGTGGCAGAGCCGGGAATCGAACCCGGGCCTCCGGGGGTGGCAGCTAATCACGCTAACCACTACACCACAGAGGCGGACTCATTAAAAATGACGTACTATATGCCTTTTGCATAAGTAAAATAAATTAAAGTAAATGAATAATATAAAAATTGAGAAAATGTTCTCCATTGGGAGAGTCGAACCCACGACCATAGAATTACCAGCCCAAGCTCTTACCGCTTCGTCAACTACTGCTCGGCGTGCGTACTAACGTAAGTGGCTTTCGTATACGGTGCGTGAGCCGCGTCAACATTTTTATTTTTATTTTTATTTTCTATACGCTTGGCCATCTGAAGTTCCCACTTTGGGTACTTTCATTTCTAGCCAAGTCCTTCGTAGTACATGTGACATGTAAGTTTTAAAGCTGTACGTAGTCTTTCAAAGTACATACCGTATGACGTGTAAGATTTAAAGCTCGACATCGTACATATGAAGTGTGAGGCGTAAAGCTCTACATAGTCATTCGTTTCGAATGCGACATGTAAGGTGCAAGGCCTATAAATCCTTCGTAAAACATATCGTTACATGGTAATGCGACTGCCTGCTCTGCTGAAGACTCCTTCGGTAGTTCAATGCGTGCAGTAAAAATCAGTTGCTGTGTATTGGGATTCCAGTATTCAATTTGTTTATGGATGTTTGGTACTCAATTCGTTTGTGAAAAGTGACAAAATTCAATTCAATTCAATTCAGTTCAAATCATTAAATTGTAAACTAGGTAGTTCAGTACGACAGAGTTGTGGTGGTGTTCAGGAACGTAATAATAGGCTCATAATAATAATAATAATAATAATAATAATAATAATAATAAATACATGGTTCAGAATAATAGATTTGTCATTGCTGAGTGAAGGCATTTCATCAGCTTGCCAATGCAAATTTTGTGTGGGAGGAAAGTTTTAATACTCTCTATACATGTATTCTTAGTCGCTTTCACGATTCTCTGCGCCTCTCTTGTTGGTCCTCTTCGTTTTTCTTGTTTGATTTAAAGTTTTACAATTTTCATTACATAGGTAAATGTTTTTGGGAACTGTTCACTTGATTTTAATGAAACTAGGCACTCACATTCTCCAATAGGTAATGTATATTTCACGAGAAGTTTTTTTACGATATTTCTATTAATGTTGGTAACTGGTTGCTAATAATTTGGCATTTTTATGGCAAAAAATCATACGGTAATTACTTTTTAATTTACATCCAATTAAAATATGAGGACACCTATTTTCAGGTAATGAACGTTATAATATGTCATAAATAGAGCACGGATTTCCATGAAAATGCATGTTTTTAAATAAGCTGATTAAACCTTTCAAACTTTGCAAATATTCGTTTTATGGCTTATCGATTCCAAATAACAGTTCTTTTTCCGTGCATGTTTGCATACTTTGGCCTTTTTAGGAGAAAATGCATGTTTAATGCATATTTTGAAGATTTTGGATTTAATAGGAAATGTTTGGAAGTTTACATTGCGTTATGACATCTGTTCTGACTTTGGCAGGATATAATGTTAATGTTGCATGATAGTGTCTTTTATTATGAATGTTAGTTAGCAGAATTTGGGAACGTTTTTTTCATGTTAAACTTCTATTATCGAGATATGGAGAGAAAGTATGTATTCCTGGCATCTCACCTGACAACCAAAGTTAGTACTTACGGTATAGTGATGGGATATTCGATTCATTTGATTCCCTTCACGTTACAAAATCAATACAGTGATGCGATACATGACACGTTAGAATCACTGTCCTTATCACGTCTGTGTGCACTGATATGCAGCAGCAACAGCATTCAATGCCCACTGCTGTCATATGGTCTTGAACCATGCTTATCGCATGTTCCACGATTTGACATTTAATTATGTGAATGGCTTCCTTCAGTTTTGTCTTTCAATGTTTACATGTGTCAGTCTAATGACGTCCAGTAGGGAGCAGCACACGCTGTGTTTTTATCTGTGAGGTCGTTCGTTTTGCTGAGCGATAATTTTTACTCTGTGGAGTTCTTTTGCTGTTCTATGTGGGGCAGATACTAACAATGGCTGCCGCTATGTTCGGTGTGGCATTTTTATGCCTCAAATATTCATTTAATGTGTTCAAGCCTGGACCTTTCACGCTAACTGCTATTCGATTTTACTATTGATAATCACAGGTATGTGATACTTGGTTTATATTTAAATTTGGTGACGATTTATTCCCGTATGTTACGGTCGATGGCATACATCTTTCCGCTCCGTCATACGATGTGCTTTGAATGAATGTATTTGTGGTCTTGTTGTTATGATTGAAAAAGGGTCTCTGTGGTTATGATTTGGTGCGCTGCGTGCTTTAATACTGCGTGATCCTCATGATGTGCCCCTTGTCTCGACCGCAGGAGAGACCAATCCAGGTTGTACAAGGCGCAACATGCCAGTGATGTGAATAAAGTAATGTCCAATTCTGACCTTATGTGTAATTGCACGCCGCACGCAAACATTTGAGTACGTGAGACCCACTGATAATGACCGTGGAGTCATAATTTATGGTTTGTATTTGACCACGAAATCTGAACGGCCGTTCGTGTTTTATTTTCCCGATACCCTCATTGTGTGTGCGTGAATGTGGTATGCATGTGAGTTCGAATGTGTGGGAGAGGAAAGGTTGATATGCCGATTGACCTGTTGTATTTGTCTTTCAAATTCTGCGCCTTGTTTGGTTTTCAGCGCAGAGCTATATTTATTTATTATTCATGGCTGATGCTCAGCTTGAGTACCCGCCATGTTGGTTTCATATTTGCGCATGGGCGTACCTATTGTGTTCTTTGGGTCTTGTCTTGGCTTTGATTGGTCCATGGAGGCTGTGTTCAGTCTCATCTGTCGTTATTCTTATCTGCCTTTTGTTCCCCGGCACGGCTTATTGTTATGCGAACTTTTCGCATTGTTAGTTGCCTAATGAATACATGATGCAGTGCCTTGGATATTTGAATCTTGGTAAAACGGGCGACCTGGTTGAATAGTTTATGATGGAAGGAAGCTGCTGGTATTGTAATAGCGATGTGTCGAGGAGCAGTGAGCATTTTAAATTACGTATCATTTTTTTTGAAGAGTATTAGTGAGTTTTCACGCCATGTTTCAACTATGTGAGAAAGAACAAGGTACGTCCATCAGTAATACGATGAATTTCCCTATTTATTTTGTGTGATTTTCTTTTCTTGCTTTAATTTTTCTCTCATATTTATTTAATAAATCCCCTGGTTTAAACCATTTCTTCTTTTATTTCTAATAGATGTAGTCTTGCCCTTGTTACCTGATTACAAGGGGGGGTTTTCAGCTCAGGGTTATGTATGTGCCTTGCCCGGTCGACACGATCCGGGCCTCAAATATTGTTCCACATGAATATTTCACTAAGTTATTGCTTGGATCGCTGATTTATGTAGTGATAGATGGGGAGGGTGTGGCTCAGTAAATGGTAGCAGAAGCGTGCTCGACTGGGATACCTCCTCTGAAAGGAAATCGGACGAGGTAGAGCTGGAAACCCATTCGAAGTCAGTTCTGGTCGCTTTAATTTAATCTCATGATTCAGTTAGTCTCTGGCCCTAATTTTAAGTGTGATCTATAATTTATGTCCATTGTTGAATTCAAATCCATTGTTGTTATATTGTGTATGTGTCTCGTGTTCAAACCTTTGAAACTTGGGTTGCGATATGGATAATCAGAAGGCTGTAGAAATAAATAATCGTAACGATAGTATTACTAGCGACATGCCTAAACCGGAAAGCGAAATGGAGCAAGGGACGAATGAACTCCATGTTTCGTCCGCGGGAAGCAACCGCTGTAATTCATGCCCTGACGATAACAATGTCATTACCTTTCGTAATCGTATTCCTGACGAAAATCGTAAGCGATTAACTTCCCCATCTCCTAGGCCCAGTTCCGACCGGCATGCTGAAGTGAACCCCGTGTTTGAAATTGTGAGAAAATGGAGGTTAAATTTCTCTGGTGAAGGGAAAACCTCCAGTGTAATTGAATTTTTGGAGCGAGTTGAGGACATAGCTGAGTGTAGCTCGTTACCTCTCGATTTGTTTGTGCCCGTCATCCCGGGAATGCTAGAAGGGCCGGCTCTAAAATGGTATAGGCTTATTAAAGGGAGTATCATAACGTGGAGTGAATTCGCCAGCCGCATAAAGGAGCGATTCGGGGTATCTGATATGGACTACTGTCTGAAGCAGGAAATCTTCCGTAGAACGCAAGGAGTAGGTGAAAGCATCGACGACTATGCCACTGGGATTTTGACGTTATTTAACCGCATGAATGTTAAGGTGCCCGAAGACGAGATTTTCGACCAATTCTATAGAAATCTTGCCCCCGACTACAAGCTACACATTAAACGGTCTCTAGTTCAGACCGTCGACGACATCATCAACCTGGGTCGCGAATTCGAGGGGGTAGTCAGCCAAAACAAACAATACCGTCCGCCTCCCATCCCATCCGAGTGCTCTTTTCCTGACGTCGCTTGTCGTACGCCCATCAAATCTGTTAGTTTTGGTACCTCCCCTCCTCCGTCTCGTCTCGTCCGTAGCCCCGAACGCAGGCCCAGCCCTCAAACTCCGCCCCCGCTTTATGTCAATGCAACCCAACCATCCAACACTGCTCCTGTAAAGGGTGGTAGAGTCAAGTCATGTGGGAATTGTGGTAAATTAGGCCACGTCTCAAAGAACTGTTGGTCCAGGTCCCCTGCAAAGTGTTCTCAGTGTGGTCTTGTTGGTGTCACAGCGCGCGTATGTCCTCGTTGTAACCCTCAGCAGGGAAACTAGAGGCGCGCCGGCGTGATGGCCCGCCGTTGGCGCCTAAGGTCGGTCTCAATAAAAGGATCTGGGGCCTTCCGTCATCTACCCCATGGGCCAAAGTTTATATTGGGTCTCGTGTATTGTATGGCTTGTTGGATACCGGCTCGTGTATTTCTCTTGTAGACAAATCCCTAGTGCTTTCTATGAAATTAGAGTATCTTCCTGAAAGTGAGAACCCGAGAAAGTACGTGTCTGTCGATGGTCGTGAGGTGTGTCCCGTTGGTAGAACCAAGTGCCATATCAAGATACATGGTTTGTCGTGGGATTGGACGTTTCATGTTGTGCCCAACCTGTCCGCGCCGATCATACTAGGCACCGATTTTATGTTGGCTACCGGCTTGTCCCTCGATTTCATTAATCGATCCTTTGCCTTTCGCTTTAAATCTGATGTCAGTTACCCCTTTGAGACACCATTTCAGCGTCCCACTGTGTCCGCTCTGACGGAACCTCCTCTTATCAATGCCTCATGTGAGCTCAGCGAAAACCAAAATCTCATGTTGAACTGCCTGTTAGAGGAGTTTTCCGACGTCTTGACCGATAAGCTTGGGTGTGCTAAGAATTTTTCATACTGCATCGAACTCAAAGATGACACTCCTGTGAGGTCCCCTCCGTTCAGTTGTTCGCCCCCGAAGTTGTCCGCTATGAGGGAATATGTCAACGACCTGCTAGATAAGAAGGTCATCAGTCACTCCAAGTCCCCTTTTAGTAGTCCCGCCTTCCTAATCCCTAAAAAGGACGGCAAGCTGAGATTCGTGATAGACTACAGAAAGGTCAACAAGAACATTGTCTTCGACAGCTTCCCGTTACCCACCATCGAAAGTGCCTTCCAGCATTTTCATGGCGCCAAGTACTTCACTGTATTTGACTTCAATTCCGCATATTATCAGATCCCCTTGGACCTTAAAAGTCGCCCCTGTACTGCCTTCGCCACTCCGTTTGGATTGTTCGAATTCAATAAAGTCCCGATGGGCATTTCTGTGGGAGGACAAGCGCTTAGCCGCGTGATGGATTCAATTTTCGGTGACCTCAAATTTTCCTGTGTATTTAATTTTTTGGACGATCTTCTGATCTTTTCGCACAGCTTTGACGAGCACCTGGCCCATCTTCGCGAAGTTCTCAGTCGGTTGCGCAAGCACGGCTTCACGATCAACCCAAAGAAGGTCTCTCTTTGTACCAAACGGCTAAATTTTCTAGGCCACGTTATATCTGACTCTGGAATCGCTGTAAACCCTGATCGGGTTAAGTGCATCAAAGATTTTCCCCCGCCCAAAAACGTTCGCGGTGTGCGAAGATTTCTTGGTATGGTAGGATTTTACAGCCGGTTCATCAAAAATTTCTCTCAGATTTCGGCCCCTTTAAACCTGCTGAAAAGAAAAGGTTGTCGCTTTGTCTGGAGCCATGATCAAACCCAGGCCTTCGAACAATTGAAACAGGCACTCTGTGAAGCCCCTGTATTACATAGTCCGGATTTTTCCCGCGATTTCATCTTGCAGTGCGACTCCAGCGAGCTCGCTGTGTCCGCGGTGCTCAATCAAGCCGATGAGCAGGGTAAGCTAGTCCCCGTCGCGTACTTCAGTAAACTACTACATGGAGCTGAACTGAGGTATTCCATTTACGAAAAAGAATGCCTAGCAGTAGTTTTGGGTGTCGAAAAGTTTCGCTCGTATCTTGAGCACCGCCATTTTTACATCCACACGGACAATCAAGCTCTCTCGTGGATGAGCGCTAATGTGAAAACACTTGGTCGAACCGCCAGATGGATTCTCCGATTATCTGCGTACAAATTTACTGTCGTACATGTCCGTGGAAAGGACAATGTTGTAGCCGACTGCTTGTCGCGCATGTTCGAGGGAGTGAAGGAGAGTGCGGTCGAACCTGAGGAAGACCGTGTCCCAACCGAAGAAGATAACACCATTAGTATTTTGCAAAATTTCCCATGGTCCTTCACGGATATCTCCGAACACCAGAAGGACGACTCCGAGTGTCGTGAGTTGTTGAAACGAATCGCGGATGGCTCTCTTGAAGACGAGTCGTATAGTGTTAAGAGAGGATTGTTGTCCCGTCGAAGTCGGAAAAATGGTAGTGACAGAATTTACGTACCCTTGAAATTGAGGCCCATGCTACTTCAGTTTTATCACGACTCCTATCTGGGCGCTCATTTAGGTCAATATAAAACTTTAAATCGAATCTCTCGCGACTACTTCTGGCCTAACTTGAAAAGAGATGTTTTGGAGTATGTAAGAAGTTGCGATGTTTGCCAGAGGGCTAAACCCGCGCAGTCTTCTCTCGCTGGACCCCATTCTGCCGACATAGCAACATGCCCCGGAGAAAGGTTATTCATTGACTATTTTGGCCCCCTCACCAAGTCCAAGAGTGGCAACGTTGGGATCTTGTCCGTCGTTGATGCATTTTCAAAATTTGTTTGGCTATTTCCCGTGCGCAAGATAAATTCGAACAACGTTGTGCATTTCTTATCCCGGCACATTTTTGGAATTTACGGACCCCCTAAGACGATAGTGACCGACAATGCGTCCACCTTTAACTGTCGTAAGCTCCGACACTTATGCTTTGGGTGGGGAATCAAGCATGTGTTTTTAAGCCCTCACTATCCCAAACCCTCGCACGTTGAAAGGTTCCATCGAAATCTCAAAGCTTGTTTGACGGCCTTTCACAATGCTGACCAGCGCAGCTGGGACTGTAATCTTGATTTCTTTGTTTTAGCATTCAACAGCAGTGTACATGAGTCGCACCGGCAAGCCCCGGCTGCTCTATTTCTAGGCAGGGATCTTGTCGACCCACTGCAGTTGAAGTGGAATATTGGGTATCTGTCCAAACCGTCCAGGACGATGGACGTAGAGGCCAAATGGAAGGAAGCAGTGACACAGTTAACCAGGGCTCGAGACCGTGTGGCTGAGAGGTACAATCGGAACAGAAAGAGAGTAAAGCTTGAAGTTGGAGACTTGGTCGTAGTGAAAGTTTTTCCATTGAGCTCAACGGCAAATCAAGTCACGGCCAAATTATGTTATAAATGGTCTCAGCCTAAAAAGGTAACCAGATTCCTAGGACCTGTGACAGTAGAACTGGAAGATGTAGTAAGTAAGAAGGTGAGCAAGGCTCACGTCTCGATGGTAAAGGCTTACCGTCAAAGAAGCCAGTAAACCTCGTATATTTCCATATCTTACGTATCTGTAGTGGTGTATATTAACCTTGTCCTTAATGAATTCCCAGTTTTCTAACATGCCTTTTCTTTCAGGTAAAAATTCGTGTTTCATGAATGAGAACGGAAATGAAAGAAAGGAAAGAAAGGAAATAGAAAAAAAAGGGAAGTGGTTCGAATTGCTGGAGTTGAACTGAATTCACATCCAGATCCCTGAGTGCATGGAAATATTATACCCAACCGCCTTGACTTTTGAATGCCTAGATTTCAACCTGAGTGCGCGAATGAAACAGTGTAATAATGGACTGATGTAAATCAGCGTTGCACGTGACAAGCTAATACAGACCTCCCATGAGGCAGACTTTCTCATTTAAAATGTATAATGTGGTGACTGTTCTTGTAAATTTCATGTGTTCGTAAATAATTGTAGATATAAGTAGTTCATAAGTACCTAGGTTAAGTGGGCGCGCGCTCGTAGTTTTAAGTTATGGACCTCTTTTAAAATGCGTCCACTCGTCTGATCAACGAGTTTCGGAGCATTTTAAAAGGCGGTGCCGCTGGATATTTGAACCATGCTTATCGCATGTTCCACGATTTGACATTTAATTATGTGAATGGCTTCCTTCAGTTTTGTCTTTCAATGTTTACATGTGTCAGTCTAATGACGTCCAGTAGGGAGCAGCACACGCTGTGTTTTTATCTGTGAGGTCGTTCGTTTTGCTGAGCGATAATTTTTACTCTGTGGAGTTCTTTTGCTGTTCTATGTGGGGCAGATACTAACAATGGCTGCCGCTATGTTCGGTGTGGCATTTTTATGCCTCAAATATTCATTTAATGTGTTCAAGCCTGGACCTTTCACGCTAACTGCTATTCGATTTTACTATTGATAATCACAGGTATGTGATACTTGGTTTATATTTAAATTTGGTGACGATTTATTCCCGTATGTTACGGTCGATGGCATACATCTTTCCGCTCCGTCATACGATGTGCTTTGAATGAATGTATTTGTGGTCTTGTTGTTATGATTGAAAAAGGGTCTCTGTGGTTATGATTTGGTGCGCTGCGTGCTTTAATACTGCGTGATCCTCATGATGTGCCCCTTGTCTCGACCGCAGGAGAGACCAATCCAGGTTGTACAAGGCGCAACATGCCAGTGATGTGAATAAAGTAATGTCCAATTCTGACCTTATGTGTAATTGCACGCCGCACGCAAACATTTGAGTACGTGAGACCCACTGATAATGACCGTGGAGTCATAATTTATGGTTTGTATTTGACCACGAAATCTGAACGGCCGTTCGTGTTTTATTTTCCCGATACCCTCATTGTGTGTGCGTGAATGTGGTATGCATGTGAGTTCGAATGTGTGGGAGAGGAAAGGTTGATATGCCGATTGACCTGTTGTATTTGTCTTTCAAATTCTGCGCCTTGTTTGGTTTTCAGCGCAGAGCTATATTTATTTATTATTCATGGCTGATGCTCAGCTTGAGTACCCGCCATGTTGGTTTCATATTTGCGCATGGGCGTACCTATTGTGTTCTTTGGGTCTTGTCTTGGCTTTGATTGGTCCATGGAGGCTGTGTTCAGTCTCATCTGTCGTTATTCTTATCTGCCTTTTGTTCCCCGGCACGGCTTATTGTTATGCGAACTTTTCGCATTGTTAGTTGCCTAATGAATACATGATGCAGTGCCTTGGATATTTGAATCTTGGTAAAACGGGCGACCTGGTTGAATAGTTTATGATGGAAGGAAGCTGCTGGTATTGTAATAGCGATGTGTCGAGGAGCAGTGAGCATTTTAAATTACGTATCATTTTTTTTGAAGAGTATTAGTGAGTTTTCACGCCATGTTTCAACTATGTGAGAAAGAACAAGGTACGTCCATCAGTAATACGATGAATTTCCCTATTTATTTTGTGTGATTTTCTTTTCTTGCTTTAATTTTTCTCTCATATTTATTTAATAAATCCCCTGGTTTAAACCATTTCTTCTTTTATTTCTAATAGATGTAGTCTTGCCCTTGTTACCTGATTACAAGGGGGGGTTTTCAGCTCAGGGTTATGTATGTGCCTTGCCCGGTCGACACGATCCGGGCCTCAAATATTGTTCCACATGAATATTTCACTAAGTTATTGCTTGGATCGCTGATTTATGTAGTGATAGATGGGGAGGGTGTGGCTCAGTCTTCATTCTATTAACTGCTTTCCTATGCATGTCGTCTAATCTTCAGCTTTCTGATGCAGCCACCTCTTCGCATCAAGTTCTGATGTTTCGAAACCTTTTCCCCACGGTGACAACTGCATTAAGTAAATATACGGAAATATATGTAAAAACATCTGCCCGCGTGCAGCTTATCATTTAATTGATTTATTTTTTCCCGTTTTAGGTCGTAGTCAGTTTTTCAGTAGATGACGTTGCTTGCATTAAAGTTGTGCAAGTGGATTTCAGCAAAAAGGAATACGCAACAAGACTTAATTTATATAAAATCAAATTTTGACAAATTACCTGCTGCAATACGAAAATTGGAAGCTACAGGCCTAACCCTTATCGAATCGTTAGCAGTTATTGAGGACATTCAAATGTGCCTGCAACCATCGTACAGAAAGTAGCTGTGGCAGCTAGAGATAAGCTGTACAAAAAGGTTCGTTCAAATCATAATTATGAATTCGTCAAGCGTAAAAAAGACGTATTGTGTTGTGAAAATGCAAAACACGTACAACCTAACCTCACTTACGTTAGTCCCAAATGTTTTCATTTAAGTGTGCACCTGTTAAGAATGTGCTGACAATCCGGCAATTAGGAGAACTTAGTTTTGTACAATGTTTGTAATGTAAAGTTACTGGCTTTACGTCCCACTAACTACTCTTACGGTTTTCGGAGACGCCGAGGTGCCGGAATTTAGTCCCGCAGGAGTTCTTTTAAGTGCCAGTAAATCTACCGACACGAGGCTGACGTAACTACCAACGGACTGAGCCAGGATCGAACCTGCGAAGTTGGGATCAGAAGGCTAGCGCCTCAACCGTCTGAGCCACTCAGCCCAGCGTACAATGTTTCAAATGGAACTGAATTTTGATAGTGCGTATTTTCCAGTATATTGTGCATGTTTTGTCATATGGTAGTGCATGGAAATCCGGGCTCTACTCATAAAATACAAAAAAAAAAAAAAAAAACCAGTGTCAAAAGTATTACTCACAGTGATTGACCTACCGGTAATGTGAATGTGTGTGCCAAAATTTCTCTGTTCGAGCTCAAATATTACAAAAACTATGGCAATTTCAAAATTTCACTGTTATTCTAAAATAACCGAGCGGTGTGACTGCACGTGTTAACGCGGCTATGGAGATAAGCTCTACATTCGGGAGAGGAGTGGGTTCGAATCCCACCGTCCGCTATCCTGAGAATACTTTTCTATGGTTTCCCTTTTTTACTTCCAGAAAAATGCCGGGACAGTTCTTATTCATAGCCTTCAGCCAATTCCCTCACCTCATTTCCCAATTTCATTTCATCTTAATTAGCTCATCAAATGAGGTTGGAAGGGCATCAGGCCATAAGAACATGCCATATAATTTCATATCACCACATCATCGACCCCGTATCAGGAAACGGGACTAAGAGATAGACAGATATGGTGTTATTCAGGGCATCATTTCCCCTCAAAGGTCAAAATCGTTCTGTTATATACAGTTTGGGTTTTAAAACATTTTTATTAATCTGCCTGAAATTGCAGGTGAGACAAAGGATCCAGAATATTACATCATATTTATAGATAAATAAAGAAGCAAGAGAAGCAAAGCCATCTCCGTACAGGCCACGAAGTGTCTGGGAGTGGTGGAAGGTAAAGGCTTCCACTATTCGTAACCTCGACACTTGATGGGCTAGAGTGGTTAGCTCTACGACCGGCCACCTCTGCCCCCAGGAATTAACCTGGTACTCATTTTTGATGTAGGATGAGTGAACCTCAAGGCCATATGCACCTCCGGAAGTGCAGAGTGGCTCAGACGGTTGAGGTGCCGGTTTTCTGACCCCAGCTTGGCAGGTTCGATTCTGGCTCAATCCGGTGGTATTTGACGGTGCTCAAATACGTCAGCCTCGTGTTGGTAGGTTTACTGCTACGTAAAAGTACTCCTACGAGACTAAATTCTAGCAACTCGGCGTCTCCTAAAACCGTAAGAGTAGTTGATAGGACGTAGAAATATATATAATTATTGAATTGAAAACTTAAATGTCATATTAACTAAACCAGCAATGCAAGCATGGCGTCCAGCTTAACACATTAATGTGTAGTTTGTATAGTTTGCCTCAGGTCCCTGCTGTGACTGTTAATACGATACATTAATTTTTATTTGAAATATTGGCAGTGATATGTTCCTCTTCCACAGCTCCATGCGCAGGACGTACCCCAGTTCCCATAGCTTGGTAGCGTGAGAAGAGCATACACACGTTCACACCGGCTTGTCACCGGGTTTCCTGTTTTGGAAGAATTTATGTAGTTTTCCGGCCTAACCCAATCTTGGCTGTGCTCGCATGCGTGGAGCAGTGCTTTTCTCATTGCCTGTAATATAGTAACAGGTTCTCTTTGTATGATATGGCCGTGGAGACGACGAAGGAAGCGTGTACCATCACTGTGAGATTCATGTGAAGTTTAAAACCTCTCGTGTCATTCTTTTAAGATGAGAGGGATTCTACATTGTGTCTGCCTGTCTGTTGAGAGAATTACCCGTTCAGGAATACATTTTAGGACACAAATGGGGACTGCCTAGCCAAGATGGTAAAGGCATGTTTGCTTTACTAGTAATGTGGCGGGTTCGATTCCCTGCCGGGAAGTTAAGAAATTCAGAAACGTGATATTAACTTCTGGAAGGGCAAATAACCTAGGATTCGTTCAGCCCACAACAGAAATGAGTATCACATTAATTCCTGGGTTGTTAAAGGACGAAGAGGGCTAGAAATAGAAACATTCTATCTCACTTAGTGTCGAGGTTTCGACGAGTGGAACCATTTACCTTCCTGTTCTTCATAGGTCCGGCTCCATGGCTAAGTGGTTAGCGTACTGGCCTTCGGTTCAAGGGCCCCGTGTTCGATTCCCGGTGGGTTGGGAACTTAAACCTTAACTGATTAATTTCATTGTCTCGGGGACTGTGTATGTAAGGTGAATTTAACCTTAAAATTGTGTATATTTCGTATATAAGTTCATTTCATCATGTTCAGTGACGATTGGCAAGAAACTGCATAAGGATAGTACAAATATAGGCTGGTTGAATGGTGAAACAATCGAAGGTCAAAATTTAAAAGAAGGTCGCCACAGTTTTTCATGGACTTTAAGTTAATAATCATGATATGAGCTGGTAGTTTTCATAAAGAAATGAACGGTTATTTCACTCTTTCATGATTAATATTAATTTTAAGGGAGAATATGGACATGACTATATATTGATCAAAGTCTCATAAAACATTGTGCTACCTGTTTGAGGAGTTACTGATATGTCTATTATTTATGAGGCTACGTGGGTATAAAATAGAAAATATCACAAAATATACCTACGAGTAGGAGAAGTCACATTGGCACAAGTTGGCTATAGAACTAGAGCAATAATCGATTCGGGCAAAGTGGTTTAGGCGTTTGAGATCCAGTAATCATCAGCCAAATGTCACGAATTCTCTGCCGTAATCTGCATCACTATAGAGCCTGTGAGTGCGTTAATTGGAGATAAATTTGGATAGTAAAGCAAATATACAGCGAGTCTCTCTCATCGGTTGGCCGGTAGGTGCGCCCAGCTTATCTGCCTCCCGTTGACTATCACTCCCCGCTCCGCGCCATACCAACAAGGACAGCGGTTCGCTCACTTTATCCGTGCATGACATGAGATAACAATTAATATTAAGACAATAAGAATTAATAAAATTAGTAATTATGAATTAAGAAAATAACCTCGTACCTCATGACAGAAGATGTTGGAAATGTTCTCCTCCTGCATCCACACATTTCTGGCATCATCTTCGGAAACTCCGATTCACACGCGTAAATTTCGTAGCCAACCATGCGGAGCTCTTCGAAACCCCAGCCTGTTGTCCAAGTCATCTTAGGGATTTTGTATTAGTATATTCTAATCTTTCTGCGATTTCATTAGGTTTTCCTCGTTAAGTACACGTTTTATAATACTTCGTTCCTTATCGAGTAATGAACCAGTTCCTCTCAGTTTGTTTACGAGTTCTCGCCCAGTCTCTCTAAGCGTACACCTGGAAATTGTGTTACAAATCGCCTAACGACTTCCCTGAACGACTCTGTTTTCACAAAATTATAAATACATAAATACCCTTTCCTCTACTGTGTCCACATGTGGAGGCTATGTGAGAATTACAGTATAACCCGAAGTAACACTTCACAACTCGAGAACAGTTACAGCGACAGACCAACACTTTATACACGTTCTAAGCACGGACCTGAGCTGCGAAGTGCGGGCATTCCCGTGCTGTGTAACGGGAAGTGATCAGTCAACGGGGGGCAGATAAGCTAGGGGGGCCTGCCGGCCAAGTGATGAGAGAAACTCACTGCATATGGTTCCCACAAACCAGGTGAATTTAGCTTCTCGAACTTTGAGACGCGATTTGACAAAAATTTCGCTCTCACCAAGGGCGGAAATAAAGTTACTGTTTGCCTCGAGTGACATGTCAAACCTCTCCGAAGGTTTAGTCAGGGCAGCTCTACGTAAAATCAATGAATTTTGAATTCTGAGAAGGATACGAAGACGAAACATTCATTAGGGAACATTGATTGCCTTTGCGATCGTTTGTATGAGTAAGGAAGCATCTAAAAATTCACCACATTGATAATATTTATTTCGAGCCAGGGTATAGTTTAATGGAAAGTGAATCCTTACATCAAAAATGTTTATATCTTGCAAATCATCTCCCAGTGCACACTCCAAATGGGTGTGTTCAACAGATAGGAAATGCACGTATGAATCCAGTACCCTGCTACATCTCTTCATGGTACACAATGATTCGGTTGATTTCAATCCAAACAATAAAAAGCACCCTTCAATGTCACTTCATGGTGCATAATGATTTCGTTGATTTCAGTCCCAACAATAATTTCATACCTGAGGAAGATAATGCTTTCCGACAAACAGTGTGTTTTCGTTACGCGAAGGATGCATCCTGTACAGTTGTTATAAAGACTTGGTATGGAGATAGAGTAACATCAGAAAGTTCAGCAAAGGTGCCGCCGATCAAGTCTGAACGAGTGAAAACTAATGTAGCGAAATTCTGCATATCTGATTGCTAAACAGAATGATCTGTAAAACTGTCAACTGCGAAAGCATATCGTGGGTTTTATGAAAACATTTCATCATCAGTGACAGTGAGCTGAACATTTCAGAGGAGTCAGATTTTGAATAAAATGGAATAGGATTAT
Organism: Anabrus simplex; assembly: GCF_040414725.1. Classification (NCBI taxonomy): domain Eukaryota; kingdom Metazoa; phylum Arthropoda; class Insecta; order Orthoptera; family Tettigoniidae; genus Anabrus; species Anabrus simplex. The sequence goes on from NC_090266.1 coordinate 1,178,166,738, forward strand.
ATGTAAAACAGTACTTTTCAAAATTTTACTTGCAAATTCGTTTCATTATTTATCGAAATTCCATTAAAACCCTTAAAGTAAAATTGTATAATACAAATAGTATTTCTTTATTTCTTAATGTCTTTCTACTTCTGATCACAATTGCATTTTCATTGGTAATAGAATATCAGCTGTAATGCACATCCGATACATTACAACTCTGATGATAACAAGGAGGTTAAATAAAATTACTCAGGCGAATTAACGAAGCCTCGTTTTTATACCCTAAAAGAAAAGGTAAATACAGAATTCAAAAGTGTCCTGAAACATGTTCGAAAATGTGTTCGTTAAAAAATATTAACCACAAAAATAGATTGTGTATAAGCAGCCAAAACATGTTTTAGTTCTCCTGACAAAGTAAGACTTCGCACTGCCATTAATTTTCCATTTGTTATTAACTTATTATTGTATGTATGTCCAAGCCTTGCTTGTTTCTCTGCGGGGTTGGGTATGAAGCGAGATGAACCTTCGTAGGAAGATTTTACAACTGAATGCCCTTCCTGACGTCAACATCACCAGAGAAAATAATGAGATAAAATGAATGACATGATATATGATAGAAAGGGAGTAGATGATACCGCGTACCGGCACGTAGCCTATTTCTGTCGAATAGCACGAAATAGTCTGCTCAAGACACTTTCTATGAGCAATGCAGAGAAGTTAGGAATTTAATCCAGTTTTTTATAATAATATCATTTGCTTTAGGCTCGAGTAACGACTTTTACGGAATTCGGAGACTCCGTGGTACCGAAATGTAGCCACGCAGGAGTTCATGTCTTCTTCTTCCCCTCAACTAATGTTGGTGGGTAACATGCAAGTTTTCCAAGCGTTTCTGTGCTTTGGCGAGCGGCCTCAAGTGCCAGTAGGTGTCCTTGCCTTCAATATTGTCGATAAATTGTACTCTGGGTCTTCCTCTGGTCCTTCTACCTTCCATTCTCCCTCAAACAGGATGGCACACCAGTCAGAATGACGAAACAAGTGGCAAACGGAGCTTTTTTTTTTTGTTTCTTTGTTTTGTTTTGCTCAAGGTTTCAACCAAGGGACGTGCCACATTTGTTCTTTTGATAAATCTACCGACACGAAGCTGACGTATTTAGAGCACCTTCAAATACCACCGGACTGAGCCAGATCGAACCTGCCAAGGCCAGCGCCTCAACCGTCTGAGCCACTCAGCCCGGCAATCCAGTGATTGGAAATTGTATAATACCACCTCTCCTACCTTCCCGGCAAACATTCTGATGGTAATATACTTTTAAACAACGGGACTCGAACCGGCTAACCACTACTAGAGACCTCACGCCTTACTTTTTATTATTCTTCCTCCGTTAGTGTCTTCTAGGGACCATGTGACAATTTCAGTGTTTCATCTCTCGTTGTTCCTTCTTCTTCTTCGTCTTCGTCTTCTTCTTCTTCCTCCTCCTCCTCCAATACTCATCTGATCACTACGTCTCCTTTTACTTTCCTCGGACCATTTTGGGCCTGTTTTCGTCCCCTCCCGACCTGGGAATCCTTCAATTTTTATCACTTTCTTTCTAAACATCTCTCTCTCTCTGTCGCTGCTTCTGCTATTATATCGTTTCCTTACAAATCCTTCTTGACTTCATGAATCCAGTTGTTGACTTCGTGTTACGAAGATATTTAAAGATATGTTCAGTTAACCTGTTGTCATCCTTTCTGTATAAATGTCCAAAAAATATCACTCGCCTCTTCTGCATTGTTTATGATAATATGTTTTCTATGTTCCGGGGTAATTCGCCATTACTTTTAGAGTTCTGTAGTTCTTAGAGGACCAAGTATTTTCCGTATAAATTTTCTTTCCAATACTTCTAATTTATTCAGCTTGTAGTTCAGTACTAGAACATTCACTCGCGTATAGGCATTCCAGTTTGACTACTGCGTTGTAGTGTTGTATTTTGAGATTTTTAGTTAAACACTTTTTATTGCAGATATTCCTAGTTATACCGTACGCTCTTTCCATATTGTGTATCCTTTCTTTTACAGTGGGCTTTTCCAAACCGTATTCTTGAATTGTTTCTTCCAAAACTATCTGAATTTCTTTACTTTCCTAATTCGACCAATTTCTGTTATTAGAAGTTCTGGAGCATTTTTTTATATTTGTCATAATTTTGTGTTTTTTTATACAGAAATTTTTAAACCTGTTCTATTGGCTATTTCATCCAAAAGATTGACTTGTATTGCTGCATTTTCAGGTTTTCTGAAAGTATGGCAAAATTATCTGCAAATGCCAGACAGTTTATTTCAATACCTCTGTTCTTTCTTTCCAGTCTTTTGGTGATATCTTGTATTCTTTCAGTTCCTCATTCCAAATTCTTACTATTATTATTATTATTATTATTATTATTATTATTATTATTATGATTGATTAGTTATGCCCAAATAAGGAGTGCGTTTGAAGTTATTAGAACTATTTTGTTCTTCTTCTTCTCTTCCCAATATCTCTTCATCCTCTTAATTGCGGCCAGTATCCAGTAATCGGGAGACAGGGGGTTCGAGCCCCACTGTCGGCAGCCCTGAATATGGTTTTCCGTGGTTTCCCATTTTCATAGCAGGCAAATGCCGGGGCTGTACCTTAATTAATGCCACGGCCACTTCCTTCCACTTCCTAGGACTTTCCTATCCCATCGTCGCCATAAAACTTATCTGTGTCGGTGCGACGTAAAGCAAGTAGCATCCTCTCACTGTGTTCCATTTTTACGTAGTTCAGTCAATCCTGTATTTAGTCGTGTAGGCTTTAGAGAAAATTTGCGTTAGTGAATTAAAATTCTGAATTTTATTCTATCTTGGATGGATTCTTCATTAATGCCAATTTCATTTAGGTGTTCACCGAGATCTTTCAGCCGCTTATTGTGATTTTTTATTCATAATACTAAATTTAAAATTTTCTTTGTGAGCTTGTTATTATCCATTCTATAGAAGTGACCAAAAACTTGTAATCCCCGTTTCCTGATTATATTTGTGATTTTTTCTATAACTTGATAGATTTCATGTGATTACTTCTTCACCCCAATTTCATTTTCGCACTATGGTCCTAAGAATTTCCTGAGGATTTTTCTTTCTTGCTTTTCGAACATCTTCATTCGAGATCTGCCACCAATTATAATAGTTTCAGATGCATAAAGTGCTTCTGTTTTAACTTCTTCTTCTTCTTCTTCTTCTTCTTCTTCTTCTTCTTAATCTGTTTACCCTCCAGGTTCGGTTTTTCCCTCGGACTCAGCGAGGGATCCCACCTCTACCGCCTCAAGGGCAGTGTCCTAGAGCGCCAGACTTTGGGTCGGGGGATGTAACTCGGGAGGAGGGCCAGTACCTCGCCCAGGCGGCCTCACCTGCTATGCTGAACAGGGGCGTTGTAGAGGGATGGGAAGATTGGAAGGGACAGGCAAGGAAGAGGGAAGGAAGCGGCCGTGGCCTTATGTTAGGTACCATCCCGGCATTTACCTTGAGGAGAAGTGGGAAACCACGGAAAACCACTTCGAGGATGGCTGAGGTGGGAATCGAACCCACCTCTACTCAGTTGACCTCCCGAGGCTGAGTGGACCCCGTTCCAGCCCTCGTACCACTTTTCAAATTTCGTGGCAGAGCCGAGAATCGAACCCACATTACACCACAGAGGCGGACTTCTGTTTTAACTACTGTGTTATAATGTCGTAATTTTGCCTTTTTTGACATACGTAGTTCTTTTATTGTACCTCTTGCAAGTAATGTTGTATGTTCTCGATTATTATTATTATTATTATTATTATTATTATTATTATTATTATTATTATTATTATTATTATTTGGTTTTTCATATGAATATTCTAGCGCAAGATCGACCGGTATTCGAACTTCGTCGTCCAGACGGATGGCCAACTACTAAGCCATGGACGTAATCGCACTACAAAATTAATAATAATAATAATAATAATAATAATAATAATAATAATAATAATCCTCTCGATCTATGGGTCTGTTTACAACAGTTAAAGTCTTGATACAGTCGGCCCTAACTTATGAACCGGAGAGAATGAGGACAGAAGGGACAGCCGTAAGGAGTTCAGGGCAGAGAAAGACCTTCTAGGAAGCTTTTGTCCTTCCATCCCCCTCGGAGAAGCACCTGTTAGAAACAGCGGGTGGGTGGCCCGGGTGTCATCAGGTAAGGAGACAGACTGTCGCAAGGATTAGAACGTTCAGCTTGTTCCGAAAAGAATAGCCATTTATTTACAGCTTGTTAACGGATTTGTAGCTCCAGTCGCTGCCGGTGTCGTAACTTACCTCCTGCTACAGTTGTCAACTTAACCTCTGTCTCGCTAACACTGGAAGGCCTGAGAGCTCTTCAGTGTGTAGCAGAAAATCATCTGGAATTGTTCCGGAATGAAAAATGCTCGGTAAACCACGCCTACAAAGGCCACTCCTCAAAGCCGAACTGGAGTTCGACAAACCGTAAAATGAGTTGTTAATGTTATTACTATCACAACTCTTCCTATGTTTTGAATACATAGCCTGTATCCGGGGTTCAGATCGAGATGTCAGTATGTGAAATTTGCGCCGACCAGAAATGATTCCCATTCCAAGATATTCCGTTTCCCGTGACTCAATCATCAATGACCTGCATTTGCCCACGGGACAGATTCCCTATCAATTGTTTCTTAAATGTTTTCAAAGAATTTGAAAATGTATCGAACATTTCCCTTGATAATTTAATCCCGTCCCTTACTCCTCGTCCTATAAATGAATATTTGCCCCAATTTATCCTCTTCAATCCCAATTTTATCTTCATATTTTGATTTTCTTCACTTTTAGAAGCTCCACCCAAACTTATTCATGTACTAAATTTTTCTGGTATTACCTAATTAACATTCATTGCCGCCTTGCAAGTGTGCTTTTGGCAATGTCGCCCGGTTGTATTTTTTTTTTTTGCAAGTTGCTTTACGTCGCACCGACACAGATAGGTCTTATGGCGACGATGGGACAGGAAAGGGCTAGGGATGGGAAAGAAGCGTCCGTGGCCTTAACGAAGGTACAGTCCCGGCATTTGCTTGGTGTGAACATGGGAAACCATAGAAAATCATCTTCAGGGCTGCCGACAGTGGGGTTCAAACTCACTATCTCCCGAATACTGGATACTGACCGCACTTAGGCGACTGCAGCTATCCAGCTCGGTTGTAATGAAATGAGAATATTTCAATGTTAAACTCAGTTCCAATATGAGCAACAGATTTTTAATATTGTTTCAAAATATGAAGAATACAAAGAGAAAAATTATATCATACCGGGCGAGTTGGCCATGCGGTTAGGGGCGTGCAGCTCTGAGTTTGAATCCGGGAGAAAGTGGGTTCGAGCCCCACTGTCGGCAACCCTGAAGATGGACTTCCGTGGTCTCCAATTTTCACACCAGGCAAATGCTGGGGCGGGTACCTTAATAATTAAGGTCACAGTCGCTTCCTTCCCACCCCTAGGCCAGTCCTATCCCATCGTCGCCATTAAACCTATCTGTGTCGATGCGACGTAAAGCAAGTCGTAAAAACAGTAATAAGTTATATATATCACGACGTACCTTTGATCTATTAGTCACAAAGTGCCCTTTTAAATTGTGACTGGATAGTGATTATGTACAATTTATTCATTCGGAAATATTTTTCTTGGAATATATGTTAAATCATATACTTCTATCAATTTTACTTTGGGAATTTCGTCCGCAGGGAAAATTGTCCTTGGCAATACTGTCTATTGTGAAACACAGTCTGGGAATTCTCACTTCTTCCCCTTTTGTGAATCTTTTATTATTCGACTCCTCTACTTTACGAAATGACGGACGCCTTTCTATGTATTTCTACCGGCCCCGCGGTGAGGGGGGTAGCGTGCTTGCCTTTGAACCTGAGGCTCTGGGTTCGATTCAGGGATTTTTACCTGGATCTGAGAGCTGGTTCGAGGTCCACTCAGCCTACGTGATTACAATGGAGGAGTTATCTGACGGTGAGATGGAGGCCCCGGTCTAGAAAGCCAACAATAACGGCCGAGAGCTCAAGTTGGCGGGTTCGATCCCGGCTCAGTCTGGTGGTATTTGCAGATGCTCCAATACGTCAGTTTCCCGTCGGTAAATTTACCGGCACGTAAAAGAACTCCTGCGGGGCAACATTCTGGCAACTCGCCGTCTTCGAAAACCATAAAATTACTTAGTGGGACGTTAACAAATAATATTATTGTTATTATCGCCTCTATAATTCTCCAATAAGAACCGGCACGGTGGTCCCGAGTCTTCACCTCTTCAGTGTCACTCACACTTAAACCGAACTGGTTAGCTCATTGCGCTGCGGCATGGCCAGTTATAGTTGCTAACTCTGTACTCGAGGGTGAGGTGGCTTCGAATCCTCCGCCGACCATCTACGAAGTGGTTTTCCATAGTTTCCAACTTCCACTCCAGGCAAATACCGGTATAATACTTTTCTCAAGCGTTCGGCCACATCCTTCCGATTTCGAACACGTAGAATTACACCTCACATGGCCTTGAGGTTCATTCATCCTACACCAAAACTGAGTACTAGGTTAATTCCTGGGGGCAAAAGTGGCCGGGCGTAGTGCTAACCACGCTACCCCATAAAGTGCCGAGGTTACGGATATTGGAAACCTTTACATTCCACCCCTCCAAGGGCCTTCGTGACCCGTACGGAGATGACTTTGCTTTGCTTTTACAATTAGACCTACAATCCCACGCAGCAGTAAATTGTGCTCATCCTCCATGGGGTGTACCGGGAACAGCCTACAGGACTTGCCAGCCAAACATCACCTCGGACACTCTCGGCACTAAACGCCAAAGTCCTACGCTAAAAGAAACGGTTACGCTTCAATTGATTTTGAGTAATTTCAAATTTCTACATCACAAGACTCCTGGGTTTGTACCTCTGTCAGCCTAAGGTCATTGGCCTATCCTTCCCAGTCATAGCCCCAGTTAATTGAATTACACTCACACTGCCTTCTTTGTTTGTTTGTTTGTTTCTTTCTTTCCTTGTTTATTTATTTTTTCTTTCTTTCTTCTTTTCCCGGTGACTATCTCCATACACTGAAGGGTCGAGGATACAATGTGTGTGGCACATGTGTGCTCGTCCCTATTTTACGCCCGGATGTCCTTCCAGACACCAGTCCTATGTTGCTATGTGGATGGATGTATTCATCTATTGCATATTTTATGTTGGAGGGTAGTGCGATGCGTTCAGTTCAAATGTAGAAGCATGCATTAAGACAAGAAAAAAATATTTGGCCGCGATGAACGGCTTAGAAGATAGAACATTGGTTTTTTGGTCCCAAGTTGATAGGTTCAATCCCGACACTGCTGCTATTAGCTTGGTTAGTTTTACCAGCATATAAAAGAACACATGCGGAACAAAATTTCGGCACCTCGACACCTCCGAAAACCGTAAAGTGGTTAGTGGGGCCAGACGCGGCTTCATAATAGGATGTGCAGAGCTTCAGAACCACTAGAATGAACGATATAATATACTGCGATGAACGATCCCATCCCTCATATTGTGTGTTGTTATCGAGCGAAAATTCGATACCTATTCAGTTACTGATGATCTGGCAATCTTGCTTCGATCTGTGAACGACAGCACTGTAGGACGAACGCATGAGAGCACACATGACCGCCTGTCGGAGAATGCCGTAGTTACAGTGTCGCGCATAAGGTCCAGTATGATCTGCACGCCTTGGAGCCTATTCGTCTGTAGTGGAAGAGCCGTGTCGCTGAGACGTCCCAATTCTTGGAATCGTTGTCTCTTCCTCCCCAAGCGCGGCTGTAAATTACACCTTCTCCTCTCTTGGATTATCACCCTCTTTGGGACGACCCAATCTTGCAGCATGTGAAAGGGACGTCGGTAGATGCAGAGTGGGTTGTTGTCCCATATGCTCTGTACTCTGATCGGCCAACCGAGCAGAGGAAAGTTGGCCGCGGCTCTACCGTGGCTCTACGCCTCTGCATTCGGGAGACTGGCCTGGGGCACAGTGCCAGACTACACGCCTGGCCCCACCTGTCGGCTGTCCTGAGAATGGTTTTCCGTGGTTTTCCATTCTCCTGCACTAAGGCGAATGCCGGGACAGTTCGTAGTATAGGCCACGGCCGCCCGCCCCCTCACCTTCTCCGCACATCTCCTTCACCGTAACAAATCTCCCGGCCTGAGAGACGGCGTCCCCGTCTAAGAGGCCCGCATCCCCCTCAGGGGAGGAATGGAAACGTTTAGTGATAGTAGTAGTAGTGTGAAAGGGAGGTCGGTAGATGAAGAGTGGGTTGTTGTCCCATATGCTCTGTACTCTGACTGGCCAACCGAGCAGAGGAAAGCTGGCCACGGCTCTACGCCTCTGCATTCGGGAGACGGATAGTAGCTGGTCCCACCCGTCGGCTGTCCTGAGAATGGTTTTCTGTGGTTTTCCATTCTCCTGCACTAAGGCGAATGCCGGGATAGTTCGTAGTATAGCCCACGGCCGCCCACCCCCTCACTTTCTCCGCACATCTACTTCACCGTAACAAATCCCCCGGCCTGAGAGACGGCCTCACCGTCTAAGGGGCCCGCCTTCCCCTTCCGGGGAGGAATTAAAACGTTTAGTAGTTAGTAGTAGTAGTGTGAAAGGGAAGTAGGTAGATGCAGAGTGGGTCTCTGCCGTTAAGTGGCCACGGCTCTACCGTGGCACTACGCCTCTGCATTCGGGAGACGAGACCGGGCTGGACCTCACGGCTGGTCCCAACCGTCGGCTGTCCTAAGAATGGTTTTCCGTGGTTTTCCATTCTCTTGCACTAAGGCGAATGCCAGGACAGTTCCTAGTATAGGCCACGGACGCCAACCCCTCACCTTCAAATTGAGACATGTCTTTTCCGTATATTTTCGGGAACTTCAGAGCTCATAGGACATGGAGAGTGAGGGACACATTAGGCGTTTCCGTGGTGTTGGAGGACAGATGAACAAAAGCTCAATTAGCAGTTCATGTATGCAATGCGAATTTAGATTTGTCTATTATATTTACAGCAATGGACTAGGTTTCACAGTGCAGAACCATTAACACAATACAGTCCGACTCGTTGGCTGAAAGGTCAGCGTACTGGCCTTCGGTTCACAGGGTCCCGGGTTCGATTCCCGGCCGGGTCGGGGATTTTAACCTTAATTGGTTAATTCCAATGGCACGGGGGCTGGTTGTATGCGTTGTCTTCATCATCATTTCATCCTCATCATAACGCGCAGGTCGCCTACAGGTGTCAAATAGAAAGACCTGCACCTGGCGAGCCGAACCCGTCCTTGGGATATCCCGACACTAAAAGCCATACGACATTTCAACATAATACAGCACGAGTCGCCGATGAGTGGGACGCAGAAAGAATAATACTCATTCCAGTTTGCGAAGGGGAACGTGACTGAAATTTTCGGCCTGGTTGGAAATCGAACTCGGTTCGCTTTACACTGAAGGCCTAAGTAGCCGAACACATTGAGACAGATAATGCGATCAAATAGGACACGAATGAGTGCATTGGACTGTTGAGTGCAATGACTTGAATGTTCTTAAAGTATACAAGTAGGTGACAAGAAAAGCCATCGTATGTTACGAGATGGATGCCTTCCTTCCTGTATCGACGGAAGTCATGTGATAGTTTCCTATCTCTCTTACTAATTTTACAAACATATATATAAAACTGCATTTAACTTGAAAATTATGAAAATTAATATTCATTAAATAAAATACACACTCGTCGGACCTTGTACTCACACTTACTTGTTACCTGCTTACTTACAGATACGTTTTTTGAAGGGCGCCAGCTGCCACTCAGTGCAGCAATAATAGAATGAGACTCTTGACTATCTCTAGGGTGTGGGGTAATAAGCTTACTTTTGACAACATACCATATAAGTTCTGGGAAAAGGAGATTGGCGTTCGGTTTCCCGATTAATTTTGAGGTTAAGATATTTTACTGTCATTGAAATAAAATTATGAATTCGTTTGATAGAACAAAATATATTCTTTAAATAATATATGAAAAATAGTGAGTCTTGTTGCGATAAAACAGATGAGAATATGAAATTATTACATTGCAAGTGAAAGAAACTAGGCATGAATTTGAATTCTTCTTGACCGGACATTTAACAATTTATACGAAATATTTCCCTCACTGATTCACTTGACTGTACCTTCAACACTTTGAGTGTAATTACGACGTAATCCTTTGATCTGGTGTTTACTGTAGATGTGTCACGCCTAACTTGGTGCTACATCCTTGTGACTGCTTCTTCTCCATATCATCTGACTTCTTTGTAAGTCAATATGGTATCCCTCTCTGACTCCATGGTAATCCCTTGCGTCCGTGTCTTCAACTAAGTGAGCGACCAGCTTTGTCCTCATTCTCTCAATGATCAATAATTAATGGCTCACTGAGTCTTCTCCATCTCTCGTTCACACTTGTTGACTGACCGACTGAGGCCTCTTCATCTAGTAGACTTCTTCACTGTTCAGCTTCCGTTTAACTAATGACTGTTCACTTATCCATTTTGGCTCTTTCACTGTACTGCTTCCGTTTAAATAATGACTGTTCACTTATCAATTTTGGCTTCTTCACTGTACTGCTTCCGTTTAAATAATGACTGACGCTACAATATGCACCCACCTTTTATAGACGTTGGTTGACACAGCTACGTAATCTCCAGAAATAACAATGACATACTCCCACAACGCCTCAAACCGTTGCATGTAATGGTGAAATGCCCTGGGGCTCCCTAAGAAAATCAAAGGAACAGATCTCAGTGCTAAGTGAGCACGATGACGTAGCCATGACGTGGCGATGACTTGACAGAAATGTCAGCAATATTGCACAATATAGCAATGTCATATCCAACATCTGATATATAACAATTCTCACTGCACATATCTTAGGTGTTATTCTACATATACGTATATATGCATACACTCAATTATAAATAATAATTATAACAAAATAATAGTAATCTCACAGATAAAATAATAATAATAATAATAATAATAATAATAATAATAATAATAATAATAATAATAATAATAATAATAATAATAATAATAATAATAATAATACAGATATTACCTTGTAACGGGATTTGAACCGTTACAGTCATACAGGCCCCCAGAGAAGTGGAAGAAAACGACCTCAACTATTTGTAACTGCCGCGTTGTCTAGGATAGACTAGTTAGATTATGTTCCCAGCAGCCATTGCCATTTTCTGTAGTAGGCTGAGTAAACCCGAGGGCCATGTCCTTCTTCGGAAATGGTACATATTCTGATGTGACCAGAGAATGGAATTATGGTTCGAACCCCACTGTCGGCAGCCCTGAAAATGGTTTTCCGTGGTTTCCCATTTTCCCATTTTTACCTTAATTAAGGCCACGGCCGCTTCCTTCCCATTCCTAGGCTTTTCCTAACCCATCGTTGCCATAAGACATATCTGTGTCGGTGCGACGTAAGGCAAATAGCAAAGAATGGAAGTATGGCAATGATGAGAAAATTAATGTTGAAGTCTGGCTGTGCCTGCATAGGAAAGTTTCTCCAGCAAAATATCGATGAGGAATGTTGGAAGACATATAAATTTCACTCAGATTATTATAAGATACAGCAGGCTCAAATCACGAGTATTTCGCTACCTGTTCGCCGAGACACAATTTTCAGAGAATCGTAAGCGTGCTTGGTGGCAATCTTTTTAACTTAATCCTTACTGATGTCATTGTCTGCCAATTTCTTGGTTTCAGCCGGTATATGGTATGAGGAAAATTTCTGTGCCACGGTCTTCTTCTTCTTCTCCCTCCACATTTACCGACCGTGAGGTTAGGGGCGCGCAGCTGTGCGCTTACATTCGGGAGATAGTGGGTTCGAACCCCACAGTCGGCAGCCCTGAAGATGGTTTTCCGTGGTTTCACATTTTCACACGAGTCAATTTCTGGGCAGTAGCTTCTTCATTAAGGCCACGGCCGCTTCCTTCCCACTCCTAGCCCTTTCCTATCCCATCGTCGCCAAAAGTTCTATCTTTCTCGGTGCGACGTAAAGCGAATTGGAAAAAAGTCTCCTTCCATATTTACCACACCTCGGTGGGGCCACGGTTGTGAATTGCCTCCCACGTGCACACTTAGTCTTATTTTAGGACCGGAAGCCCTTCCTGACGCCAAACCTACTTCAAGGGATGTATTCATATTTCTTGTTTCTGTGGTAGATGACAGTAGTGTGTTGTGTGCATATGAAGAAGTGTGTACTGAGATAACCCAGTCCCCGAGTCAGGCGAATAAAGCAGACGCGGATAAAATCTCCGATATGGCAGAGAATAAAACCCACGACCCTCTGAACCGAAGAATGTGACAATGACCATTCATTCAAGGAATGTGCTAGAAAGAAGACTGAAATTCTTCAAGAATGATGTACACATACAGTAGAATTATACGGATGGTGGGGAGCAATTTCATTCCCCGCACCTAATTTCTTCCCCCTAGGAATTTCCAGTTTGCACTGTTGGTACATAATGTTTCGCCGCGCGCACACGAGTAGCCTCATCCCGTTGTGTTGTTGCGAGTTGGTTGTGTACATCACGTATAGTTTCCGTGTACAAGGAGGATTCATTTTCCATGCTGAGCTGAGTTAGTGCAGCATTCAAATTAAGAGCCTGTTATTCCTAGAGTGAGCCCTGTTATCTGTATGGAATACTGGACCGCATTTCAGTCGTGCGGTGTGGTTCCTGACGTGTAATCGCTACATTGAGGTGGTTGGCGTGAGTTACTATAGCGGCCATTATAATAAATCACTGAATGTTCGTAATTTCGTCCCCTTCATTTTATTTGTTATTTATTAAATTATTATTATTTTCAGATGGGGAAACGCAAGCAGTGGGATAAGGAGTCTATGAAAAAGGCTATTAAGGCAGTGAGGGACAAGACAATGGGTTACAAACCTGCAAGCAAAGCGTTTAATATCCCACGAGCAACGCTGAAAATATATGTTAAAAAGAATACCTATAAAACATTTTTCATAAATGCCTTCAGGTAATTCATTGTAGAAAATGTAGCTGGTAAGGTTAGAAAGGAAAAGTATTTCATGTTAATTGTACTTTTCATAAATTTGGTGGGAGAGGAAATTACGAACACATTTTTGGTTGTTTAGTTTCTGTAGGGTTTATGTTAAATATTTACTACCTTACGTAATAAAAGTTAAATTGTAATGCGTCCGTAAGTAAGTCAGTAGTCTAATATATATATACCAATTTCCATCCTTGTCCATCATATTCCTGAATTTCTACAAGTCCAGATCTGCTAAGAGGATGAAATATGAGCCCCGCTACCTTAATAATGAATTTTTAACACTGTTGAAGGGACAGCTTTCCTACACCTTACCCCCGAGACCCGGGGTTCTATTCTCGGCTCGTCCAAGTATATACATACTGGACTGAGGGCTGGAAGGAGTTTCATTCAGGATCGTAAACCCAACTGAGGCGCTGTCTGATGTGAGAATGTGTGGACCCTGACATGAAAACCGACCGACACGACTGAGGACGACGTCGCACTGACCACGTGGCCTCCAATAATTGCATGACATCTGGATGGGCAGCAGTCGTATGGCAGGCTAAGGCCCTTAAAGGTTTATGTGTGCCATAGGTTCCATATGGCTTTATTTAACACAAATGAAGTCATGTTCCGTGGCTGGCATTAGTTCACCGTGTGAGTTGGCCGTGCGGTTAGGAGCGCGCAGCTGTGCACTTGCATCCGGGGGATAGTGGGTTCGAATCCCACTGTCAGCAGCCCTGAAGATGGTCTTTCATGGTTTCCCATTTTCACACCAAACAAATGCAGGGGCTGTATCTTAATTAAAGCCATGGTCGCTTCCTTCCCATTCCTAGGCCTTTTCTATTCCATCGCCGCCATAAGACCTATCAGTGCCGATGCGACGTAAAGCAAATAGTAAAAAACACATTACTTCGTTAGGTACTTACTCGCTGTCTCAGAGAGCTTGAGACTCAGCATAAACACTGCTTAAACTCGTGCGTATAGTGATACTGACCTTTACAAAAGCATTCCCTACCTCACACTGAACCACCCACACTTTGCACGATTATTTGGAAAATAATTAAAAATACGGTTTTTAACTCTTGATTTAATTAGTTTCTCGGAGGCATCAATAACGTACACGCACACAAACTACTTAGGCACGACGATGAAATATTGTGCGGCCGGAACAGTATTTGCGTTGGCTCTGTAACAGCGCCCACATCTTTTGCAGTTTCGAAGTTACTGTAACAAATTTCTTCACGAACACCTATTGGTGTAAATGAATATGACATGATCATTACTTATAGAGACGAAATGTGTAGTTATTAGTGATCTTCTTCGACTACCGCTTTTCCCTCATCTGTGGTGTTGCGGGTGCCAACTTTGTCGCACATATGGATTTGGCCATGTTTCACGACCACATGCCCTTCCTGACGCTAAACCTACATGGAGGGATGTCTTTTGCGTGTTTCTGTGGTGGTTGGTAGTGTAGTTTGTTGTCTGAACACAAACAACCAGTCCCCGAGCCAGAAGAATTAATCTGACTCGATTAAAATCCCCGACCTGGCAGGGAATCGAACCCGAGTCCCTCTGAACCGAAGGCTTCAACGCTGACCATTCGGCCAATGAGTCGGACGGTAGTTATTAATGATCTAATGTGTACAAAACTCTTTACAAGAATTTAGATACTATAATAATAATAATAATAATAATAATAATAATAATAATAATAATAATAATAATAATAATAATAATAATAATAATAATAATTTTCGTGTGGCTATTTCTAGCCGGGTGCAGCCCTTGTAAGGCAGACCCTCCGATGAGGGTGGGCGGCATCTGCCATGTGTAGGTAAGTGCGTGTTATTGTGGTGGAGGGTAGTGTTATGTGTGGTGTGTGAGTTGCAGGGATGTTGGGGACAACACAAACACCCAGCCCCCGGGCCATTGGAATTAACAAATGAAGGTTAATATCCCCGACCCGGCCGGGAATCGAACACGGGACCCTCTGAACCAAAGGCCAGTACGCTGACCATTCAGCCAACGAGTCGGACAGATACTGTAATGTAAAGGATTTATCCTGCACAGACCCTCCATGGGTTAAAGCAGAAGCCACCGACTGCTATGTGTGACCATAATGAACCTAAGAAGAAATATACTGTTCTTGACTAGCCATTCGTTTGCTGGTGAACAGAAATTTTCAGGTATAGTTTTGTCCTAAATATCAAGAACTTGTCAGTATATAGGCGATTCAAAGCTTTGTTTACGTGTGCATAACAACCTCAAAATAAATAGCTTTAGTTTTTAAATCAATTTATCAAGACATCCGTCCCATAATAATCCTGTTCCTGTGTTTTACATGATTATAACGATTACTGTTCAGTGTTATATTTTGTGTATTATGTCAGAAATACTGATTCTGTTTCGTTCCAGGGTGAAAGTCTAATG
The DNA here is from genome assembly GCF_040414725.1 of Anabrus simplex. Classification (NCBI taxonomy): domain Eukaryota; kingdom Metazoa; phylum Arthropoda; class Insecta; order Orthoptera; family Tettigoniidae; genus Anabrus; species Anabrus simplex. The sequence goes on from NC_090266.1 coordinate 1,178,182,248, forward strand.
ATGCCTATTATTGGAGCGGCCCACAGTGTGATCCCTGGGGGAAGCTGCTCCCACGCTTGTGTCTGCTCTCTGCTGAGGCTCTTGAAGGAGATAAGTGCGCGTGCAGGGCGCGCGACAGTGCCTGTCTCCCCGTGTTATCTTCCTGGGCCATGCCCACCAATGAAGTGGCAAAAGTAATGGGAACTGGGTTATTTATGGAAGAAGAATTTCAAAAATAACGGAGAGTCCATAACAACTCAATACTCATACAGTGATATTCCCGGTCACAAAAAGTAAGCGGACTTTTGTTCGGAAGAAATTGCGTGAAATTTTGTATACTTCATCATGTGCTATGGTATTTCTTGTCTTAGGCTGGTATTACAATATGTTGCCCGTTGCGTGGAAAGGGACCTGCAGCCGGATTTTTTTTATTTTTGAGATTTTTGTGGTTCTAAAATTAGCGTACAGTAAGATACTGAGCATTTTAAAAATGTGTTCACGCTTCTAGGTGCAATTTTTCAGAAGATATTAATTAATGACTGCTGCTATTCAGAAAAAAATATTTGAGAAAAAATATTACAGCACTAATTTTCTTTCCAACTGTAGACAGTTTTCATGAAATCGAGTGGCGAATGCTGCTGCGTAACTTAGATTCTTAAGAAGACTCATAGGTAGTACAAGCAGTCAAAACATAGAAACGCAATTTTTACACCCATGATACGTTTGTGTCCACCTCCGTGGTGTAGTGGTTAGTGTGATTAGCTGCCACCCACGGAGGCCCGGGTTCGATTCCCGGCTCTGCCACGAAATTTGAAAAGTGGTACGAGGGCTGGAACGGTGTCAACTCAACCTCGGGAGGTCAATTGAGTAGAGGTGGGTTCGATTCCCACCTCAGCCATCCTGGAAGTGGTTTTCCGTGGTTTCCCACTTCTCCTCCAGGCAAATGCCGGGATGGTACCTGACTTAAGGCCACGGCCGCTTCTTTCCCACTTCCTTGTCTATCCCTTCCAATATTACCATCCCCGCACAAGGCCCCTGTTCAGCATAGCAGGTGAAGTCGCCTGGGTGAGGTACTGGTAATCCTCCCCAGTTGTATCCCCAACCCAGAGTCTGAAGCTCCAGGACACTGCCCTTGAGGCGGTAGAGGTGGGATCCCTCGCTGAGTCCGAGGGAAAAACCGACCCTGGAGGGTAAACAGATTACGATACGATACGTTTGTCCTGCTGTGCTGAAAAATTACCATTGCTGACTTTTGGCGGCGCAACGGGTCACATATTAACAAACTCCCCAAATTTTATTTTGTAAAACACTCTATGAAGACGTTACACTACACAACAAAAAGCGAAGCAAAGTCACCTCCGTACAGGCCATGAAGGCCCTTGGAGGAGTGGAAGGTAAAGCCTGCCAACATTGTTAACCTCGGCAACCTCGACGCCCGGCCGCCTTTGCCCCCAGGAATTAACCTGGTACTCATTTTTGGTGTAGGCTGAGTGAACCTCAAGGCCATATGCACCTCCGGAAGTGGAAATCTCGTTTCTTAACTTTTACGACTTCCTGACGGGGATTCGAACCCACGTCTTTCCGGGCGAACCGAGCACGCCTTTGCCGCCTCGGCCAGTCAGCCCCTTTACACTATACGACACAAAAATATTTTATCACAGTTCATCAGAAATGGAGAAAAGGCCTTTCAGTGCCCTTTTAGCTACCGGTACTATTATTTGGGTTCTTACGCTTTGTGTACTACTCACGAGGCAGGGGCGAGCCAAGTAGGGATTACTGGCGGTTAGAGGCCCCTCCCATGGAACGTTTACAAAATTAAATAAACAGAAACTGATAATAAACATGTAAAATTCGTCTCAAAGGGTTGGCTCTTTTGAATATTCAGGGAGACATTATTGTTAAACCCACAGACCTCTTGAATCTCTTTTCTAAGAAGCCTCGAAAGTTGGATTTTAGATTACATTATGAACATACCATTCGACGTAAAACTATTCACTTTGATCATATTGATCTTGTTCTGTATTTTAATGTAAGATTTTGTAGTGTACTGCAGTCTGAGTATCAACATAATTCACTTGTATCAGTTTCCTTATGACACTCGTGCATGCACAAGAAACTTCATTACGTTCTGTCATCGTTTTGTAGTCCGACTCGTTGACTGAACAGTCAGCGTACTGGCCTTCGGTTCAGAGGGTCCCGGGTTCGATTCCCGGCCGGGTCGGGGATTTTAACCTTAATTGGTTAATTCCAATGGCACGGAGGCTGGGTGTATGTGTTGTCTTCGTCATCATTTCATCCTCATCACGACGCGCAGGTCGCCTACGGGGGTCGAATAGAAAGACCTGCACCTGGCGAGCCGAACCGTTCCTGGGATCTCCCGGCACTAACAGCCATACGACATTTCATTATATCGTTTTGTAAGTATAACTCCACAACCCCATCGGTTGATCCTGGCTACTGTAAATAGGATAAAACGACAGAAGGCGAAACCTCTACCGGTTAAAACATGAATTGTAGGACGTGACAAGAAAGACATCCATCAAAACTCACTTATTAATCGTTAAAATATACTCGTCTAATAAATAGTGTAAATGCTGAATATCGTCTGTGGTTATATTTCGGTTTATCTAGCAACCAGAGAAAGTTATGCAAGACTCCAATTACAATACCGGAATTCCTCATTTTTTTTTCTCTCTAGCATTATTCCAGAGACATGGCAGAAGCAACTTACTGTCAACAGAAGATGAAAGGTAAGTAAATAAAAAGAATTTATTTTACTTCTCTCTTTCTTAAATAGACTTAAATTACAACTTCATAATTGTTTTAAGCATGGCAGTCCTCATTCGCAATGTTGGCCAAATGTACAATTTGCTTAAATGATGACTTTCTGCCTTGTGTTGTAGAACATTTCATTTAAATTATACACTGAGATGATATATTTTATATTTTATTCTAGCAGCATTCCAGCGGTACATGCGATCCGCAATTCTGGATTATTATTATTATTATTATTATTATTATTATTATTATTATTATTATTATTATTATTATTATTATTGTATGTATGTTCAGTCTTCAGCCCTAAGGCTGGTTGGATCCTCAACAGCTCTGACATCAGCTGTCATAGATGGCCTAGCATCACTGAAGAGGCGAACAGGGAAATGAGGAGTGAGGAGTTTCCCGTTGCTTTCTTCACCGAGCCAGAAGTTGCTATTACATATCAGTCTGCCAAGCCCACTGAAATGCATGCACCAACCGACATTATGAGCAACGTTTTCACACCATTCGTAGCAGGAACTGGCTGCACAAGGAAAGGCATTACTAGCATCGATCATACCGCAGTCACTTTCATATTGTTAAAGACAAGGATAAGACGGAGACAGATCAATAAAAGTAACAAAATTGCCCTACCATACCAGAAGACATAGTGCACTGTAAACACTAGGTCCTGCCAGCAAAGGCATATTATTATTATTATTATTATTATTATTATTATTATTATTATTATTATTATTATTATTATTATTATTATTATTATTTACGGCACCGAGCCAGATAGGTCTCATGATGACGATGGGATACGATAGGGCTAAGAGTAGGATGGAAGCAAGCGTCTGTGGCCTTAGTTAAAGTACAACCCCAGCATTTGCCTGGTGTCAAAATGTGAAACCATGGAAAGCACCTTCAGTGCTGCCGAGAGTGGGGTTCGAAACCACTATCTCCCGAATGAAAGCTGAGAGCTACGTGATCCGAAACAATCGGCTAATTTCTCAGCACATTTTGGATTGAAAGTAGTCGAATCTTTTACAAAAGATGACACGAGACTCTTATCTTTTATCCATTGCATTGCCATATTACATATATTGAATATTTCTACGAACGACTTTTGCCAAATTTCCTTGATAATGAATCAGGCTTACTCGGTATGCTTGTCTATTTCCATTCGTTATTACTCGTATGTACACATCTCTCACAAAATTGAACGGTCTCTCGTACAGAAGAATCGACATTAAACTTTGTATAGGCCTATCTTATCCATTATATGGTATTTGCATTTATATTTATTTGCTAGTCGTTTAACGCCACAATAACACATCGAAAGTTTCGGTAATGCAAGAATGGGAAAAGGGCTAGGATAGGGAAATTAGCGGCCTCCACCTTAATTAGAATATAGACCAACATTTGCCTGGTGAAAACATAGGAAACAACGGAAAACCATGTTAAGGTCTGCCGACGGTGAGATTCGAACCCACCATCTCACGAATGCAAACATCGAGCTCGATAGTTGCAGTCGATTAAGTGCAGCCAGTATCCAGTATTCGGGAGATAGTGGGTTCGAATCCCACTTTCGGCAGCTCTGATGATGGTTTTCCGTGGTTTCCAATTTTAATACCAGACAAATGCTGGGCCTGTACCTTAAGTAAGGCCACGCGCGCTTCCTTCCAATTCTTTGTCCTTTCCTGTCCCATCGTCGCCGAAACATTTATCTGTGTTGGTGCGATGTAAAGCAATTTTTACAAAAATAATCGAATACAAGCTCACAGCTGCGCGCCCCTAATCGCACGGCCAACTCGCTCGGTAAGATTATAATGGAGCGACAATCTAGAATTACTCGTTAATTCCAATAGGGTAGTGTTCGAATCCATGGCTAAATGCTTAGCGTTGTAGCCTCTTGGTCCAAGGGGTGCCGGGTCGCAGATTTTAACTTCTATAATGATGTTATTTGCTTTACGTCCCACTAACTACTTTTACGGTCTTCGGAGACGCCGAGGTGCCGGAATTTAGTCCCGCAGGAGTTCTCTTACGTGCCAGTAAATCTACCGACACGAGGCTGTCGTATTTGAGCACCTTCAAATACCACCGGACTGAGCAGGGATCGAACCTGCCAAGTTGGGGTTCGAAGGCCAGCGCCTTAACCGTCTGAGCCACTCAGACCGGCGATTTTAACTTTCATTGCTAATTCTTCACAGGCGGGGCTCCATTCTCACTGACGCGTGAGTCACCTGTAACGCTCAAATTGAAAGACCAGCACAAGGCCTCTACGGAGGCACACGCCACTAAAAGTAGGGCAGTATTCCAAATAAACACATTTGTCTGAATGGTCAGAGAAATTGCCTTCAATTCAGAGGGCCCCGAGTTCGATTACTGACCGGGCCGAGGATTTTAACACCAATCGAGTTGGCCGTGCGGTTACTAGCGTGCAGTTGTGAGCTTGCATTCGGGGGATAGTGGGTTCGAACCTCACAGTAGACAGCCCTGACGATGGCTTTCCGTGGTTTCCCATTCTCACACAAGGCAAATGCTGGGGATGTACTTTAATTAAGGCCATGGTCGTTTCCTTCCCATTCCAAGCCATTCCCTGTCCCAATTTCGCCATTAGGCCTATCTGTGTCGGTGCAACGTAAAGTCTACTTTAAAAAAGAAAAATTGTTTTAACCACCTTTGGTCAATTTCTCAAGCTGGGGGCTGGATGTTTGTACACATCATAATACACATTGTCATTCACATACAATATATCACTCAACAAATTACCACTAAAGCACGTAACAGATAAATATCCCTCCACATAGGGTTGGCGTCAGAAAAGGCACCAGGCCGTAATAACTGGGATAAAGCCACACGAAAGGTAATTGGAAAGAAGAAGAACTAGAAGACGAAGAGTATTCTTTTTTTTTTTTTTTTTGCTAGGGGCTTTACGTCGCACCGACACAGATAGGTCTTATGGCGACGATGGGATAGGAAAGGCCTAGGAGGTGGAAGGAAGCGGCCGTGGCCTTAATTAAAGTACAGCCCCAGCATTTGCCTGGTATGAAAATGGGAAACCACGGAAAACCATCTTCAGGGCTGCCGATAGTGGGATTCGAAGAAGAGTATTCTAAATACGCCGGAAGTTCAATTAGCAAAACTACTTCGCTTTTAACGTGATCATTCAAATGAGGTAAAATTCTCAATTCCACGTTCGTTGCAACGCAGGGGGAAGGGAGCGCTGACACAGTTCCCATGTGAGTGTCATGCTTCGCTGCAGCTTTATTAAATCATGATCTCCTCTGCAGTATTTGGCACACACGAGAAATCGACTGTGCATGAAATGAAATGGTCTGGTCTGGATTTTCTTCATATTTGCTGATTAACAGACCGATGAACTCTAGTTATTAGTGTAACTGTTGTAGCGTGAAGTAGAAATCCTCTCTTGGAACTGGTGATTCCTCCTTTGTATTTGGATGTAATAATAATAATAATAATAATAATAATAATAATAATAATAATAATAATAATAATAATAATAATAATAATAATAATGCAAAGTCATCTCCGTACAGGCCACGAAAGCCCTTGGAGGGGTGGGAGGTAAAGGCTCCCACTATCCGTAACCTAGGCACATGGTGGGGTAGAGGGGTTAGCACTACGACAGGCCGCCTTTGCTCCCAGGAATTATCTTGGTACTCATTTTTGGTGTAAGCTGAGTGAACCTCAGGACCATACGCACCTCCAGAAGTAGAAATATCTTTCCTTAAATTTTACGACTCCCTGACGGGAAATCGAACCCACGACGTCTCTTGGTGAACCGAGCACGCCTTTACCGCCACGGCCAGGCAGCCCCTAAGCGCTTTATACACTCAGCTTCGTTAACGTACTCATTTATTTTTATGTCCGTCTCTGTGTTGTAGTGGTTAGCGTGATTAGCTGCCAACCCCAAAGGCCCGGGTTCGATTCCCGGCTCTGCCACGAAATTTCAAAACGTGATATGAGGGCTGGAACGGGATCCACTCAGCCTCGGGAGGTTAACTGAGTAGAGGTGGGTTCGATTGCCACTTCAGTCATCCTCAAAGTGGTTTCCCGTGGTTTCCCTCTTCTCCTCCAGGCAAATGCGGGACGGTACCTAACTAAAGGTCACAGCCGCTTCCTTCCCTCTTCCTTGCCCATCCCTTCCAATCTTCCCATCCCCCCCCCCCCCACATAGCCCCTTTTCCACATAGCAGGTGAGGATGCCTGGGCGAGGTACTGGCCCTCCTTCCCAGTTGTGTCCCCGACCCAAAGTCTTACGCTCCAGGACACTGCCCTTGAGGCAGTAGAGGTGTGATCCCTCGCCGAGTCCGAGGGAAAAACCAACCCTGGAGGGTTAACAGATTAAGTAAGTAATTTATTTTTTATACACTCAGCTTCATTAACGCCCTCAATCCTAACCTAATCAGGCTATCGTGTGCATTATTAGCACCCTCTTACTGTTGTTTCCACCTATTATTACTGGGAACAATTCCTGCTACGCTCATATTTATTCACATGATACGGTATGCGCAAAACAAACGTACCGGGCTGCTTGGCTCAGACATTCAAGGCACTGGTCTTCTGATCCGAACTTGGCAGGTTCGATCCTGATTCAGTCCGGTGGTATCTGAAGGTGCTCAAATACGTCAGCCACGTGTCATTAGATTTCCTGGTTCGTTATAAAACTCCTGCGAGACTAAATTCCGGCACCTCGGAGTCTCCGAATACCGTAACAGCAGTTAGTGGGACGTAAAGCCAATATTATTATTATTATTATTATTATTATTATTATTATTATTATTATTATTGAAAGGAAAGTCACTGATATTATTGCCCGTCTGCTGTCTTCATTTCCCTAGCAACGAAGTATTTATTTATTTATTTATTTATTTATTTATTTATTTATTTATTTATTTATTTATTTATTTATTTATTTATTTTATAACAATTTGACATATTATGAATCCAGTGTTTCGTTGATTTCTGCAATTATCGTTCACAAGACGGAGGAGAAGGTGTTTGGTTACCTTCTTCTTCTTTAACTACCGAGTTCGATAGCTGCAGTCGCTTAAGTGCGGCCAGTATCCAGTAATCGGGAGATAGTGGGTTCGAGTCCCACTGTCGGCAGCCCTGAAAATGGTTTTCCGTGGTTTCCCATTTCTACACCAGGCAAATGCCGGGGCTGTACCATGATTAAGGCCACGGCCGCTTCCTTCCAACTCCTAGGCCTTTCCTATCCCATCGTCGCCATAAGACCTATCTGTGTCAGTGCGACGTAAAGCAAATAGCACCAAAAAAAAAAATCTTCTTTAACTGTTTACCCTCCAGTGTCGGTTTTTCCCTCGGACTCTACCGCCTCAAGGGTAGTGTCCTGGAGATTCAGACTCTCGGTCGAGGGTTACAACTGGGGAGGGTGACCAGTACCACGCTCAGGCGGCCTCACCTGCTATGCAGATCGGGAGCCTTGCGGGGGGATGGGAAGATTGGAAGGGATAGACAAGAAAGAGGGAAGGAAACAGCCGTGGCCTTAAGTTAAGTACCATCCCGACATTTGCCTGGAGGAGAAGTGGGAAACCACGGAAAACGACTTCCAGGATAGCTGAGGTGGGAATCGAACCCACCTCTACTCAGTTGACCTCCCGAGGCTGAGTGGACCCCGTTCCAGCCCTCGTACCACTTTCAAATTTCGTGGCAGAGCCGGGAATCGAGCCCGGGCCTCCGGGGGTGGCAGCTAATCACACTAACCACTACACCACATTGGCGGACGACGGTGTTTTGCGTGGAACATTATTTCCGGTCACACAGAGTGGGCCGAGTTTGCTTCACGTTAAGGAATAATTTGAGGAGCGATTTAATAAGGAACCACCGAAAACAAAAAAGTTAGTTGTCGTTGACAGATTACGTGGTACGGCACGGGTGTCAAACCTTGCCCGCCGTTGAGCGCAGTGCCCGTGCAAGAAATACCTGTGCACGCGGATGCAAGTCTCTTCCCCTCAGTCGGCTTGTACTTCCCAAGTACCGAGCGAGTTGGCCTTGAGGTTATGGGCGCGCAGCTATGAGCTTGCATTCGGGTTCGAAGCCTACTGTCGGCAGCCCTGAAGATGGTTTTCCTTGGTTTCCCGTTTTCACTCCACGCAAATGCTGGGACTGTACCGTAATTCAGGCCAAGGCCACTTCCTTCCCGCTCCTAGGCCTTTCTTATCCCATCGTGGCTAAATGGTTAGCGTGATGGCCTTTGGTCACAGGGGTCCCGGGTCGATTCCCGGCAAAGTTGGGATTTTTAACCATCATTGGTTAATTTCCCTGGCACGGGGGCTGAGTGTATGTGTTGTCTTCATCATCATTTCATCCTCATCACGACGCGCAGGTCGCCTACGGTAGTCAAATCAAAAGACCTGCACGTGGCGAGCCGAACCCGTCCTGGGATCTCCCGGCACTTAAATCCATACGCCATTTCATTTGTCGCTGTAAGTCTAAGGCTACCTGTGGCGGTGTGGCGTAAGCTTGACTGTAAAAAAAAAACATCTCTCTTCCTTCTTAGGAAATATCGCTGTTCAAACTTTGAAATGCAAGAAAAATAAGGAAATCCTCCATGCTAAACTCAGTGGCGCAGTCTATTAATCGTTGTCCTTCTAACAAGTTCAATACCAACTTTGTTCGAAATCATGTATTGTGTTTGAAAGCTACGGCTCCTAGTCATAGGCTTCCGGCATGTTAACGAACTCCCGTGGGACAAACTTCAGACACTCCACCATATCTTAACAAACAATTAATATTTATTAAGTCTGCATCTATGGTGTAGTGGTTAGTGTGATTAGCTGCCACCCCCCCCCCCCGGAGGCCCGGGTTCGATACCCGGCTCTGCCACGAAATTTGAAAAGTTGTTCGAGTTGTAGATTTATTGCCTAAGACATAACGCAGCAAAAATGCTCTTCAACTGATGTCTTTCCTCTCTCCTGTAAAATGACTAAAACGTGACTTAAGTTGTTTTACCTCTCAGGTACAGAATGTACATGTACTTGGTTTCTCTCTTATTTAATAATAATGTTTTAATAATAATAATGTTTGGGTCGCGTAGCTGTCAGCTTGCATTCGCTAGATAGTGGGTTCGAACCCCACTGTCGGTAGATCTGTACATTCTGTTTAGCTCTCAGGTACAGAGTTTAGGTATTTCAAATGCTGTGAAATGAAATGGCGTATGGCTTTCAGTGCCGGGAGTGTCATTGGACAAGTTCGGCTCACCAGATGCAGGTCTTTTGATTTGACTTCCGTAGGCGACCTGCCCAACGTGATAAGGATGAGATGATGATGAAGACGACACATACACTTAGCTCCTGTGCCAGCGAAATAAACTAATTATGGTTAAAATTCCCGACCCTGCCGGGAATCGAACCCGCGACCCCTGTGCCAAATTCAGCATGCTAACCATTTAGCCATGGAGCCGGACACAAATGCTGTGATGAATCAAAATTGAGTTCTACGCTCGAAACGTATTGTTTATCCACACCCTGTAAATTACGGAGTTCTAAGGAATCTGTATTTTTGTAATTACTACTGGGAATAAATTGCCTAAATTTCGGGATCATGTTCCAGAATTTCAAGAAAGTGTAGGCCCAGAATTCATGTGGATCTCGCCAGAAGATGGCGAGGGAGAGAGAGAGAGAGAGAGAGAGAGAGAGAGAGAGAGAGAAAGAAAGAAAGAAAAGAGATTATCAAGTAAGTTCCTAAAGTGAAGTGTTACTGAGCATTGACCCTTGTTTCATCTTATCAAAGTCGGTAGCCCAGAGCTTAGCCACATGTACTACAAGAGCGTGGGAACCACGTGCGTGCGTCACCCGGTACTGCTCCACTCCACTCTTAACCAGTCGCCAATTAGCTCTTCCAATTTGCTCTTCCAGCTTCCTGCGATTCCTCTCGACATTTGGGGCAAGAGCCGACCGATCGCTTCACGTGATCACTTCTTCCTTTCATCTGGGGTAAGGACCACATTAACTCAACTTATTTCACGTGAGGAATGTAGGTCTTGTTAAAAGTTCACATTACCGCATTCTCAAATTACATTCTCTACTTTTCAGGCCTGAAATCACACCTCTTCCGAACATGGAACTTTTCTCCATTTACAGACGTTGAAAGTTAGAATGAGCACACGATATTGTATAATTTCCTCGCAGGCACACTTTTCTCACAAACAAGTGAACCTACAGATACCAGAATAATGTTTGTTGTGGGTTTTCGCAGGGTTTATATCTACATGGAAGGTGACAACATTCTGGCACTTCGGCGTGTCCCAAACCCCCAAAAGTGAATAGTGGGACGTAAAGTCAATAACATAATAATATTATTAATATTCGTTTTTGAGCGACTATACAAACAAACGGCAGTAGTGCGAAATTGTTCAAACGCTCGCCATTTAATCCCGATACTGCGTTTTCGAATCCCTGTACAGTCATTTGGCATTGAAAAGTACTTAAATGCAACAGACTTGCATCGGGTGATGTATGCAGTTTATTGAAGAATAGCCGTCTATTCAACATACAGTAAAGGAAATATAATAATAATAATAATAATAATAATAATAATAATAATAATAATAATAATAATAATAATAATAATAATAATAATAACCCAACTATATGGTAGGGGCTGCCTGGCCGAGGCGGTAAAGGCGTGCTCGGTTCACCCGGAAGAACGTGAGTTCGATTCCCCGTCAGGAAGTCTGAAATTTAAGAAACGAGATTTCCACTTCCGGAAGTGCACATGACCCTGAGGTTCAAAAATGAGTAACAGGTTAATTCCTGGGGGCAAAGGTGGCCGGGCGTGGCCACCAAGTGCCGAGGTTATGGATGGTGGAAGCCTTCACATTCCACTCCTCCAGAGGCCTTCATGGCCTGTACGAAGATGACTTTGCAACTATATGGTGCAACAGCCCCGGATGGCCTTGGTCTAAAAAGGTACCGAGGCTCAACCCGAAGACCTGCAGATTACGAGATGTCGTGTGGCCGGCACGGCAAATCCTCCCGGCCGTTATTCTTGGCTTTCTAGACCGGGGCCGCTATCTCACCGTCAAATAGCTCTTCAATAATTTTAATAACGTAGGCTGAGTAGCCTCGAACCAGCCCTCAGATCCAGGTAAAAGCTTCTGACCCGGCCGGGAATCGAACCCGAGACCTCCGGCTAAGAGGTAAGCATGCTACCCCTACACCGCGGGGCCGGCAATAATAATGAGAAGAAGAAGAAGGAGAAGAAGAATATATAATTCTATCCCTTAGTCCCGATTCCAATTCTTGATACATGGATGAGATGATATGAATTTATATGGCATGTTTTACGGCCGGATGCCCTTCCTAACGCCTAACTCAGTTGAGGAGCTAGTGGAGATGAAATGAATGATGTTGAATTAAATTGGATAAAGAGGTGGAATGAGTCGGTCTTAATCTGTGAACAGAAACTGTTCCGGTATTTGCCTGGAAGTTCAAAGTGGGAAACCACAAAAATCATTCTCATGACAGCTACGGTGGCATTCGGACCCACTCGTGTCCCGAATGCAGAGCTTGACTCCACAGCCATAGTGAACACCCGTGGTCTCCATTTTAATAATAATAATAATAATAATAATAATAATAATAATAATAATAATAATAATAATAATAATAATAATAATAATATGACTTTGCCTGCTGATTGCTAGCGATTTTATTTCACACAACCCGGGTGACTTCAGAGGCAATTATGACGTTCCACTCTTTCCGCCAGGTCAAACCTATTTAAGTTATGCCACGGTCAGCGCGTCTTCTTCTCCTTCAACCCCAAATTCCCACATCATTTTAGGGTCGTGGGTGCGAACTGTGTTGAACAAGTAGACTTGGTCCTGGTTTACGGTCGCATATGGTGTGTTCTGTGTGTATGGAGGAATTAGTATTAACACAAACACGATTACCTAGTCCTCGAGTGAGAGGAGTTAACTAGACATGGTTAAAATTCCAGATCCGGTCAGGAGTCGACCTCGGGACACTCTGAACCGAATTCTGCGACGCTGAATACTCAGCCAAGGAACCGGACATGCAGTCAGCAATCCTAGCCCCGAGATCGAGAAATGTATCAAGTATAGTAAACTATGGAATTTTTTTACTCCCAATATCCATAGGATACAGAATGCTAATCGCAAGTTATCCGTCCGCCAGCGTCGGCAACTTGTCATAACTTACTTGGAAATACTATCTCCTAAAAGAATGAAAGATGGTAATAAACAAGTGTATGAAGTGTAGTCATATAAATTCCTTAACAAAACTTGGCCATTTACTGGTTATGTTTATACGGTAGTAAATGTTTATCAAAAACAGCCCTACATTCTGAAAGAATGTACTGTACTTATTAAGCTCAACGTGGGTGGGACGCGTGAATCTCTCCACAGTTCACACATGGTCGGTGAGTTTGTGTTGAAGACTGCATTTGCAGCTAAATTATCCTTGTAAGTCCACGTTTTTCAGAAAATAGAGCATCAAAAGTAAATGCAGACGTATTCATACAGAATTAATTCATAACTGATACTTTTCAAAAATTGAGGACCGTCAGTAAGTACATTTGCGAACAGGAATTAATCAAACTTCATGCCTTTTAAGCCAATGAGGATCTAAAGTAAATAAGTTTATTTATACAGAATCCATTCAAAATTAATACCTTTCAGAACACGAGTAGCATATCAAAAATAAATGTTTGAGTGTAGAATTCAATCATTTTCCATACTTTTAAAAAAATTGGAACAAAAAATCAGTAAGTTTGCACACAGGATTTAATTAAACTTCCTACTTGTACCGGTAGTAGAAAGAAGTATATTTCAGTACAAGATGTAATTAAACTTTAAATCTCCCCACGTAATAATTATCAAAATAATTACATTTGAACACAGAGTGATTTCAAAATCATACTTTTCACATAATGAATGTGTTGATGATGATGATGATGATGATGATGATGATACTTGTTTTTAAAGGGGCCTAACATCCAGGTCATCGGCGCAAAATAATAATGAATATCATGAATATACACATTTGAATACAGAAATCATTCAAAATCCATCCTTTTCACGTAACGAATATCAAAAGTAAATACATTTGAATATAGAATTCATTCAGATTCATACTTTTCAGAACATGAATATCAAAATGAAGGAAGTTTGCTTCAGGATTTAATTTATATTCATACCTTTCCACATAATTAATCTGCAGAGTAAATATAGTAGGCCTACATTTGAATATAGAATTCATTCAAAATTCTTACTTTTCACATGATGAGTATCAAAATTGTCTACATCGCAATAAACCTGCATAATTCATTGAATCTTCAAACTTTTCATAAAATGAGTATCATTGGTAAGTAAGTAAGTAAGTAAGTAAGTAAGTAAGTAAGTAAGTAAGTAAGTAAGTAAGTAAGTAAGTAAGTGTGCATGCAAGATTTACATACCATAAAATGGGGTTACTTGGGACATATCGCATGTTGCGTCACGAGTCAAAATTTATTCACTCAAAACACAATAACTAACCGATTTTGAAAAAATTTTGTAAGGGCGTTCGATATTGAAAATAAAGAGACACATGTCTCGGCGTTTTGATAGACACTCCGTAGGTTTTGAAAAAGTCGAGGACAATGTTGATGACGTAAAATCATATTTTCAATGCTGTACATCGAAAGATCGTCTAAAACATATTTTACCTATACAATATTGGGTCCAAATTTAATAAAATATTAGAGTTATTAACATTTTCGTGTTTTCATGCCGTAGCAGAGCGAGGTCGGTGTCAGGCTACCAGACCGCTTGACCGTGTTCGATTCTTGGGAGTGGCTTTTCTGTTTTTGGTTTCATTAGAATACTTTTTCGATGAATCTGATAATATTCTGATAATCAGAATAGTTTTCTTTGCCTTTCTTCTGAAGTAAAAATCGCGAGGTGTGGTTAACAATCTTCATGTAATGTTCAATATTTTTGCGATTTGCCTCTTGTGGAACAATTCATAAGATGATTTTATCGAAATTATACAATCCATGTCTCGTCGATATTGATATATCAGAAGTATCGTATGCCTGTATTCCATGAGGTTGAAGGTACTGAAATATGAAGCAGTAATTAAATGTCCACCATTGAAGATAAGATTTTCCGTCATCAATTTTGACGTCGATTTTTTCAAAAACTAGGGAGTTTCTAGCAAAACGCCAAAACACGTAGCTCTTTAATTTTCAATATGGGACGTTCCTGCAATTTTTTTAAATCGGTGAGGCACATGTCAGACACTCCCCTTGTAAGTAATTTTGGGTATATGTAGGGAAGTAGAATGGTTTCAGAGAGAAAAATTGCATTCAGGTGTGCTTCAGTACGTAGATCTTTGAAATGTAACACACGTTGTTGTCTAGGAACATTTACTAAGACAGTGACATGGAAGTAAGCTAAGCATGAAGATAAAGACATTCCGATAGAGGCAGAATATAGTAATTCTTTCTAATGCTCACGTAAGGAACCAGGAAATATAATCCGCATGTCGGGAATGGATTCGAACCCAAGCTGATTTGGTGAAAGTTTCCGTGTTCTTAACAAGACACGCAGACCATTAAAGTTGGCGAGGAATTCTTTCAACAGCATGTTTACTGGTAAAGACTGCTTTTGGCTTCCTTTTCTCTTATACATATGGCACTCAATAAGGGTCAATGGCCGCATCGTACCTGAGACCGAGTAACATAGTAACGAGGACTGGAATATGAATTTTCCGTCAAAATCAACGCTCTCAGTAAAACACATTGTTTCACCTACTCTCTGCCTGCTGCGTACTTCACTAAGTTTAGTGTCACTTAACACTAGGCCAATTTAGACATTTAAATTTTTGTGTATGTATAATGGGCTCTTAGGGAACAAAGTGCCCGACACGTTGGCTGAATGTTCAGTACTGGTCTTCGGTTCGGAGGGTCCCGGGTTCGATTGCTGGCCGGGTCGGGGACTTTAACCTTAATTGGTTAATTCCAATGGCCCGGGGGCTGGGTGTTTGTTCTGTCCCCAACATCCCTGCAACTCACACACTACACATAACACCATCCTCCACCACAATAACACGCAGATACCTACACATGGCAGATGCCGTCCACCCTCATCGGAGGGTCTACCTCACAAGGGCTGCACTCGGCTAGAAATAGCCACACGAAATTATTATAGGGAACAAAGTATGACAAATTTATAAATATACGGGGGGCAAACATTTTGGTGCCTTTGCGGGATTCCTGGGGGGCGGTGGGGAGGTGGAGGGTGAAAAAATGGCGTATGGCTTTTAGTGCCGGGAATGTCCGACGACAAGTTCTGCTCGCCAGATGCAGGTCTTTTGATTTAACTCCCGTAGGCGACCTGCGCGTCGTGATGAGGATGAAATGATGATGATGACGACCCATACACCTAGCCCCCGTGTCAGCGAAATTAATCAATTATGGTTAAAATTCCCGATCCCGCCGGGAATCGAACCCAGGACTCCTGTGGCCAAAGGCCAGCATGCTAACCATTTAGCTATGGTGCCAGAAGGGGTGGGGGGGAGTAATCTAGACATTGTTTACCTTCTCTTTAGTTTAAGCTTAAGTTGCAAAATCAAACATACCTGTAAAAAGCAGTATTTTGGGATAATATTTTTAGGGGAGTTTTTGGGAGATACTTTCGACGAGGATGTATCATATATAATACATCATGAACTGTACCGAGTTTTGATATTGACACAGTGCTGCCATCTACAGAGTGTATCCCTGATGATATTACAAACTTTCAGGGATGAACGTTTCCGGACTGCGGTTCCTTGTCTCAAATTGATCCATTTGCTGTCCTCCATCATCCTTGAAAGTCTGTAACATCATCACGAATATACCCTGTATATTTTTTAATATCAAAACAATAAAAAGAAAAATTTCACACAGAAATGGATTATTCCATGTGCTAATGTCTATTCTGGGATTACGTCTCGTGACTTTCATTAAAGCCAGTGAATATCTAACCACCCAACTGTGCTATGCAGCTATTCCAATTGGGATGAGTCAGTTCGGAACATTTTATAACCCGACAACCATCCTGAGTCGAGTGATTATTCAATCATGGTGAGGTTCGGGCGTACATTTTTAATTATTATTAGCAAATACATCACATCTGGAAAACAACAACAACAACAATAACAGGAAGAGTACACAAGCGATTGCATGGAAAGAAAATATTACATTCACCGAGAGAGTTGGCCGTGCGGTTAAGGGCGCGCATCTGTGAGCTTGCATTCGGGAGATAGTGGGTTCGAACCCCACTGTCGGCACTGGCTTCCCGTGGTTTCCCATTTTCACACCAGGAAAATGCTGGGGCTGTACTTTAATTAAAGTCACGGCTGCTTCCTTCCCACTCCTAGCCTTTTCCTATCCCATCGTCGTCATATCTTCTTTTTTTTTTGCTATTTGCTTTACGTCGCATCGACACAGATAGGTCTTATGGCGACCATGGGATAGGAAAGGCCTAGGAAGTGGAAGGAAGCGGCCGTGGCGTTAATTAAGGTACAGCCCCGGTATTATTTGACTGGTGTGAAAATGGGAAACCACGGAAAACGATCTTCAGGGCTGCCGACAGTGGGGCTCGAACCCACTATCTCCCGATTACTGGATACTGGCCGTACTTAAGCGACTGCAGCTATCGAGCTCGGTCGTCATAAGATCAATCTGCGTCGGTGCGACGTAAAGCAACTTGCAAAATAAAAGTTTAACAATCTAAATCCAGCATCATCATATACAAATTCACACGCACCTGAAGTATTTCAAAATTGTACACCATGACTTATAGTGGATTGAGCAGTGCAATTACTATTATCTTAATACTGTAAATACAGCACGTCCATATACAAATTCACACATAGGGCCTACCTTAAAAAGTTCAGATGCCTTAATACTACAATTAGCAGTGGGGTGAACGTTGCATTAAAGTACGCCACCTTCACATAGAAATTCACACACAATTTACAGAATGCTGGAGTCTATCCTTGAAGGATCTTACGTTTTGGGGAAAAGGCTCTAAGTCAGCTTGGAATTAAGCAAAATCTAACTTGTAGCACATACAACTCAATAAAGGTCTTGCCATGCCAAGATGCCTGCAGTCCAGGTTTTATTTATCGTATGACTTTTAGTGCTGAGGGTTTCCGAGGACATGTTCGGCTTGCCTGGTGCAGATCTTTGCATTTAACTCCGTGACCTTCGCGTCTGGAAGGGAGATAATGATGAGCTACGATGAGGGTGAAACCTGGCGTCGGCACATAGCCTACTCCTGTCGAATAACACCCAGGGATCTGCTCAAGGCTTAAAGTCGCCATCCGATGGACGAATCACCATCAACGGAGTCATATGCCCTCACTCCAGATGAACACTGTGGGGAGGTTTGGGTTCGAATAAAATATTTTGGCACACGGCCTTGTGATTTATTGTATGCTACCACCTCTTTTACCCTGCCGACCAACATTCTGGTGGTGGACATTTTTCCACCAACGGGACTCGAACCGGCTAACAACAGTGTCAAACCATATAAAACAGACGCCTAAACGATAATGGCCACGAGGCGGCTGCCAGATAACTACAGATATAGGATGACCGCGTCTTCAGCTGTATTGTTTGGCTTTCATCAAAAGGACTGCCACCTTGTGGGTCAGAGAGCTCCTCAGTTGCCCACACGAGGCTGACTGAACACTGTTGCAGTCCAGTCTTTGAAGAAGCCAGAAATTACACCTGGTTCTTGCGGATAAAATACAAACAGACTACTCCCACACCAGACTCTCAGAACAATCTAAAATTTGAAAATACATTACATATCGAATCGAATCCGAGCCAGTCAGGTACAAAGAACATGGTGCGTGGCCGAAGAGGAAAGTTTGTAAGCGTTCAGGACTGCAATATTATAATCTAGAGCAAGGATGGTAATATTTTCAATATTATTATTATTATTATTATTATTATTATTATTATTAATGTATTATTATTACAGGGGGCATGATTAACTCAGTGGCTTAGCTACTGGCTTCCCACTCGGAAGACTGAGGTTCGAATCCTGGTCGATTGTAGGTTGAGATTTTCATTTCAAAACTCACGTGGCGTGAGGAAGGGCATCCCAACGTAAAACCCAGGACATATCCAAAATCAGCTTGCGTGTCTCAAGCGACCCCAAAAATTACAGGGATACGCTGATGAAATACTTTGTAAGTGTACCGGGAGGTACACCTCAACGCCGCACATTCAAATTTAGCGCCTAAATGAACTCCTCTATTGGTCAAACAGTGAAACTGATAACACAACAAGTTGGAACTTTAATCAGAAGATGTCTCCACTGAAATATTAAGTAATTTTGTTATTGTGCAGTTTCCTAAACTGACTGAATTTCTCCTTGTTTTGTTTTGATATACATCGAGAAGTTTGGACATTTTCCTACAGATGAAACTACTAAAAACTATGATCATGCACTCTGGTTCAAGGTGGAAGAACTTATAATTTAAAGAAGTTTTGTATTTCTAGGTTTTGCTAACTGACCTATGTTCATTTATTTTTGGGTTGGCAAGACTTCGTTTTTGTTTCCGCCAGTTTTGAATCTAGCCAATCACTAATTTTGAATCTAGCCAATCACTAATTTTTGTAATTAATTTTCAACCAATCCCGCATTTCTCGTTCACTTTGTATCTGTCAATAAAGTTTAAGGGGGTGTGTCCTGATTAATCTTGAATGATCTCGAACCTTCCCTGAGGGTTTATAAACTGCGGCTTTTCACGTTCCTTGGCCAATTGATCGTCGTCTTTTTGAGTGTGGGTGTTTAAACAGGAGGCGGGCGGCCTTTTTCGTCGGCAGCTAGAACATCTACAAAGTAATGGCCACATTACTTCATTCTTTCTTGCTACCTCCGCAAATTATTCCGAGGGGAAGGTCTGAATCTTTACTATGTAACCTACTTTTCTAAAATGTAGCTTTTCTTTTGGCTTCATAAAATCTTTAATTATAAATCAGGAATAGAGAGTGAGTTACCCTCTTGAGCTCCCCTTCATCTTGGTTTGAGGTGACTACGAATTGTAACTGTTTTTTCTTCTGTAATGTGTTAAAGTAATTTCAATGCGATCCACCTCAGTAGTTTGGGAATAGCCCCTATTTCATCGGCTGAGAGCCCTGTAGGGTTTTATATTTCATTATCTGGAGTGCAGGGTACGCCACCATTCAGTTTGTGTTTCGGGCCGTTTACTTAACCTGTTCTTTTCCGCAAATGCCAAGGGGTTTGACTTTATGCATTGACTTTGTGGGGGTTTAGATTGATTAAGCTGAATATAATTGCGAGTTTGAAAGTCTCCGAATAGCTTAAAAAAGAAAGAAATGTACTTAATTCGTTAAAAGGGATGTAATCAAAATTGATGAATAATTGCGAAGTAATAAGAAGGAGTAGAGGTAGAATTAAAAGAAAAAGAATAAGTCATCTTAAGGGATCTGCCGGAAGGTTACTATTAAAAAGGAGGACTGGTGCAAATTAGGCGTACTACGAATCACTAACCACCAAGCACATCAGTAGGGAGCGTAGTGTAGCGTTATCCAGATACCTCTCTGTCGGAGGGTAGAGTTACTCGGTCTGAATAGCGGTTATCCTCGATATGATATCTACATGGAATACTACGTGCCCAAAGATAAATGAGAGTTGGTAAATTTTGTTTTAAATCTCAGAAGATTTAACCGAATCCTTAACCTATATAAACTGATACACGCTTTACTGCAAACATCAAAATAGTACAAGATATCAGATGGTTTCTTATGGCAACGATGGAATAAGAAGGGGATAAGAGTTGGAATGAAGTGAGCGTGGCTTTGAAAATCAACAGCTTGTTTTCAGTCATTCGAACGGGTCAGGTATGGAACGAATGAAGCGCCCATCTAGCGGCGAGGATAGGAATTGTGCCGGCTGGCGAAGCCTGCCGCACTCCTCTGCGGCAATGACTAATGAATGACGGATGATATGACATGGTAATGGAGAGTGTTGCTGGAATGGAAGATGACAGGAAAAACCGGATTACTCGGAGAAAAACCTGTCCGTCCTCCGCTTTGCCCAGCATAAATCTCACATGGAGTTACCGGGATTTGAACCACAGAACCCAGCGGTGAGAGGCCGGCGCGGTGCCGCCTTAGACCGTGACATTAAATGCATTAAATTAATGTACAGCCCCCGGTACTTGCCTGGTGTGAAAATGGGAAACCACGGAAAACCATCTTCAGTGCTCCCGAATGCAAGTTGATAGCTACGTGACCCAAACCGCACAGCCACTTGCTCGGTAATATGTGTCTTAAGTACCTATAAATGAGTCAATGCTTGGCAGGCCCATAGGTTGTGGCTACTCATCTTTCTAGCGTATTAGCAACATGTCAGTGGTCTACTTTGTAGTTAGTTATAAGAGGCAGTTAACAGGCAAAAGTTATTGTCATGATTTACACACGATCTTTTTGTAGAATGCTGTAGGTTCATATCTGATGTCAGTTATAATGATCATGTGGTCTAACTCCCACGTACTATTCTGCTCAGGGAAAACTTCCTTCTGTGCAATTTGCATACTTCACCATTATAGAATAACAATAGCTCAAGCGTACACTAACATTTCTCTTTATGAATGGAGTCTCGTCACAAATAACACAATTCTCATAACTGTTTCACAACTAACTTCGAACTAGAGCACAGAATTACCTTACTAACCCCATCTTTAGTAACGAGCATTGACATACCGTCTACATGAAGTCCCTCCTTGAACTGTTTGAGATTTGTCTCATTTGACCGCCATTGGAGTTTTCCAGTTCACTCAAGATTTATTGTTGGAACAGTGCATATGGAGTACATGAAACGATTACATTTACAGATTAATAGCTCAAGCGGTACTGAGGTACCAGGTCTATGATGAAACAACCATATTAGTACGTGGTGTATCCTTCACGGGTGGCAGTGCAGGCTCTGATTCTGGTATCCATTCGATCATACAGATCGCGAATACTGTCATGGGATACATTACTCCACTCCTGTTCAACCTGTTCACGTAGTCCTGCAAGAGTTATGGGTTGACGAGTCGCACGTGTCAGTTGTCGTCCCATCATATCTCACACGTGCTCAATGGGAGACAAGTCCGGAGATCGTGTTGGCCAGGGAAGTTGCTGCACGTCTTGAGTGGGCGAACATTATCCTGTTGCAACAACAGACCACCTTCCTGTTGCAAGAATGGCAAAATAACGTACCGAGCGCTGGTCAACGTTCCGTCCACAAACACCAAAGCTAAACGAGAGTTGTAGTGGACGAATGCACTCTACGAGATAGCGCTCGCCAGCTCTACATCGTACGCGCAAAAACCATTACTTGCGTGCAGGCAGAATCTGCTTTCGTCGTGAAGACAACGGCCCGCCATTTCACCCATTCCAGTCTGGGCCTTAATATCCCTTAACAAACGTTCTGGACTGGACATTTTTAAGGATCTTTAAAACATTATATCTCTGTACCTGTAGTAGATATTGGCATGATTCTTTTAACTTTGTGCTTGTTTGAGAATCTAATTTTCAAAAGCGCTCTTTGTATCATGTCAACTATCACTTGAGATTTTAAAATTGTTTATATATTATACCATGTTTTGCGAAAGTCGGACGGATAACTAAGCAAGTACAGTTTTCTGAAATACAGTTATATTTACCCTATTTCGCTAATATAAAATGTGCATTGCAATTACAAAACAACAACAATAATGAGTACGATATAAAAACAATAATTTTTCAATAATAATAATAATAATAATAATAATAATAATAATAATAATAACAACGAAAATGGGAGCTCTTACGAAATTTTATTTTAATTGATAAATTTTGTTAAAACTTACTCAAATGTAAAATTATTGTTCCATTTACCACAAAATACTTCTGAGAAAGAGAAAATAAGTCTTCTAAACAGACAGCTTTACGAATATGTAGACAATCTTACGTATTCACGCAAATATGAAATACGCGGGAACATGCGCTAGGCCGTAAAACGATCACCAATCATAATGAAATGCAAGAAGTTGTTTCGAATTCATATGTTAATAATATGTTCATTTGCGCATAAACTTATAATCTATCATAAAATATCGAAAATATCACTTTCGTCAAGCACATGTTCGCCGCGAGAAACCATGTCTTAGAGCTCACTGAGTGACAACATCTACTGATGCATGCAGTTCAAAAACATCGTAAATTCTCTGACTTTGACATATAATACTGCCATCTGCTTAAATACTCTCGTAACTAATATATGAAGAAACACGATGTAACCACCAGAATGCGTACATAGCTCGTTCTCGATTTTTAGCGAATTGTCAAACCTTACTACGGGCTATGCCCGCAGCGCGTCCTGAACGTAATTTCGGCCGCTGCGAGCTATGCTCGCAGTTAGACCGGAAAGAGTTCATCTTCCAAGTGATCCTCTGACTGCACCAGTCGAGCCGTATACGTCGATGCTGTGGCGTGTGTGGAATACGGGCTAGAGGTGTCCATGACCGTAGTTCCACTGCTATTAACCGGTTGGAAACAGTTCGTGTTTACACTTCTTAGCTCACAAACCCTCTTACGTGTGCTGTGGAAGCTGTACAATCTGCCACTGCTGCCCTTACAATACGACGATCTTGGTTGACGTCCGTGCTGCGTGGACGTCCAGAACCTCGTCTACAGGTGTGAGAATGTTCACGTGACCATTGTAACCAGCATCGTTGCACAACAGACGCAGCACGTCCGACTTGTGTGGCAATTCTCCGAAAGGACCATCCCACCACTCGGAAGGCCACAGTTTGACCCTAGTCAAACTCGCTCATTTGACTGTAGGAAGCACGAGTGCGTCTCCGTGGCATGGTGCCTGTTTGATTCACACGTTTACATCACACTGAGCCTTATGACTGTAAACATTCCTTATTAAAGGGTGCACGCAGGTAGCTCTTTGGCAGCTATGCCACTACGCTATCTATTGGCGGACGACGTTGAAACCATTATATGTACATTTACTATCCCCAGGTGACATCTGCCGACATCGGATCAAAATCGATGTCGTCTTTCGAGGTGTACTTTTTTATCCGGCAGTGTATATTATACCATCTGTCCCACTAGAATGACGTAGCAAAAGATCTTAGAGGTCGACGCTAGTTAGGAACTAATGCTTAGAGGCCCCATGAAGAAAAAGAAGGAAGTGTCGTAAGACAACATAGTAAATATACGTAGCGGTATTTCGGCCTTGTCAAATAACTTCTTCCTTGGATCGAAGAAGCCTTATCGTTCTCTCATATATTATATACCAACTGTCCCAATAAAATTACACAGGACAATATAGTAAATATATGTAGCGGCCTTTCGTCCTCGTCAAATAACGTATATATGTAGTGGCCTTTAGGTTTGTTTGGGCACTTTTGACCTGATTGTCTGGTAACCTTTTCAATATTTCAATCCACAAAGCGACTAACTTCAAGCCCCTATCACTTAACATGGGAACAGTTGTACACTACTGCTAGTACTACGCTGCACTTAGACTGTCAGAGAACTGACACTGAGTCTAGTGAATTGAGTTCGTTTTTGAGGAGTGGGGGGTTAGGTTAGAAAGCCATTCGGGAATTCCTCCCACTACCTACCAACTAAACGCCGGATTAGTTCAACTGCGACCTTTCGCTATGGGAAAAAAAAAACATATTTGGAAAGTTTTGATCGTCGGTCCAGTTCGTTACTACCCGTGGTTCAACCACTTACCAACAGAAGTAGTAATTTTGAAATGTAAAGTCAAAGTCATCATACCCATGGTTGCCTCTGACCTTGCCTTTTTCCCCCGCGCTTCCACTACTTTACTGCTTTGACTTTCCTGCCTTTCCTCTGCACTGTTTCTAGTCACATTTTCACTTGGTACCTCTCCCTGCTTCTGGTCACACAGTACACTGTTACTTTTGGTATTTTGCCTATCTTCCCCACTGCTCGTAGCACTTCTCTCTTTTTCTTCATCATGTTTTATCTTCCTTTCTAAGTCCATCAAACTATTCACAGCCCATATTATCTTCCAGTTGCTGCCTGACACCACTAGTTCTTGACCTTTGATAATTGCTCTCAGCCCCTGATTTATAGCTAGAATCCTGTGCTTTCTAAGTAAGGGTAGTCGTAATGGTAAGGGCTGGGTATTCTTGAAGTGATTATTTAAGGCTGATTTTTATGCTGGAAGGTGGTGCAGGAGAAGCATAGGGAAATGATGGTGTAGAAAGAGGGACAAGGGTGAGGAGGACTCACCCGTAAGAAGTCGGGGTGGGGAAGGGCCCAAGACAAATATACTTAGGCGGGACATGACATGAAAACACTGAGGATGACTACTGGGTGACCCTATCAGAGGGAGTCACATATCCGGAGTATCCGACGGACTTCATGACATGTCCAAGGGGTACTTTTAGAAATGGAATGGTGAGAGGGAAAACATTGTCATCTGGTTAGATCTTGGGGCCTTCAGGAGGTCTCCACGGGCAGGGCCGGTTGAGTCATCATCGGGAGGGCGGCCTTCTTCTCACCAGAGGTGATGACTCGGCCGGATAGTAGGTTTTTATGTGGTGTTCTTTTCTTTTTGTGTTCTTTTCTTTCTTTGTATGTATATTAACTATGTCTGTTTGTTTTAAAGTTAGTAGAAGTTTGTGTGTGTGGCTAAAGTTGAACGCTGTTATTTTTCTCATTCAACGGAGCAATTTGGTATTTGTTTACTGTGATCTAGAGAAAAATAATAATAATAAAGAATAATAATAATAAAGAATAATAATAATACCCATGGTTCTTCCAGTTGTACAACCAGTCTGAACCATAATGAGGAACTTTTCATATAAAAAGTCCCATTTGCATTGGCAGGGACTCGAACCATATCCCCTTTGGTGAGAATCCATTGACTCAGTTATACCACATATTATTATTATTATTATTATTATTATTATTATTATTATTATTATTATTATTATTATTATTGAGCGAGTTGGTTGGCAGCTAGGGCGCGCAGCTGCGAGCTTGCATTCGGGAGATAATGAGTTAGAACCCCAATGTCGACACCCCTGAAGATGGCCTTCTGTGGTTCTCCATTTTCACACCGGGCAAATGCTGGGGGAGACCCTTATTGAAGTCCACGGGCGCTTCCTTCTCAATCGTAGCCCCTTCTTATCACATCGTCACCGTAAGACCTATCGGTGTCGGTGCGACGTAAATTATTATTCTTAATATTATTATTATGATTATTATGATTATTGTTATTAACACAACTATTTTTACAACTGGCTTTAGGTCGCACCGACACAGATACGTCTTAAGTCGACGATGGGACAGGAAAGTGGGGTTCGAACGCACTATCTCCCGAATTCAAGATCACAGCTGAGCACCTCTAACCGCACGACGAACTCTCTCGATATTATTATTATTATTATTATTATTATTATTATTATTATTATTATTATTATTACGACATATGTCCACATCCGTAACGGTTAGTCCTGCCCTCCTGGTGGGTCAGGGTTTGATTCCCTGTACTGACAGAGATTTTTTTTTGCTATTTGCTTTGCGTCGCACCGACACAGATACGTTTTATGGTGACCATGGGATTGGAAAGGCCTAGGAAGCGAAAGGAAGCAGCCGTGGCCTTAATTAAGGTACAGCCCCGGCATTTGCCTGGTGTGAAAATGGGAAACCACGGAAAACCATCTTCAGGGCTGCCGACAGTGGGGCTCGAACCCACTATCTCCCGATTACTGGATACTGGTCGCACTTAAGCGACGGCAGCTATCGAGCTCGGTGCCAGAGTTTTACGAACGGCAGGAGGACTGGTGTGTGGTTAAAATGGTACGTGCAACTCACCTACACTGCGAGTGTGCCTGAAAAGACCTGACGAATTTATGTTGTCAGGCTCCTTGTCATAATAACCAGCGCAGATGCCTTCGGTCGAGAGGGGCCCGGTTTTGTTTCCCGGCTGGTTCGGAGATTTAAACCCTAAATGGTTAATTTCTCTGCCACGGGGACGAGGCGTCCGCACTGTCCCCAACATTTCTGCAACTCGCACACCACATAACACATCTTCCAGTACAATAAGATGCAGTTCTCATATATGGCTGATGCTGCACGCCCGCGTCGCAAGTGCCTCGCAAGGGCTGCACCAGGCTAGCAATAGCCACACGAAAGCAACTATTATTATTATTATTATTATTATTATTATTATTATTATTATTATTATTATTATTATTATTATTATTATTATTATTTGTAGCTAGTTAGCTATTGGCTTTAGCCGCACCGACACAGATAGGTCTTACAGCGACGATGGGACTGGAAAGGGCTAGGACTGGGAAGGAATCGGCCGTGGCCTTAATTAAGGCACAGCCCCAGTATTATTATTATTATTATTATTATTATTATTATTATTATTATTATTATTATTATTAACCGAGCTTGATAGCTGCAGTCGCTCAACTACGGCTGGTACCCAGTATTCGGGAGATAGTGGGTTCGAACCACTGTCGGCAGTCCTGGAGATGGTTTTCCGTGGTTTCCCTTTTTACACCAGTAAAATGTTGGGACTGTATCTTAATTAAGGCAATGGACGCTTCCTTCCCCTCTTAGCCCTTTCCTATCCCATCGTCGTCATAAGATCTATCTGTGTCGCTGCGACGTAAAGCCGATTTTATTACTATTATTGTGTGTGTTGTTTGAGTCATCAGTCCATAGACTTGTTTGATGCAGCTTCCATGCCACCCTATCTTGTGCTAACCTTTTCATTTCTACGTAACTATTGCATCCTACATCTGCTCTAATCTGCTTGTCATATTTATACCTTGGTCTACCCCTACCATTCTTACCACCTACACTTCCTTCAAAAACCAACTGAAGAAGTCCTGGGTGTCTTAAGATGTGTCCTATCATTCTATCTCTTCTTCTCGTCAAATTTAGCCAAATCGATCTCCTCTACCCAATTCGATTCAGTATCTCTTCATTCGTGATTCGATCTACCCATCTCACCTTCAGCATTCTTCTGTAACACCACATTTCAAAAGCTTCTATTGTCTTTATTTCTGAGCTAGTTATAGTCCATGTTTCACATCCATACAATGCCACGCTCCACACGAAAGTCATCAAAAACATCTTTCGAATTCCTATATCAATGTTTGAAGTAAGCGAAGTTCTTTTCTTAAGAAAGCTCTTCCTTGCTTGTGCTAGTCTGCATTTTATGTCCTCCTTACTTCTGCCATCGTTAGTTATTTTACTACCCAAGTAACAATATTCGTCTACTTCCTTTAAGACTTCATTTCCTAATATAATATTTCCTGCATCAGCTGCCCTCGTTCGACTGCACTCCATTACTTTTGTTTTGGACTTATTAATTTTTATCATGTACTCCTTACCCAAGACTTGGTCCATACCATTCAGCAGCTTCTCAAGATCTTCTGCAGTCTCAGATAAAATAACAATATCATCGGCAAATCTCAAGGTTTCTATTTCCTCTCCTTGGATTGTGATTTCCTTTCCAAATTCCTCTTTGACTTCCTTTACTGCCTGTTCTATGTAAACATTGAAAAGGAGAGGGGACAAACTGCAGCCTTGCCTCACTCCTTTCTGGATTGATGCTTCTTTCTCAAAGCCCTCGATTCTTATTACTGCAGACGGATTTTTATACAGATTGTAGATAATTCTTCGTTCTCGGTATCTGATCCCAATCGCCTTCAGAATCTTAAATAGCTTGGTCCAATCGACATTATCGAATGCTTTTTCTATATCTACGAATGCCATGTACGTAGGCTTGTCCTTCTTGATTCAATCCTCTAAGATCAGACGTAAAGTCAGGATTGCTTCACGTGTTCCTACATTTCTTCTGAAGCCCAATTGATTTTCTCCCAACTCAGCTTCAAATTGTTTTTCCATTCTTCTGTAAATGATACGTGTTAAAATTTTGCAGGCATGAGATACTAAACTAATGGTGCGGTAGTTTTCACACTTGTCAGCACCGGATTTCTTGGGAATATGTGTAACAATGTTCTGCCGAAAATCGGATGGGACTTCTCCTGTGTCATACATCTTGCACACTAAATGAAATAACCTTGCCATGCTGGTTTCTCCTAAGGCAGTCAGTAATTCAGAGGGAATGTCATCAATTCTAGGTGCCTTGTTTCTATTTAGGTCACTCACAGCTCTGTCAAACTCTGACCTCAAAATTGGGTCTCCCATTTCATCAGCATCAACAGCCTCTTCATGTTCCAGAACCGAATTATCTAAACCTTTACCTTCATACAACTGTTGGATATGCTCCTGCCATCTTTCTGCTTTGTCTTCTTTCCCTAGAAGTGGCTTTCCATCTGAGCTCTTAATATTCATACACCTACATTTTGCTTTCTCCAAAGGTTTCCTTGATTTTCCTGTATGCAGCATCTACCTTACCCAGGACCATACAGCCTTCGACATCCTTGCACTTCTCCTTCAGCCATTCTTCCTTAGCTACCTTGCACTTTCTATCCACTTCATTCTTTAATCGCCTGTATTCTTTTCTGCCCTCTTCATTTCTAGCATTCTTGTATTTTCGTCGTTCATCAATCAGGTCTAGTATCTCCTGAGTTATCCACTGATTCTTAGTTGATCTTTTCTTCCTTCCTAACATTTCTTCAGCAGTCCTACTGACTTCATTTTTCATGACCCTCCACTCTTCCTCTATAGTGTTTCCTTCAGCCTTTTCATTTAGTCCTTGTGCAACATGTTCCTTGAAACAATCCCTCACACTCTTTTCTTTCAACTTGTCTACATCCCATATTTTTGCATTCTTTCCTTTCTTCAATTTCTTCAACTTCAGATGGCATTTCATGACCAACAAGTTGTGGTCAGAGTCCACGTCTGCTCCTGGGAAAGTTTTGCAATCCAACACCTGATTTCTGAATCTCTGCCTAATCATAATGAAGTCTATTTCATACCTTCCAGTGTCTCCAGGTCTCATCCACGTATACAGCCGTAGTTTTTGGTGTTTGAACCAAGTATTGGCAAGGACTAAATTGTGATCAGTGCAGAATTTAACCAGCCGACTTCCTCTATCGTTCCTTTGACCCAATCCAAATTCTCCTACCATATTACCTTCTCTTCCTTGGCCTACCACTGCATTCCAGTCTCCCATCACAATTAGATACTCATCACATTTTACATATTGTATTAAATCTTCTATCTCTTCATATATTCTTTCGATTTCCTCATAATCCGTTGAACTAGTAGGCATATAGACCTGCACTATTGTGGTGGGCATTGGTTTGGTATCTATCTTGACGACAATAATTCTTTCACTAAGATGGTCGTAGTAGCTTACCCGCTGCCCTATTTTCTTATTCATTATTAAACCAACTCCTGTATTTCCCCTGTTTGATTTTGTGTTGATAATTCGGTAGTCGCCTGACCAAAAATCCTGTTCTTCCTGCCAACGTACTTCACTTATACCAACTACATCTAACTTTAGTCTATCCATCTCCCTTTTCAGATTATCTAACCTACCACAAAGATTCAAACTTCTAACATTCCACGCTCCGACTCGCAGAATGTCAGTATACATCTTCCTGATGATCGCCCCCTCTCGTGTAGTCCCCACCTGGAGATCCGAATGACGGACTAGTTTACCTCCGGAATATTTCACCCGGGAGGAAGCCACCATCATTCATACAGAGAGAGCTGCATGTCCTCGGGAGGTAGTTACGGCTGTAGTTTCCCGTTGCTTTCAGCCGTGTAGCAGTATCAACACAGCTAAGCCATGTTGAGTATTATTACAAGGCCGTATCAGTCAATCATCTAGACTGCCGCCCTTGCAACTACCGAAAGGCTGCTACCCCCCTTTCGATGAACCATTCATTAGTCTGGTCTCTCAACAGATACCCATCCGATATGGTTGCACCTGCGGCTCGGCTATCTGCTTCATTGGGACATGCAAGCCTCCCCACCGCGGCAAGGTCACATGGTTCGCAGGGGAGATATTATTATTATTATTATTATTATTATTATTATTATTATTATTATTATTATTATTATTATTTTTATTATTATTATTATTATAAGGGGTGGTCAGAAAGTTTTCGTTCAACGGCCGTACAGTTCTATTCGGGATGCCAATCAGGCAAAGTCGCCGTGAGCATTGAGGCAATCATCCCACCGACGCACCAGGTTGAAGATCGATAATGTGATCGATAAAGTGATCGATAAAGTGATCGATAAAACACCGTGCCCTGCTGCGTGAAGAAGTCATTTTTGAGGGTAACAAAGACGTGATAACCGCAAGGGGAGAGATCAAGACCATTGGGCTGGTGCTCGAGTTTCTCCCAATTGAATTGGCGTACCTTCTGCGTGACGGCATTTGTGGCCGTGCGACCGGCGTTTTGTGTCGAAGCACGGAACTTGGTGCACAATTCCACAACGGTGGTATTTGGCAGACATAATTCCCCCATACACAGTCTTCATTCTCCGATGGATGCCCTCCGGTGCTTGTCTTTCTTCAGCCGAGAACAGAATAACAGCACGTTGGTCCTGTTTGGACGCATTTGGTAATGACGTCACCATAGTTCAAGCTGCCGCATTTAACGACTGCCACACTAATACCTTTGCCTACATGTCCCTGCTTATATACCCGCATCGTGCCTGGATGTCCGCTGCAGCAACGCCTTCAAACGGAAATGGTTTGTTCACGCTTTATATTATTATTAATGATGATGAAACATCATGATGAGATGACGAAAGGGAGGAAAGCTATAATTGTTACTGAAGGTAAGTTATTCGAAATACAAACAAGTTTATTTCCCACTGTATCAAGGAGAGGCGCATTTATCAACAGTAGTTTGTGCCAAGTGATTTTTTTTTATCAAATACATGTTCTAAGTGTCGAGAGTTTGGTTATTTAAATTTGCTATGTTTTATTCTCTGTATATTGGAGCAGCTAATTTCCACCTGAAATGCTTCACGCCACTCCATGAGGTTGCCCCTGCTGCCTTATCTCATGTACACTTCAGGCACGGGCCAAGGGGCGTGGCGATAACTGAAGATTTAGAGTGGCGAAGCTCCACGCCATCCAGCTCCGTAAGCTGAACACACATTTCGTACTTTCTTAGAAAAGTGACGTAACTTTCCAACTTGCCCTATATGGGGTGACGAATTGCCGTTTGTGTGATCTCAATTGCTGTGCGGTATGAATTCTAAGAATTCCTGAAAATAAATGAGAAATTTATTCAGGTCATCACTTCCATTACAGTGGAGGGGAGCCTAGTGGAGTAGGAAGCAAAGTTACCGTATTCATTCAAAAACTGTGTGTCTTTGAATATAAATGTTGACTTACACGTTATATGGGAGCACATTAGGAGACTGTATCGGGTGCTACTGGTTCTTATCTTCATTGTTCTGTGAATAAAGAAACTCTCCTTCATGAATTAAATTATCTTCAATGTGGACAAAACTCTATTGGCGAACCAAATTGAAAGATATGACTAATTCCTTTCGCTCTTCACAATTCACGCTGTAGCTACATGGACACCCACCTTCTATGCTTAATGTACACGTGCGGGCTCGAAACCCCACCCAGTTGCCATTTAAATGTGCTTTAGTGACCCCATGTAGGTAGAATTTTTTACAAATTGCCTTACGTTGCACAGACACAGATAGGTCATATTGCGACGATGGGTCAGGGAAGGGCTAGGAGTGGGAAAGAAGAGGCCGTCACCTTAATTAAGGTACAGCCGCAGCATTTGCCTGGTGCGAAAATGGGAGACCACGGAAAACCATCTTCAGGGTTGCCGACAGTGCGGCTCGAAACGACTATCTCCCAAATATTGGATACTGGCCGCGCTTAAGCGACTGCAGCTATCGAGCTCGGTTGTAGGTAGATTTATTGATTTATGGGCATCATAAAGAACCCATGATCAGGGTGAACACCACTCTGGCGTTTCCTAAAGGCGATGGCATTTGAAATGGCGTTATTATTATTATTATTATTATTATTATTATTATTATTATTATTATTATTATTATTGCTGTTGTTGTTGTTGTTTTAAATCTACCCTCTTAGTCTCGGTTCCTCATACGGAGTCGGGGATGAAATGAGATGAAAATATATGACATGTTTTCTTTACGGTCGGATGTCCTTCCTGTCGCTAACCTCATTTAAGGAGATAATGACGATTAAATAAATAAGGGTGTATGAAATTCTATAAGAAGGTGAAAGGAATTGGCTGTGGCCTGTGGAAAGGAACTGCCCCGGTATTTGCCTGGAAGTGAAAATGGGAAACCATAGAAACATAAAAAGTAAACACTCACAGGATAGCCAACCATGGGGCTACATAGCCGTAGTGCGTTAACATGGGCGACCACTACCGTCGGTATCATCATCATCATCATCATCATCATCATCATCATCATCATCCTTATCATCATCCTTATCATTATCATCACATTATTATTAATGTTATTATTATTTTTTACTGTTGCTATTTGCTTTATTGCTATGACGACGACGGGATAGGAAAGGCCTAGGAATGGGAAGGAAGAGGCCGTGCCTTAATTAAAGTACAGCCCCAGCATTTGCCCGGTGTGAAAATAGGAAACAAAGGAAAACCATCTTCAGGGCTGCCGACAGTGGGGGTCGAACTCACTATCTCATGGATGTAAGCTCACAGCTGCGTGCTCCTAACCGCACGGCCAACTCGCCCGGTATTATTATTATTATTATTATTATTATAATTATTATTATTATTATTATTATTATTATTATTATTATAGCTAAGCTCCTTGGTTGAATGGTCAGGATAGTGGCATTGGATTCAGACTGTCTACTTAGAAAGACTTCTGTACATCATCTTCACCAGAGCCATAGATATTTATTTATTACTGATCGTATGTCTATAGGGTCCGGCTCACTGGATGAATTGTCAGCGTTGAGGCCTTCGGTTCAGAGGACCCCCGGTTTGATTTCCGGTCGGGTCTGGTAATTTTAATCGCGTGTGATTAATTTTTCTTCTGCGGGGACTGGATGTTTGTATTTATCCCAACGCAGTACTTTTCATAGCCATATAACACACCACTATCAATCACCACTATCAATCACCACAGTAATAGTGATTACATCCTTCCGTATACAGTTGGCACCTGGAAGGTTATCCTGTCTTAAAACTAGGGCAAATCCACATGTGCGACACAGTTCGCATCGGCGACCCCACAGGTGTGGGGAATTCGGTAAAAGAAGAAAAAGAACAGCTTATGGCTATAGGACTATATACAGAATTAAGACATAAATATGTATTGTACAATATATCGACGGAGCGCGAGCAACACCTCGTATCCCAAAGTACTCTTCCGATCTATTATCCTCCTTAAGACTGGTCACGCCTCCCAGTCACAAATGGATATGCAGTCCATTAGAACAACATTCGTTGTGTTCATTTGCGGTGCCGATACATAAAGGATAATGAACCTTAAATGTATTATATTATAGGCGTGCGTAAATACATGAAAATATACATTCCTACAGTACGCTACAATAAGGTTAATTTTTTTTAACCGAGCTCGATAGCTGCAGTCGCTTAAGTGCGGCCAGTATCCAGTAATCGGGAGATAGTGGGTTCGAGTCCCACTGTCGGCAGCCTTGAAGATGGTTTTCCGTGGTTTCCCATTTTCACACCAGGCAAATGCCGGGGCTGTACCATAATTAAGGCCACGGCCGCTTCCTTCCAACTCCTAGGTCTTTCCTATCCCATCGTCGCCATAAGACCTATCTGTGTCAGTGCGACGTAAAGCAAATAGCAAAAAAAAAAAAAAAAAAATATTAGTATAGGAAAATGAACCAAGTCCGCCTCTGTGGTGTAGTGGTTAGCGTGATTAGCTGCCACCCCCGAAGGTCCGGGTTCGATTCCCGGCTCTGCCACGAAATTTGAAAAGTGGAACGGGGTCCACTCAGCCTCGGGAGGTCAACTAAGTAGAGGTGGGTTCGATTCCCACCTCAGCCATCCTGGAAGTGGTTTTCCGTGGTTTCCCACTTCTCCTCCAGGCAAATGCCGGGATGGTACCTAACTTAAGGCCACGGCCGCTTCCTTCCCTCTTCCTTGCCTGTCCCATCCAATCTCCCATCCCTCCACAAGGCCCCTGTTCAGCATAGCAGGCGAGGCCGCCTGGGCGAGGTACTGGTCATTCTCCCCAGTTGTATCCCTGACCCAAAGTCTGAATCTCTAGGACACTGCCCTTGAGGTGGTAGAAGTGGGATCCCTCGCTGAGTCCGAGGGAAAAACCGACCCTGGAGGTTAAACAGATTACGAACGAACGAAATGAACCAAACGAACATTCTTCTGCTGGACTGCATATCCATGTGTGGCTGGGAGGCGTGACCAGTCTTCAGGAAAATAATGGATAGGAAGAGTGTTGTGGAATACGCGCACCGTCGATATGTACGATATATACAGCAGTGAAGTGTCAACATCAGACCGATAAAGAATGGTGCTTTAGACTTCAACATCAAGTTCATTCAGGCACTAGATTAATGATGGTGGACAATGTACAATGTCTGCCTTCGTATGATCACAGCGGAGATTCTGAAGAGATGTGTTCTACAGTCTGCTGGGAAAATCCATAATCACAGTAAGGTGATCTCCGGAAGCTCCAATAAGGAAGAGAGTCTGTACATCGGCCATGTGTTGTGCGAAACTGATTCAGTGCTGACCAAGTCCTGCGAGATAGATCAACGCTGCTTGGAGTGTGATTTGGATTGAGCAGCCTGAACCACCCTGGAGCTACATGTATCCATTGATTTTTCCATCTCTCGCTTATACCAAACTCTGCTTCCGACAGCCCCTTGCGTGTGATGGGTGAAGGGTAGGGGTATTTTAGTCTACGGCTGTAAAGGTCCTTGATGTCCCTAGAAGAGTGTTTAATGAGATCTTATTTTACCTCTGAAGCAATGCGTTTGTAGGCCGCAAATCTGGTAAAGCAATATGAAATATGAGAGAGGAATGGTAGCCAGTATATTAGTGTATTCCGAATTGTTACAGAGATTATTCTCATTGAGTTGTTCAGCCGGACATCTACCTTCTTTGTGTAAGCGCAATGT
Organism: Anabrus simplex; assembly: GCF_040414725.1. Classification (NCBI taxonomy): domain Eukaryota; kingdom Metazoa; phylum Arthropoda; class Insecta; order Orthoptera; family Tettigoniidae; genus Anabrus; species Anabrus simplex. Next base: position 1,178,218,132 of record NC_090266.1, read on the forward strand.
AACATCACCCTGGAGCAATATTCGGTTGTTGAATATACAAGGCCTGGGCAGATCATCGCAAATTATCAGCTGAAGCACCCCATGAGGTTCCTCATAGTTTATGAAGGTTTTTGCCTCGGGTCTTAAGTCTCAATGTAAGGTTTCCTAAATACCTTCTATAGGAAAGGATTACACCTAGATATTTTGGATGAGGACTGTGACGAAGCATGGAACCGTTGAGAGACACTTTCAAATGTGTGTCCCCCATCTTGTTAATGAGATGGAAACAGACCGACTCTGTCTTTTTATACTTGACTTTGTCTCCATTTATAGAAATGCGATCCCCGTACACTCATACCCGTGGTTAATGTGACATCGGCAGACTTCATGTCGGTATTTTGAGTGGCAATTGTTAAAGCAAATTTACGACACGCAGTTGGAGGAAGGTCAGATTATATAAATTGAACAACAAAGGAACCAGTGCAAGCCCTTGTGATAGAGAATTGTTAAGCATCCTGTCATTTATGACTACACGGAAGTATCTATTGGGTTGTAAGTTGTTCACGTCCGTAAGTTTAACCTTAAATTGCCCTCCACGTGATGCCCTGGTGGTGCTAAACGAGCATCAGCGTTACAGGTGGCCAAATTATTTGTTGAATTTCACCAGATCTCCTTTGCCATATGGAATCAATCATGAGACGTAGTACAACTTCTGTGTACACTGTTTGAGCCTCTAAGTGTAGTGTAATTGGAGTACTGGGAGTAGATGAAAACTGACAGCCGTACGGAACGTGAGGCTTTTGGTTGAGGGACTTTTCTATAAAACTAAAACATTTCTTGAGTCCATTCGTCTTAATTACAGACTGTTACGTCTTTCAGCGTAGTTAGTTTGGCCTCACATCAATGTAGGAGTAGAAAAGAACTGATGATGACGATGATGATGATGATGCTTGTTGTTGAAAGGGACCTAACATCTAAGGTCATCGGCCCCTAAGAAAAGAACTGTTTACACTATTGGTGATCTATAAAATATGGAAGCATATCAAGAAGTGTTCGCAAATGTGCGCCTAAATCGAAATGTTCGAAAAGTAAATAGTGCATCAACTGATTTATTTTCAGTTATCGTGTTCCTTACTTTGTCTGAAGTAATTTAATTAATGCTATTTAATTTGACATTAACTTATAGTTTAACTATTATTACTGGAACAGAACATTTGAAGTAACTGAAGGCACCCTGACATCTGATCTACAGGAGACATTATGGACAAATATTGTCGCAAATGGAAGCTACAGACCAATCGAACATAAACGGGAGTTGCACCTTTCCACCTCCCCAACAGATCTCATGTTCACTTAGACAGGCATCGTCAATCGAGAGCGAAATGCCTTCGGAGCCAGTAGAACGGGACCAGTATGATGGTGATGGCGTCACGGTGAATGGCCGTACGGACCTGCAAATCTTCATGGGTGGTCCGAGGAACACTGTTAACGCTCGGAGATACAGGGATGAGGTACTGAGACTACATGTTCGACTCTTCAGAGGTGCCGTTTGTATTATTCACTTGTCCTTATCCCGAGACGACGCAGCCCTTTGGAGGCACACTCCCAATGGAGGTGAGCTGAATGTACCATTTTAGCCACGTACCAGTCCTCCAGCCGTTCTTAAATTTCCGGTACCGAGCTTTGTAGTTGCAGTCGCTTAAGGGTGGCCAGTATCCAGTATTCGGGAGATAGGGAGTTCGAATCCAACTGTCAGCAGCTCTGAAGATGGTTTTCCGTGGTTTCCCATTTTTTACACCAGGTAAATGCTTGGGCTGTACCTTAACTTTTTTTTTTTGCTACTTGCTTTACGTCGCACCGAAACAGTTAGGCGTTATGGAGACGATGGGACAGGGAGAGGCTAGGAGTTGGAAGGAAGTGGCCGTGGCCTTAGTTAAGGTACCAATCGAACATAAACGGGAGTTGCACCTTTTCACCTCCCCAACAGATCTCATGTTCACTTAGACAGGCATCGTCAATCGAGAGCGAAATGCCATCGGAGCCAGTAGAACTGGTGTGAAAATGGGAAACCACGGAAAACCATTTTCAGGGCTGCTGACAGTGGGGTTCGAACCCACTATCTCCCGAATACTGGATACTGGCCGCACTTAAGCGACTGCAGCTCTGCAGCTCGGATGTACCTTAATTAAGGCCGCAGGCGTTTCCTTCCCACTCCTAGCCGTTTCCTGTCCCATTGTCGCCATAAAATCTATCTACGTCGGTGCGACGTAAGGCAATTTGTAAAATATCTCGGGCAGTACGGGAAATCGAAGCCAGACATCCGATGACTACAGCTAATACTGCTAACCGTTACGCTACGGAGGCGGATATTTACTTATGTTGAAACTTATGTTATCTAATTAGTCATTCGAAAAAATATTGAGTATGATATGAAGAAAAGAAAACATACCATTGAAACACCCATGCCTGAAACCAGACTATAATTGGTAGTTGATGCACTGCTCATTTTCACCTTAGCTCTATTTTATGCCTGCCAGATAACCAAATGACATCGTGAAAGATAATGCTTGGTTTCTGTTTGTGTTGTATGTGCGTATACATTAGTTTCCCGCTGCAAATATTACACTAGTGTCCAAAAGTTAAGCATAAGTTACGAGTAAGCAATGCAACAGGAAATAGACCGCAAATCGCACGACATATGCACCTATCAACCTTAAGTGTTCGCTCTGTATAGGAAAGGAGTGTTCCCTGTTTTGACTAGCGGCGTAACCGCAAGGTAAACACAGCCAGTGCCTCCGCCCCATATTCCCTCAGTCGTGTTTGCCATGTTATAATGTGCGGAGTATAGCCTCGTGGTAAACGTGACAACATAATGGCACAACGCCGCCATTTGGACCCCGTTTTGCAGGGTAGAATACTCGGCCTCCTGTAAGCAGGCCAGGCACAGACCGAAGTCACCGTATCCTTGAATGTGCCACAAAGTGTCATTTTCGGCTTTGGAGTCGATTTCGAGACACAGGAGATGTTAGTCGTAGGCCAGTACCAGGTCGGCCAAGGGTAACCACCCCACAGCAGGACCGATATCTGGCCTTAACCGCCGGACGAAATCGGAGTGCACCTGCAAGACAATTGTCAGCGTAGCTTGCAGCCGTCTCATGGGTTGCCGTTTCCCGGTAAACTGTGTGCCGGAGGCTCAGAACAGCAGGGCGGTTTACCCGACGTCCAGCGGTGTGCGTCCCGCTCACTCCAGCACAGAGACGAGCCCGTTTACTGTGGAGCCGTCAACATCGAAACTGGACCATGAATGAATGGAGGCATGTGCTCTCCACAGATGAATTCCGCTTCAGTTTGCAGAACGATTCCCGTTGCACATTAATCTGGAGAGAACCAGGTAGCCGATACAACCAGAGAAACATCGTTCAACGGGACCAGTATGGTGGTGGTGGAGTCATGGTGTGGAGCGGCATCATACTGAATGGCCGTACGGACCTGCACATCTTCATGAGTGGTCCAAGGAATACGCTCGGAGATACAGGGATGAGGTACTGAGACTACATGTTCCAATATTCAGAGGTGCCGTTGGTCCAAACTTCCTCTTGATGGACGATAATGCCCGACCGCACCACGCTGCTCTGGTGGATGAATTTCTGGCTGGGGAAGGCATTCATCGCATAGACTGGCCAGCGAGGTCTGTGGATCTGAATCCTATACAGTACGCCTGGGATGCATTGAGGAGGCGAATTGCATCCCGTCAGCCTCAACCAAGGACCCTCCAGACATTCGCATTGCCCTTACGAAGGAATGGGATCGAATGCCACAAGAGCTCTTGGACCATCTGATAGAAAGCATGCCACGTCGCTGCGAAGCATGTGTGGCCGTTATGAGTAATCGTACACCCTATTAACAGCATATTTTTTGTGGAAGACATTTCCAAGTTTTGCTAGTTGTTGTCAAAGGTGTACCTTAGCTATCAGAACCTTTCTGACACTTTTTCTTGGACAAGTTGTGTGACATACGGTGTGTGAGTCAGCTTCCATTTGTCCAGCAATGCGTCTGAGATTTCTACCAGGCAGTATGGCCTCGTTTAGTGATTATGCTTAACTTTAGGACACTAGTGTACTTGCGTAGCAGACATTTTTCACAATATTGTAGTAGTACTAGTTCAGAGTCCTTGTAACCGACTGAGCTAAAACGTTACGGCCCCATTAGAATTGTGGCCGCACATAGCCTAGTGACCTCTGCGGAGTTTCTCTGACAGACTTCACGAAACGTGAACGATATTGAATGTCGAGTATAGGATATTCAGCGACAGATAATTAGTTTGTTTGGTTCATTATATAGGCAATTACTGTGGCGAAGTCCTGAGCAGTCAGCACGGAAGCTCAGGAGATACGCATGTGTGGTTTATTAAGGAGTTCTCGGAAGGAGAAAACAGCTAAACTGCTTAAAGTACCTACTGTTATTTGAAAGGTAATAGCCAGGAAGTTCCAAAATCTCTTGAGGATGAGAACGCTGGCAGGATGGCTTCAAAGAAATGGGACACCATTCAGTGTTTGTAATCAGATTATTAGGAGCGCGTAACCTTATTGCACATGAAATCATACTTGCACTGGAAAATTAATAGCCTAGGACTTCATTTTTACATATCACAAATATTACCTAGTATGGACGCATTCATTTGATTTCAATGACTTGTTAAGACTTATCGGTGAATAATAATAATAATAATAATAATAATAATAATAATAATAATAATAATAATAATAGTTTTTCGTCCCACTAACTACATATTTACGGTTTTCGAAGACGCCGAGGTGCCCGAATTTATTCCTGCAGGAGTTCTCTTAAGTGCCAGTAAATCTACAGACACAAGGCTGATGTATTTGAGCACCTTCAAATACCACCGGACTGAGACAGGATCTAACCTGGCAAGTTGGGGTAAGAAGGCCAGCGCCTGAATCGTCTGAGCCACTCAGCCCGGCTATCAGTGAAGAAGTTGGGCGGTACATTTCAATTCATTCCAGTTTCAGTAGAGACTGATACTTTGCTCATTGAATCATCTTCGAGATTTAATACTCGTATTATAGATAATGTCCGCCTCTGTGGTGTAGTGGTTAGCGTGATTAGCTGCCACCCCTGGAGGTCCGGGTTCGATTCCCGGCTCTGCCACGAAATTTGAAAAGTGGTACGAGGGCTGGAACGAGGTCCACTCAGCCTCGGGAAGTCAACTGAGTAGAGGAGGGTTCGATTCCCACCTCAGCAATCCTGGAAGTGGTTTTCCGTGGTTTCCCACTTCTCCTCCAGGTAAATGCCGGGATGGTACCTAACTTAGTGTACGGCCGCTTCCTTCCCTCTTCCTTGTCTATCCCTTCCTATCTTACCATCCCCCCGCAAGGCCCCTGTTCAGCATAGCCGGTGAGGCCGCCTGGACGAGGTAATGGTCATCCTCCCCAGTTGTATCCCCCGACCCAGAGTCTGAAGCTCCAGGACACTGCCCTTGAGGCGGTAGAGGTGGGATCCCTGGCTGAGTCCGAGGGAAAAACCGATCCTGGAGGGTAAACAGACAAAGAAGAAGAAGAAATAGTAGAAGAAGAAGAAGAAGAAGAGCTATCCACCTACTTTGTGTGCTATGAAATGTTTTCAACATTAAAATCTTCCTCTTCTTTTCGAAAGTTTTTTTACGTACTGTGCACGTCCCGGAAAAGCTTCTCATTATTTGCATACTTCTTAACAATAATTATTATAGCTCAAAGTTATGAAAGCGACCAACTTCTTCAAATTTTCTAACAGTCAAAATTTCCTTTATTAGAACGGCCACTGCGTTAGAATTTCACCGTTCAACTCTTAAATGTCACAGTGATTATCCATAAAATATGCCTGTGACGTATATTTTGGGAAGATTCTTCTCACTGTACGTCAGCTGAGTGCTAATACCTGTGTGCGTAACGGATAAGGACAGGTCTGCGAAGTGCTTGTGCTAATTCTACTAATGACAAGTCTCCCTTGTCGTCGCGTCTGGGAGATTACGTCACTGGGAGCCCTACCCACCGCAGCAACTAGCTAAACTTGACTGACAGTGACTCCTCAAGACTTCTTCATAACCCTGGTCCATGCCTCCCACTCAGACGAGGACCACCTTTGAGATAGCCGAGGTACAACGCTGGTTGCTTTATTGTTTCAGATTTAAGTTCTAAAAATAATTGCATTATTTTATAATCGTCGTACTTACTTCTCGAAGCAAATCACAAAACAGTTCCAATAAGCAGGTCCATTCATTAGCTGTCCTTGACTGCCGAGGGTGTTAAACTATAGTGGGACTGTGAGGCAGGTAATGCACATGGGGCTTCCCCTTTTTCACTAGACCATCCATAAAATCTGATGATTTGTGGTAAATAAATAAATAAATAAATAAATAAATAAATAATAATAATAATAATAATAATAATAATAATAATAATAATAATAATAATAATAATAATAATAATAATAATAATAATAATAATAATAATAATAATAATAATAATAATGTCCGCCTCTATGGTGTAGTTATTTGTGTGATTATGCACCCTGGAGGACCGGGTTCGATTTCCGTCCCTGTCACGAAATTTGAAAAGTGGTACGAGGGCTGGAACGGGGTCCACTCAGCCTCAGGAGGTCAACTGATTAGAGGAGTGTTCAATTCCCACCTCAGCCATCCTTGATGTGGTCTTCCGTGGATTCCCACTTCTCCTGCAGGCAAATGCCGGGATGTTACCTAACTTTCCAATCTTCCCATCCCCCTACAGGCTCCAGTTCAGCATAGCAGGTGATGCCGCCTGGGCAAGGTACTGGTCCTTTTCCTTAGTTGTAACCCTCGATCTAAAATATCACGCTCTAGGACACTGCCCTAGAGGCGGTAGAGGTGGGATCCCTCCCTGAGTCCGAGGGAAAAACCAGCCGTGGAGGGTGAGCGGATAAATAAATAAATAAATAAATAAATAAATAAATAAATAAATAAATAAATAAATAAATAAATAAATAAATAATACTGATTGTTACCGTGTTTCCGTGGCTCACAGAGGAATAGGAAGCGCCTGGGTTGAATGGCTGGACAGGGACCACTTTAGATCAAAATTTACCTTAACAAAAATTGGAAATTTTATTTCTTTCCTTTCTTAAAATTAAGAGAGAGTGTTTTAATGACATATCAAGAAACCTTTGACATATTAATTGGTGATATTCATATTAACAACGAGCTCGTCGGCTCCAACAATGCACTGGACTTAGAAGTCCATAATCAGGTACAAGATTAATTGGTAGAAACTCCCAGTCGTTAACCTACTGTACATATGAAAGAGCATAGTTGCTCCGAACAGGTACAGGTACACCTTATAGAGTCTGAGCTCCAAATACCTAGAGGCTAGCCTCAATCAAGCAATTATTTGCTAATTTACAATTTCAATTATACTTGTAACCCCTAGGGTGAAACTACTTCATAGTGTTCATTCACAGGTTCCCCATGGTGGGCTTATCAGTTACAGGTTTCACAACTAGGAAAGTATTGCTCCCCAAGGGAACCTAAATGTAGACAAAAAGAATATACAGGGCATAAATTACCCCTTCTTCTAGGCCTTAAGAAGGAAAAGAAAATGTTAGATAAAACAGGCCATTAACAAAAGGCAATGAGGGGAAACCCAAGCACTCCCTAGAAGAATTTTCTGGAAAATAGAAGAGCCTAAGTTGGATTAAGGCCCAATTACACAGAGGCTAATCCCATGCTAAAAAGTGTGACTAAAGGGGAACATGTAAAGGTCGAGACAAATTTCCAAAATTTAGAGGTTGAAAACTTTAGTCGCCCAGCACGAAGGTAGAAGGGGAGAGTTCCGAGTGTCACCACTCGTGCTCCCTTACATTAAATGTTTTCCCATTAGGGGATATAAATAGAGCCCGAAGACTGCGCAGAAGGTCCTACATTTCAGCCCAAAAAGGAAAGATTAAATATTAGATTTTAAGAAAACTGCTAAAATCATCCCCTCGAAACACATTCCAGCACAATCCCATGTTTAAGTAAACTCTGCCATAACCTGTTAGTGATGGATCTTCTTCAAGCTGGCCTCCGGCTCCCCTCTAATCAACGTCAAGTCGCACTCTCAGTAACCGGAACAAATCTAACAAGACGGCCTTAAAGCGCTCTCCTTTAATGGCTGCGCAGTGGGAATTTCCGGATTAAAATAAAATCCCGAGCACTGATAGGCTAAATTACCATACACTCCCCCGGGTTTGATTGGCTAGAGAACTTAGTTTCAGGCATGTGATAGGCAGACTACATTAGAGGAGGAACGAAGTAAAGTGTTGACAACTTCGGCACATCAAGAAAACAATAATAAGAAAAAGGTTTACTAACTACAGCCATCGAAGTATCTCCTTAAGTTGACTTGGGCTTAGCCCATTAGACATCGCTAGAAAATCAATACCGGGCGAGTTGGCCGTGCGGTTAGGGTCACGCAGCTGAGAGCTTGTATCCGGGAGATAGTGGGTTCGAACCCCACTGTCGGCAGCCCTGAAGATGGTTTTCCGTGGTTTCCCATTTTCATACCAGGCAAACGCTGGAGCTGTACCTTAATTAAGGCCACGCCCGCTTCCTTCCCACTCATAGGCCTTTCCTATCCCATCGTCGCCATACGACCTATCTGTGTCGGTGCGACGTAAAGCAGAAAAAGAAAATCGATGGCAGAGCCATCTAACCATCGGGGCAGAAAGTTTTAGAAAGTCTCAAAATTTCCCCGTCACTGTCATAGATGGCGATAGAGAAGGTGCGCAGTTTAAGTAGCCGGGGAAGGTGTACCTCTGGTAGGTCTACAATAATAATAGTGTATATCATACGACATGGTGAAGTGAGAAAGGAATTAAATGGCGTATGACTTTTTGTGCCGGGAGTGTGCGAGGACATGTTCGGCTCGCCAGGTGCAAGTCTTTTGATTTGACACCCGTAGGCGACCTGCAAGTCATGAGGATGAAATGATAATGAAGACGGCACACACACCCAGCTCCCGTGCCAGCGAAATTATCCATGATGGTTAAAATTCCCGTCCCTGCGGAGAATCGAACCTGGGACCCCTGTGACCAAAGGCCAGCATGCTAACCATTTAGTCATGGAGCCGGACAGTGGAAAAGAGAGAACAAGGAAGAGAGATGGATGGTTAGTGTGTGGCAGCGATTAGGGGGGAGGTGGCGTTAGTCACCCCTCCCGCATTGTGGAGAAAAAAATAAATATGTATTCCATTTTAGCCACCTCAAACTAGGAATTATAAAAAAACAGTTTATACAAAACCTGTCGTCTTATCACCTAATTATTTTCTTTAATTTCCTTAAATATAAAAAACAAAGTACTTAGCTGAAGTACGCGCAAATTTATCACTCAACGCAGCTAACTGATTCGTACAGCGCCACAGCAAGTAGTAGAGACTCGCGCATCAGCGTGTAGAAGCGCGATTACCATCTTATGGCACAAAAACATAGAACCAAACCAAACTAAACCCCATCGCACTACAGCCCTTGAAGGGCCTTGGCCTACCAAGCGACCGCTGCTCAGCCCGAAGGCCTGCAGATTACGAGATGTCGTGTGGACAGCACGACGAATCCTCTCGGCCGTTATTCTTGGCTTTCTAGACCGGACAAAAACTTAAGTGTGCACTAAATATGTTTTGTACGTTGACAAGTCACTCTGCTGCAACCAACGCCGTCTCAATCTCTATATACTGCCTGCTCTATGCTATGCGGTTAACATGCAGCTTAGCTTGAGTTCTCAGTAATACCTCCGCTAGGAGCGCCAGCTACCGCACCCAGCTCATCTCCGTACCCACGTTGTTGTTAAGTTCCCGCGCATTCACTTCGAGTGTGTATGTGTGTGTTTCTGGCTGAAAAATGGTGAATTGTTGTGCTCCTGTGTAAATCAAAGCAAGGGAATCAAATTTCTTCAGGTGTGAGGTTTCATGAAATACCCTCAAGTAAAGAACTTCGGACAAAGTGACTTAACGCTATATCAAGGCAAGGATCAAACAAGGATAGTGAATTGATTGCATCCGATTGTTCTCGTGTTTGTAGCCTGCATTTTAGTGATGGGGATTACCTAGAAAACTGTAAGAGAAAGATACTGAAGCCAAATGTTGTACCTAGCCAGTTTCCGAATTCTAACGAGAAAAATAGCTCCACAAAAGACCAGAGAGCGACAAGATATTTCTTCGGAAAAAATCCTCGAGGAAAAACGCTTTTCAACCGCCGGAAATACCTTGGATATCGGACACGAAATTCATGTGAACAATGATGTCTCAATCCAAGTCCATATCCCAACGAGTGATAGGGACAGCAGTCATCAGAAGATCATAAATCATAGACTCCGATCGAGAATTCTGAGATTGCGAGAAAAACTGACGAAGAAGGATAATGAACTTAAAACGACTACCGAGGAAATTCGAAGACAACCCAGAAATTGATCATTTGATGAGATTAAAGGAAGCAGCCAAATATAATGATCAAAAGGCCGCTTTTCTTTTAGATCAAATCAATAATTTCCGCAAGACAAAATCCGCCTGGTCAGGACAAACCATAAGGTACTGTGTGGCGTGGAGAATTATATCCCCAAAAGGTTACGATAAGGGAGGACTTCTACATTTCGGTCCAAAATAATATCCCCACCTATAAATTTTACTTAATGGATGTCAAAACAACAAAAAAGAGGCCATATTTCATTGGTTTTCTAAACTTTTTTTTGTTTAAAAGTTGAATTAAGTTGTACAGAACATATTGCATCAAAATCAGCTTGCATTAATATTTTGTGTGTCCATCTCGTGCCTTTTAATGTGCTTGAACTCGATGGGTCATTGACTCGACAAGTTTTTTGAAATGAAATGTACGTGTGTTAGTTACAAAAATTGATACTAAATGGCACTTACATACCTGGAAGTTTCATTTCACTCCAGCAGTTTTCTCTAGTTTGTCTTCTCTCCAATTTTGTCACATGTTTTTTGTTAAGCTGAAGTGTGTGCATTTTATGAAGAACAGTGTGAAAACCTAATTTCGTAAGTATCCAGGCCGTTTTTATATTTATCTATTGTACTATTTAAAGCATAAATAACAATGACTTTGTGTTTCCATGGTTATTCATACAAGTATTTGGTATTACAGGTTATGGAAAAGAGAAAAGACCTTGCTCCAAAGAAGCAAGGGATGGTTTTGGGACTCAAAGCAGAAGGATTCTCGAATAGGGAAGTTGCTAGGAAATTATCATTTGACCACAAAACTGTGGGAAATATATTGAAGAAATAATCTGAAACTGGAAAGTCTAGTTTGAAGTACAAATGTGGTCGGAAGAAAATCTCCAGTCCCAGATTGTGCATGTCAATGAAAATGACGTCAGTGACAGAACTCAGCACATGCGGCAAAATAATCCAGACTCTGTACATTTCTATTCACCAGCAGATAAAAGACTACAATGGCTGATAATGATTTCATCGAGTACATTAAAACAATTCTGTTGGAATCAAAACGTGCAAAGCTGAAGGGTCTAACTAATGGGACGAGAGATGCTCTCTTGCTAACTGTGAAATCTACAGTAGAATGTGCGACTTATCTGTTACAGAATGGGTTCTTTTATGTTCTCACTAGAAGATTTTCTGGGGATGCAGTAGAAGCTCTGTTTAGTGCAGTGAGTTTAGGTGGTGGATCAAATGTACATGCTGACAAACGCACTGCAGTATGTTCTATAAAACGTATCCCTAAATCTTGGCCTATGATACCTTCTCGCCTTGCGAATGTTGCTAGTGCAGATGCTAGTGACTGCGGTCACACCTTGCCGACTGAATACTTCAATCAACCTCACGAGAAACAAATCTAACTACAAGACGAAATTGCTCTTCCCGATGATGTCACCGTCCTGGAAAAATGCTATGGATTTGGCACTATTTGCTTTTATATCTCACTCCCCCCTCGCCAACACCGCAAATGGGGCTGAACTTTGACTTTAAAAAATCGGAGTTTTACTGTTCACGTCAGCGATTGCATTCAAGCGACGGTTCCATCCTTCCACAACGTTCCACGATGTCGCCTGCCGGTACAATTCCATGCATCAATTGGGAAATGAGGGGTTTTCTAACCACTGGTCAATGAAATAGTCGAAAAAATTGAGTTGCTCATGTGCTACAGCAACACTGTGGATGTGTAGCCAGCCTTCCTCCACATCTGTCGTCTTTAAAAACGCCAGAGCAGCGCACATTCTCACGGAGTCTCGTATTTCCTGGCGTGTGCTGTAATCTTTGGCAAGCGCAAGGTTTTGTACATTCCTCCATAGACTTCGTGAAAAATAAAAAAGCACCCGTGAAATTCTGCAGCAGGAAGTACAGTGTTGATTGCCTCGATCATTCCAGCTTCGAAATTTGCGTTTACTGTCTCAGAGGACCAATCTGGAATCACCCGAAGAATGGCGTTAAACAGGCGAATTTAAGTTGGCTTTCTTTTGTCAGGAAGTAATGCGAAAACAACGGGGGTTACGTTCGTTTCTTCTACAGTGCTTCCTAAATCTACGTGGATGGTGTACAACTGAGAAAATTGTTTGCTAACACTCTGAAAGGTGCCATTCATGAAAAAATTCTTATTTTCTTTTAATGCAGTTTTTCCTGTGGAACTGGCAAATATAAGTATCCGCTCACCACCACAGTCATCAGCTAGTAAGAAATTATTTCCATCTGCCATCTTCAAACTTTCTGAATCGAACTCAACTTCATCTCGATGATTGAGTTCAGCCTGAATTCCCTGAGCATCCCTTCGCTGTCTATGCAGAGTAGACTTGCAGTTATATAACTGAGGAATTCTGGTAACTAGTTCAAATCCGGATTGTAGAAGAGGTTTGAAGTCGTCGTCAAAAATCCGAAACGAAGAGGAACTAACTATACTATCTATATAAATAAAATAAGAGTTCTGTCTGTATATTACTTGGAATAGTGAAATTTTGGCATAATTCCATCGTAGAAGCCGAATCGATCTTTATCTCAATTTCTGTCTGTCTGTCTGTCTGCTGTCGAGCAAGACATCGCTCGCAGATTGTAAACTCGCTTCGCTAGTTTACTTCCTTCGGCCTTCAGCCTCAGGATTTGCAAGGAGTTCAAACTCAATTTAAATTAATATATGCCCATTTAAAAGCTAGGGGGCCAGAGATGACTAACCCCCACAGAGCTCGTCTCCAGATAGCAAATAATAAGTATTCAAAATTTGAATGAAATTGCTCCAGTGGTTTAGGAGGTGAAGTGTCATTTACACACATACATACAGTACATACATCCGTTTATCTCTCTATATAAAATAACATGTCCTGACTGACTGACTGACTGACTGACTGACTGACTGACTGACTGACTGACTGACTGACTGACTGACTGACTGACTGAATAATTCATCAACGCCGAGTCAAAACTACTGGACATAAAGAAATGAAATTTTGTGGATACATTTATATTAGCGTGTAGGTGCTCACTAAGGGAGGATTTTTGGATATTCCGGTGCTAAGCGGGTGAAAAGAGGAGGTCAGTTTTTAAAATGGGGACAACTATATCTCAAAAATTTAAAAGTTTACATACGTAAAAATTGGTATTTGGAATCTCCTTTAAAAATAAAGAAACACGTATTTCCTTGTTTTCGGAATATCCACTTAAGGGGGTGAAAAATGGGAAAGAATGTTAAACACCTTTTATCAGGAGACTTATATCTCAAAAAATGAACATGTTACAGACATGAAAATTGAAATTTGGAATCTCCTTTGAAAATAAGGAAACACGTATTTTTGTGTTTTTGGAAAATCCGATGTATAGGGGTGAACAGGAATGACAAACGGGGTGAATTTAAAAAAAGACTATATCTGCAAATTATCTCAGACAGGTAACATAATTACGGATTTTAAAACTGGTATTTGGAATTTCCTGTAACAGTAAAGAACATAATTTTTTTTTCGGAAAGTCCACTTAAGGGAAACAGAAAAAAGGGGTGAATTTTTATAAATAGCATATCTACAGTATATCTCAAAACTTAACATGTTGCCGACGTGAAAATTGGTATTTGGAATCTCCTTTAAAAATAAGGAAATATGTATTACTTTATTACTTTGTTTTCGGAAAAACCCATAAAGAGGGTGGGGTTGAAAAAATTAGTTGAGATATTCGTACGAATATATATACCAAAAATCTAAAGATGTTACAAACGTGAAAACTGGAATTCGGAATCTCCTTTCAAAATAAAGAAACACGCATTTGGCGGGGGGGGGGGGGGCAATCAATTAGGTAGGGGGGATGAAAACGGAGATTAATTCCTTTTACTAGGATACATATATCACAAAAACCGAAGATGTAAAGTCGTGATAATTCATATCTGGAAGCTCTTTTAAAAAAACGGGTTCTGTTCATTTTTGGAAAATTCACTTAAGTGGGGAGTGTGAAAGGAAGTGAAAAAAATTGAATTCTTTTTCTTCAGAAACTCATATCTCAAAACTGAAGGTTACAGACGTGGGAATTGGTATTTGGAATCTCCTTCAAAAATAAAGATACACGCATTTCTTAGGTGGGGTGAAACCAACTTAACGGATGGGTTTGGAGTGAAAAAAGAGTTGAATTCTTTCCACGAGGATACTTATATCTCAAAACTGAAGATGTTACAGACATGAAAATTTGTATTTGGAATTTTCTTTCAAAGTAAAGAAGCACGTAATCTTTTGTCTTTGGAAAATCCACTTAAAGGGGCTGAATTAATTGAAAAATTAGTCGAATTCTATGTATGAGGATACTTATATCTCAAAAAGTACAGATGTTACAGACGTAAAAATTAGATTTTTTGATCTCCTCTAAGAATAAAGGAACACTCATTTCTTTTTTCTTTTTGAAAATTGACGTAAAGGGTGTGGGGTCAAAAATAAGTAAATAAGTAGTTGAAATATGTTCATGAGGATTCTTTATCTTAAAAACTGAAGCTGTTACATACGTGAAAGTTGGTATTTTTAATTTTGGTTCAAAATAAAGAAACACGCATTTTTTTGTTTTTGGAAAGGCCACTTAAGGCGGGAGATGGGTGAAAAGAAGTGAAGAAGAAGAAGTTGAATTATTTTAATGAGTATACTTTTATTTTTAAAAAAACTGAAGGTGTTACAGACGTACAGACATGAAAACTGGTATTTGGAATCTCCTTTAAAAATAATGAAACACGTAGTTTTTCATTTCCGGAAAATCCATTTAATGAGCTGAAAGGAATTTCAAAAGCAGGTGAATTTTTAAAATGAGTACCGGTATATCTACATTATATGTCAAAAACTTAATATGTTAGAGACAAGAAACTTGGTATTTGGAATGTACTTTTAAATACAGGAACATATACCTCTTTGCTTTCGGAGAAGGCACTTAACGGGGGAAAGGGGGGGGTGAAAAGAAGTGAAAAATAGTTGATTTTTTGGGATAATTATATCCTCAAAACTGAAGACGTTAAGACGTGAAAGTTGGTATTTAGTCCTTTAAAAAATAAAGAAAAACGTATTTTTGTTTTCGGAAAATACACTTAAATGGGGGTGGGGGTTGGGGATGGACTGACCAAGGGGTTGAATTCTTTTTATGGGGATATATAGGTTGCTCATTTCTTGACACAAAAGCTGAGCGGAATGAGTATTGCTGTTTGTTTTACGCCACAGATAGATCTTATGGTGATGATTGGATACGGAAGGGCTAGGACTGGGAAGGAAGCGACCGTGGCCTTAATTAAGATACAGACCTGGCATTTGCTAAAGTGAAAATGGGTAAAACAGGAAGACTTGGCTGTGCTGTGAAAGTTGCGCAGCTGTGTGCTTACATTAGGGAGGAGTGATTTCCAATACACCGTCAACAGCCCTGAAGATGGTTTTCTATGGTTTCCCATGTTCACATCTGCTAAATGCTGGGGTTGTACCTTGATTAAGACCATGGCCGCTACCTTCCCAATCCTAGCCCTTTTCCATCTTTGCGTCGCCGTAAACCTTCGATCTGCTAGTGCGATGTTACACAGCTAGCAATAATATGTTATCTTAATCCAGCGTTCGAACTCACAATATCCCCAATGCAAGCTCACAGATACGTGATCCAAACCGCTTCCGAGGTGCCGGAATTATGCTCCACATGAGTTTCTTTACATGCCGATAAATCTACCGGCCCAAGTGTGGCGTACTTAAGTACCTTCAGAACCAGAGTGGAGCTGTGATAGAATCGCCAGCATGGGCACAGGAGGCCAGGGGACTACCGTCTGAGCCACTCAGCTCAGCGAAGCTCACTCGTATTCATTTATTATTATGATTATTATTATTATTATTATTATTATTATTATTATTATTATTATTATTATTATTATTATTATTATTATTATTATTATTATTATTATTTTCTTTCCTTCTTAATACATTTACCATCCAGGGTTGGTTTTTCTCTCGGACTCAGCGAGGGATCCCACCTCTACCGAGCTCGATAGCTGCAGTCGCTTAAGTGCGGCCAGTATCCAGTATTCGGGAGATAGTAGGTTCGAACCCCACTGTCGGCAGCCTTGAAAATGGTTTTCCGTGGTTTCCCATTTTCACACCAGGCAAATGCTGGGGCTGTACCTTAATTAAGGCCACGGCCGCTTCCTTCCCACTCCTAGCCCTTTTCTGTCCCATCGTCGCCGTAAGACCTATCTGTGTCGGTGCGACTTAAAACGACTAGCAAAAAAAAAAAAAAAAAAAAAAAAAAATAGCCACCTCACTTTGGGTCTGGGGATGGAACTGAGAAGGAGCACTACTCGCCCAGGCGATCTGACCTGCTATGCTGAACAGGGGCCTCGAGGGCGGGGGGGGGGGGGGAGATAGGAAGATTGGAAGGGATAGACGAGGAAGAGGGAAGGAAGCTGCCGTGGCCTTATTTTGGGTACCATCCCGGCATTTGTTTGGAGGAGAAGAGGGAAACAACGGAAAACCTCTTCGAGGATGCCTGAGGTGGAATCGAACACACCTTTACTCAGTTGACCTCCCGAGGCTGAATGGACCCCGTTCCAGCCCTCGTACCATTTTTCAAATTTCGTGGGCAGAGCCGGGAATCGAACCCGGGCCTCGGGCGTTGGCAGCTAATCACACTAACCACTACGCTACAGAGGCGGACATTATTATTATTATTATTATTATTATTATTATTATTATTATTATTATTATTATTATTATTATTATTATTTCAACTCTGGGCTTATCTACGTTCATAGTGGGTATATCTGTTCCGCTAGTCATCAACGACGCAGAAACACGAGAGCCTGTCTCTACCGCTTCGAATGATTTTACTGTTACAAAGTAACAGATGACATGAATTGGAAAGCATGCGTTGGAATTAGAAACAGGTGGAGAAGCGGCAATGCATGATGTAATATAAAGCATTATAATGAGAGTGAAGTAAGTAGTATTAGAGTGTGACTCCACTCCCTGCTATACCCACTGAGAGCAAAAAAATGCGTAGAAAAATTTACCTGATACTGAACTTTTTAATGTATTAAGTTGTGAATGTGATTAATCCTCATTAAGCCTCTACAGTGGAATGAAAAAAGATACTGTATGTCCAGATTCACACGAAGGTTTTCTGAATAATAGGATGAGTAATTAAAATTTAATTACTTCGTGTGGCTATTGCCAGACAGGTGCAGCCATTCTACGGCAGACCCTCCGAGAAAGGTGGGTGTCAACTGCTATGTATGGAATTTTTTTACAATTCGCTTTACGTTGCACCGACCTTGATAGTTCTTATGGCGACGAAAGGATAGGAAAGGACTAGGCGTGGGAAGAAAGCGGGAAGAAAGGGTACAGCCCCTGGAATTGCCTTGTGCGAAAATGAGAAAACACGGAAAATCATCGTCAGGGCTGCCGACAGTGGGGTTCGAACCCACTATCTCCCGAATGCGAGCTCACAGCTGCGTGATCCTAACCACGCGGCCAACTCACTCGGATTAGTGTGGACTGGCAAAGGTACTTACTTTATTCCTCAAAATGACTTGTGAAATGACCGAGATATGAATGTAATGAGTCAATGGTCAATTATTGCTGTACTTGGGTTATAAGTTTCAGAGCTATTATAATGACTGCTAGTTTTAGAGTTATGTAAACGAACAGATTTTGTTCTACTTATGAGTACGTATTAATATTAATTTCGGAGTTAATGTTTTTCTGACTATTATCATAATTTTGAATATATTATTATTATTATTATTATTATTATTATTATTATTATTATTATTATTATTATTATTATTATTATATCTTGTTCTAATGTTAATTTAGTAGTATTTTTGTCAAATTGTGAAACAGTGGTTAAGTAAGTGTAAGAAAGAGCCCAGAGTCCCAACTTCGCCACCAATAAAGATGAGAACTATATATTACTCTTTTATTCTATGAGAATTATCATTTCCCCTAAATAGGCATATGTTAAATATGCATTAATCTATAAACGAAACACGTAATATATAAATAGGCTTATTTTTCACACTCTCTAGTTATACTTAACAATGGTTTATGGGAACAATGACCTAATTTCGTCCCCCTAGGGATTTCCAGTTTGCCAGGTTGCTACCTAATGTTTAGCCACGCGCACACCTGTAGCCTCATCCCGTTGTCCTGTTGTGAGAGTTGGTTGTGTGCACCACGTTTAGTTTCTGTGTACGAGGAGAATTCATTTTTCATACTGAGCTGAGTTAGAGCAGCATTCCAATTAAGAGCCTGTTATTCCTAGAGTGAGCACTGATATCTGTATGGAATACTGGACTGCATTTCAGTCGTGTGTTGTAGTTTCTGGCGTGTAATAGCTACAGTGAGGTAGCGGCCATTGTAATAAATCAGGAACGTTTGTTATATTGTCCCCCTTCATTTTATTTGTTATTTATGAAGTTTATTATTATTTTCGGATAACTCGTGGGCTGAGTGGTCAGCGTTCATGCCTTCAGTTCAGAGGGTCCTGGGTTCCATTCCCGGCCGGGTCAAGGATTTTAATCGCCTCTGATTAGTTCTTCTGGCCCGGGGACTGGGTGTTTGTTTCTGTCCCAACACTTTCCTCTTTTTTGTTCTGAAAGAGTCGCACGTTTATTTCTGTAATAATATTATTTATTGTATATATATATTTAATTCAACTTCTGAATTATATGATGTAAATATATGGATAATAATTTAGTACTAATTTCAACAATTTTTTTTAACTTCGCTCCAGCTCGAGAGTCTAAGGTGTAAGATAAAAGACTTCGTCCAGTGGAGCGTTATCTGGAAAAGTGCCCATAACACTGGCAGCATTTCCTCGCTGGATAGCAATAGCAATTCCTCTTCATATTCAGACAACATACTACACTACCAACCACTACAGAAACACGCAATAGTGATTACAGCCCTCCGTACAGGGTTGGCGTCAGGAAGGGCATCCGGCTCTAGAACAGGGCCAAATCCACATGTGTGACACAGTTATCACCCTCGATCCCACTGGTTTGGGAAATGCGGTAGAAAAAGAAGAAGAATATAAACCATTTCGGATAGTAAAACGCGAGCAGTGGGCTAAGGAGGCAATGAAAATGGCTATTAAGGCAGTGAGGGACAAAATAATGGGTTACAAACGTGCAAGTAGTGCGTTGAACATCCCGCGAGCAACACTGAAATACTTTATAAAAAGGAATACCGTACCAAGAAAACATTTTGCTTAAATGGCCTTCAAGTAATTTATTACGGGGAAAGTGTTTTGTAAAGTCAGAAAGGAAACATATGAAAGTCTACAGCATCTTTTCCAGTCATTCGACCATCTAGCGGCGAGGATAGAAATTATGCCGGCTGCCGAGGCCTGTCGCACTACTCTGGGGCAATGATTAATGACTGACAGATGAAATGAAATAATATTGGAGAGTGTTGCTGGGATGAAAGATGACAGGGAAAACAGGAGTACCCGGAGAAAAATCTCTCCCGCCTCCGGTTTGTCCAGTACAATTGCGACATGGAGTGACCGGGATTTGAACCACGGAACCCAGCTGTGAGACGCCGACGCACTGCCGCCTGAGCCATGGAGGCTCAGAAAGGAAGCATACATTAAAATTAATTGTAGTTTTTAAAAAATTTGTTTGGGGACGAAATTACGTACACATTTTTGCTAGTTTAGTTTCTGTAGTGTTTATGCTTATGTTTCAATGTAACTCGCCCGTAAGTGGAGAATATATTCAGTAATATATATACACCAATTTCTAACCTTGTGCATAATATTTTTGAATTTCTACAAGTCCAAATCTGCTACGGGGGCGAAATATGGGACATCAATGTTAATGGTGGACAGTTTGAACCTTTCATGAAAGAAAGTGTTTCATGTGTAAGTTCTGTTCCTGTGTGTTTCCCATTAATAATTGGATGCCGTTATGCATCACTAGATCAAGCGCCAAAAGTTGGTTGGGAGATAATCGCGTTTAAATTTGGTTCTATGTGTAAATTCGAGCGAACATAATTTTGCTAAATATGGTATTACTGGTGTTGTAGGATAATAGATGTACCTTCTCACCAAATTTCAATTTTTTTATACTCGCACTACATAGATTTTCTTGAAGAAATGACGCTTAGTCTACTGATGCAATTTAAGGTTTTTCTCAAGTGCAAATAATACATCACGATGCTACACCAATAACCCCTAACTCTTTAGTATCTACTAAGTAAAACTTCAAAAAATATCACGTGGCGGCAGCCATGATTAAAAACTGAATCTCCTACTGTCTGGAAAGGTCCGCTAAGTGCTTGATCCAGCACGAGCCGCGCCACAACTCCAGCACATTATTCAAGTTTTAGATGGAGAAATTCTAGAAGGGAAGCTATTCCCTAAAGTCGTTGCTATAACGACTTACTGATTTGAGGAATTTCAACTTATCTGAGTCAAATACATTGGTAAAACATGAGCCATTGTAGTCTATACAATTTTTGAATGGATTTTCCTTCACGATAGGCCTATTATATTCTGAGAGTACAGTGTTGACGTGATATTTTTATGCCTTGTTTTGTTCTGCTTGAGACAGAAAATGTGATTAAAGATATTTTCTCCCATAAATACACACAATTCACTGGACAGGTAATAAGATTGTTGCTCTCAGTTCATTCAATCTCGAAATCAGGTACTCCATTAAACCTATCTACGTCATCCACGATGTCAGAATCTGCTTGAAGATTCTAGTAAAATTGTTTGGCATTTGCAGGTATTAGGTGCGTCAGCGAACCAAAGCCTCTTAGTTTGGCTTCAGAGATAGGTTTTCCTTTTGGCCACAAAGGTATTAATGCCTGATGAAAGGGAAATCTACTTTCCCATGGTCGTGCCTGTCTTGACTTGTTTCGATTTACTTCCTGAGATTCACCATCAAATTCTAGAAAATGATTCTCAGACGCAACCTTCTTAGCAAGCTGCATTAGTAGCATTGTCTTCCTCCTTACTTTTGGAACTACTTGATACATCGCTGAACTTCGTCACTTGATAAACCACTCAGTGTATCACCACGTAAAAATGTCAGCACTATCGAAAACGCGGGCTCCCTCGCTGTCATCCGCGCGCAGTGTGAGGAATGTGGCGCTTGGTCT
This sequence comes from Anabrus simplex, assembly GCF_040414725.1. NCBI lineage: Eukaryota > Metazoa > Arthropoda > Insecta > Orthoptera > Tettigoniidae > Anabrus > Anabrus simplex. The sequence goes on from NC_090266.1 coordinate 1,178,239,727, forward strand.
AATGATGCAAACTGGAACGTCGCATAGTCTACTGATGCAATATACATTTTTACTGATTCCCGCTTTATCGCTTAAGGTTTCTGTTTACTAACAACTAACGGCCTTTTGTAATGCAGTGGGGAATTTTTTATAAATAGTTCAAGCCTTCCTCTACAAGATGGAGCTAAAATCTCAATTTTTGTCAAATGGCGCTTAGTCTACTGATGCATAACGGCATCCAATTAATAGAGAGTTGTAGAAAATTAGTTCTAACCTGAAAATAAATTGTTTCCGGACCCATGTCCATATTTTTTCTACTGCATATAAGGAATGTGTCCTGAGAGTTTGGTCTAACATTGATACACCACAGGGTAAGTTGGCTGTGGGGTTAGGACCGCGCAGCTGTGACCTTGTATTCGGGAGATAGTGGGTTCGAACCGCACTGTGGGCAGTCCTGAAGAAGGTTTTCCGTTCTTTCCCACTTTCACACCAGTTAAATGCAGGGGCTGTACCTTAATTAAGGCCACGGTCACTTCCTTTCCTTTTCTAGCCCTTTCCTATCCTATCGTCCCCATAAGATCTATCTATGTCGGTAAAGAATATTTAAAAAAGTATTACACCAGGTATAACCTCGTCCGCTTGTCGCTTTTGACCAAGTAAATCTTCCAAAAAAGACGTATTCTACATTAATAATTAAAGCATACTTAAACAATTCTGAATGCCGAATCTGAAGAGCCGACTGTTTCCTATTGTTCGCACTGAAGAAGTCATCGACCCTGAGCCTCACCTAAATGAACAGTTCGAAGAAAGCTTTAAATGCTACAGAAATCTGCGCATAGCCCGCGCTCTTCGTTCTTCTCTGAGCTAACATTACCTGTCGACAAATACGAGCCACAAATATTGTCATTGTATTGTTCGAATAATGCCATACTGTGCCTGGAATCACGACTCTCCAGATAGAGTCAACACTACACGAAATGTAAACAAGTATAATCCTTTTGATAGGTCTCATTCAGAGTTCCGGTTCGACGTTACCTACTATAGACACACCAACTGTGTGTTCTGTAATCGATGTTGTCAAATTACCTAGTGCCATCTGGTCCAGTTATGAATGGTTCTGCTGTACACATCTGTTCTTTTTATTTTACAAGTGCTCTTTTGCTAAAAGTTACTGGAGTTCTAGGACTAAAGATACCATGCAACCAGAAATATATAAACAACTACGGTTTACCTCGCAACAGAGCTCGCCTGTGTTAGAAAAAGAAGCGCCAAACTAGTCAGCTGCGATAATATATGAAGTCATTGGTTCGCATCCAGACGTCAGCAGCCAAATAACGGCTTAGAAATCTCCATTGTACAGCTGACAAATTCCTTCTTTCTCCTTCTCTTCTTCTTCTTATTTTTATTGAAAAAATACACAGCCTGTTTCCAGTCACTCGACCGGATCAGGAATGGAATGAATTAATACCCCATCTAGCAGCAAAGATAGAAATTGTGCCGGCTGCTCAAGTCTGTCGCACTCCTCTGAGGTAATGATTAATGACTGACAGATGAAATGAAATGACATTGGAGAATGTTGCTGGAATGAAAGATGACAGGAAAAATTGGAGTATCCGGAGAAAAATCTGTCCCAATTCCGCTTTGTCCAGCAAAAACCTCGCGTGGAGTGACCGGGATTTCAATCAAGGGACCGTGCGGTGAGAGGCCGGTGCGCTGAAGCCTGAGCCACGGAGGCTCCTACTCCGTAAATACTCACTGCTATTGTACACAAGAAGTGCAGCACACATCGCTTGCCACCACGGCAATTCGCCATAGAGTTAACAGGGGCTTTATATCCCATTCAGGTTAAACTTATTATTATTATTATTATTATTATTATTATTATTATTATTATTATTATTATTATTATTATTATTATTTCTGGAAATGTTCTTACATTCCCTTGATATATTAAGCATAACCTATATTTGCACGTTTTGTTAATTTAAAGTACTTAAAATGCCTACTGTCCGCCTCTGTGGTGTAGTGGTTGTGATTAGCTGCCACCCCCGGAGGTCCGGGTTCGATTCCCGGCTCTGCCACGAAATTTGAAAAGTGGTACGAGAGCTGGAACGGGGTCCACTCAGCCTCGGGAGGTCAACTGAGTAGAGGTGGGTTCGATTCCCACTTCAGCCATCCTCGAAGTGGTTTTCCGTGGTTTCCCACTTCACCTCCAGGCGAATGCCGGGATGGTACCTAACTTAAGGCCACGGCCGCTTCCTTCCCTCTTCCTTGTCTATCCCTTTCAATCTTCCCATCCCCCGGCAAGGCCCCTCTTCAGCATAGCAGATGAGGCCGCCTGGGCGAGGTACTGGTCATTATCCCCAATTGTATCCCCCGACCCAGAGTCTGAAACTCCAGGACACTGCCCTTGAGGCGGTGGAGGCTGGATCCCTTGCTGAGTCCGAGGGAAAAACTGACCCTGGAGGGTAAACGGTTGATGATGATGATGATGATGATGATGATGAAAATGCCTACTTTTTGCTATGTGTTTTGCGTCGCACCGACTCACGGAGGTCTTATGGGGACAACAGTGTAGGACAAGGCTAGGACTGGGAAAATAGTAACTGTCGCTTCCAGGATGGCTCTAGTCAGTTGACCTCCCGAGGCTGAATGGACCCCGTTCCAACCCTCGTAACACTTTTCAAATTTCGTGGCAGAGCCGGGAATCGAAACCGGGCCTCCGGGGTTGGCAGCTAATCACACTAACCACTACACCACCGAATAGATAGCTTCTCATCACTAAAACCAGAAATTATTTTCAATATATCGTATTGAATACAAACTTTTTTCAGCCTATAGGCTACCAAGTACTTTTAGGGTTACTGGAATTACTCTGCTCATTTTTTCTTGGTTTTGGTTGGGCGTTGCAGACCGGATGGCCTTCTCAACCCCACGTGATTTCCCAGGTGAAAATTCATATCCGCAATCGAACCTAGGCCATCCTTGTGGTAAGCCAGCAGCTGAGCTGGCTAATCGTGTCGTCATAACATATCATTTTAGATATTCAACTTTTGAAAAGAATAACATCCATGTCCAAGGTCAGATTTGAACCAGCAGTCGGGCGTAAGTTCAGTTACAAGGCCATCGTCTTAGCACCTGGTTTTCTTCCCTTCGATCATGTGACTGCCCCAAAGGAGATCGAGCATTTGAACTGCACAATATCAAGTCGATTTAAGGGAATGACAGGTAAATGATAATAAAGAGGACCCTTGCAGCCCATGGACGTTCTCCAGTAGTTCTACAAATGTTGGTATGTTACTTTTTTCTTCGTGGAATATGTTCGTAGTTTTGATTAGTGATTCTTCTGAATGATAAATCGAAACCATTTCCGTTAGAAATATCAAGTCGCTGAAAACTTCTCTGCTGCGGATTCGGAATAGAAAATCAGTGAAAGATCAGCTTCCGTTGAATGTCGTGACTCACGTACATTACGGTGCTGCCAAATCACCCCTCATAAATCAATCAAGTAGGGAAAGGAGAAATACCATAAAACTGAACATATTTCATCTGAAATTTGAACGTCTGGTGGTACCACGTCATTTACTTAGACATCACCACTCTCTGATCGACATTATGAAACTGCATGTGTAGGCGTTTTCGGGGAACATTGTTGTCAGTAAATGGGCTATCTATAGGGAATAATAATAATAATAATAATAATAATAATAATAATAATAATAATAATAATAATAATAATAATAATAATAAAAATAATAATAATAATCATCATCATCATCATCATACCAGTCATGTCCGGCTCTGTGGTGTAGTGGTTACTGTGACTTTACGCCACCCCCGAAGGCCCGGGTTCGATTCTCGGCTCAGCCATGAAATTTGAAAAGTGGTACGAGGGCTGGAACTAGGCCCACTCAGCCTCGGGAAGTCAACTGAGTAGAGTGGGGGGGTCGATTCCCTCCTCAGCCATCCTTGAAGTGGTTTTCCGTGGTTTCCTACTTTTCCTCCAGGCAAATTCAGAAAAATGCAAGAACTAGAAATGGCAGGGATAGGAAGGAAAGACGAAGGGACAAAATCACACATAATAAAATATTTTCAACCAGATAATCGGTACACCAGAAAGAAACATATGAATACAATTCTAAATTTAAACCGAGCTGAGTAGCTCACTGCTGGCCTTCTGTGCTCAAGATGGTGGGTTCGATCCCGGATCAGTCCGCTGGTATTTTAAGGTGCTCAAATACGCCAGACTGATGTTTTCATTTTTTTTAAGTTGCTTTACGTCGCACAGACACAGATATGCCTTATGGCAACGATGGGAAAGGAAAGAGCTGGGAGTTGGAAGGAATCGATCGTGGCCTTATTTAAGGAACAGCCCCAGCATTTGCCTGGTGTGAAATTGAGACACCACAGAAAACCATCTTCAGGGCTGCCGACAGTGGGATTCGGACACAAAATCTCCAGAAATGTAAGCTCACAGCTGCACGTCCCTAACCGCACGGCCAACTCGCATGGTCAGCCACATGTCGGTAGATTGACTGGAAAGTAAAAGTAAAAGAACGCGTGTGGGACAGAATTTCGGCATCTCTGAAAACCGCAAAGGTAGTTAGCGGGCCGAAAGAAAGAATACAATTATTTATTAGGGTTTTACACTATAACGTTGTTATTTTTCAAACGTGCAACAAAATGAAAAATATGTGTGCACTCTAACGTAAAAATAAATCGAAGAGCGAGAAAAAGATTGAAGTACTGAGAAATGTTCAAACCTCTCCCAGGATATCAACGTAAACTGGATAACCAAATGTTATTCAAAATAAAGTGCTGGTAGTTGTTGTGATATAGATCTTTTTTTTTTTTTGCTATATGTTTTACGTCGCACCGACACAGATATGCCTTATGGCGACGATGGGATAGGAAAGGCCTAGGAATGGGAAGGATGTGGCCGTGGCCTTAATTAAGGTACAGCCCCAGCATTCGCTTGGTGTGAAAATGGGAAACCACGGAAAACTATCTTCAGGGCTGCCGACAGTGGGGTTCGAACCCACTATCTCCCGGATGCAAGCTCACAGCTGCGTGGTCCTAACCGCACGGACAACTCGCCCGGTGACATTGAGCTTAAAGAAGCTACAAAACATCATCATATTTAGATTAGTGTGGACAAATATTATCTAAATTTAAAGTTCAGTATACCTTCAATTTAAAATTGCCTGGATTCAGATTTTTAATCACAGCCAGTGTACATAGTTCAGTAGTTTCAAGTAGTGTGTTATTTTAAATTTCAATTAAATAACATTTTAATGTTAAATTAAAATTGAATTGATTTAATTTTAAATAGTTATAGCACTCAGTATATTCATTTTATTTTGTCTACGTGTATACTGAAATTATGTGGTTTGGCATAAACTTTTTTTTTGCTAGGGGCTTTATGTCGCACCGACACAGACAGGTCTTATGGCGACGAAGGGATAGGAAAGGCCTAGGAGTTGGAAGGAAGCGGCCGTGGCCTTAATTAAGGTACAGCCCCAGCATTTGCCTGGTGTGAAAATGGGAAACCACGGAAAACCATCTTCAGGGCTGCCGATAGTGGGTGGCATAAACTGAGCCTCGGCATGTACATAAATATACATAGAGTACATAAATAAATAAATAAATAAATAAATAAATAAATAAACAAATAAATAAATAAATAAAAGAAACAGGGCATTACAAAACAGTGGTTAAATCCGTATGTCTTTACGCAAGTGAATGTCTCGTTTTGAAATCTAGTTTAGACAAAATGGAAGTACGCGAAAAAAGAAACATGAGAACAGTCTTAGGAGCAATGAAAGCAACAGAACAATGGAAAATAAGAATAAGGAAATATAACAGAACATAGAAAACATAACAGAGACAATAATTAAAAAAGGAGATTGCAATTTTTTTTGGACATATGTATAGAGTGGATGATAGATTAACAGATTGACAAAACAGATATTCCAGTATCTTTGGGAGAAAGTCAAAAAGGAACTGGACACAAGAGATAAAAACTATACAAAGAGAGACTTTTAAAAAGAGAGTTTTAAGAATGGAAGAATGAAAAGGAATCCCGGTCCAAAGTCGTCTGAGGAGAGAAGAATAAAGTAGATTGCAATGATGAAGGACTATGGGAAAGAACGGTAGAGTACAGTAAACAACAAGGAAGGATGAATTGAAATTTATACGCGGTCTCTAGCAGGGGTCTCCGTAAATAAGAAGAAGAAAAAACGGACCGCCGACCTCAGTCGAGATTGAACTTGCTGTCTCAGGAACAGCTGGACAAGGACTAACCGAGGTCGGCCCACGTCTCGTCCAGAAGACAGTGCTGTGGTGCGATGAAGGCAGCAGCGAGCAATGGTGGGAGTAAGCATTTCTTGTCATGTTTCGCTATTTGTTTAACTGTGCCCGATGCAGGTCATACACCGTTCTGAGCCCGCTGCAGTCAGCATTAGAAAGTAATGCGCCTGTTCCCACGAAGTCGCTAAACTCTGCTCGCTCACCGCGAATGGCAGCTCTCCCCACTCATTGTCTGGCAGTCACTCATTGTCGTCCGGTAATTTGATAACGATTGACACTGTTCTATATTCCAATTTCATAATAATAATAATAATAATAATAATAATAATAATAATAATAATAATAATAATAATAATAATAATAATAATAATAATAATAATAATAACATTATTGTAGCTAATTGTAGCCTTGAGGGAAATAAAATACCTCTCACGGACCAAATCACACCCCCTGTGGGCGGGGGAGGCAGATGAAGAATTCACCCACGGTATCCCCTGTCTGTCGTAAGAGGCGACCAAGGGATGATCCAATTAGAACCGGGAAACTACTTGTAATCAGTACCATCACGCAGGGAACACAATGGGTTGCATTTACTTGCGCGTAGTACCACTTTGTTAGGTACGCCATAGGTTTGTGATTAGTAGCGACAGTGTGTGAATCACGAGGTGGGTCCTACAGTACCTGTGATTCGTACCCCTATATGAGCGACACCATGGTTCTGCCTTGCCTTTGCTCAGTTCCCACTATGTGAGGAATTCCACGGGATAGTACGAGTCCCTGTGGTTAGTCCACTTATGTGAGGAACGCCATAGGTTTGCGTTGCCTGCAAATAGCGCCACAATGTGCGAAACACCATGCGTCTGTGTTACATGAGCGCATTACACTACCTGTGAATAGTACCACAATGTGTGGAATACCGCGAGTCTACGCTACTTTTGATTAGTACCGCAACATTACACATAGCGTGGTTCTACTTTCCTAGCGAGAAATACCATTATGAGTGGCTGATGACCTGGATTTTGGACCCGTTTCGACTATAAGTATAATAGATTCAGCATCGTGCTATAGAAGCAGTCCCTTGGTCAGTAATACTATTGTTTTGTGCCAGCTTCTGTGCATGTGAGGCACTGTGGGTCGGATCCACTGATCGTTTTAAATTCATATCCATCCATCCATCCATCCATCCATCCATCCATCCATCCATCCATCCATCCATCCATCCATCCATCCATCCATCCATCCATCCATCCTCTGCAAACAGCCTTATCTCTGATTCCACTTCTTTACACATATCATTGATATATATAAGAAAACATAAAGGTCCAATAATACTTCCTTGAGGAATTCCCCTCTTAATTATTACAGGGTCAGATAAAGCTTCGCCTACTCTACAGTAATTCTCTGAGTTCTATTTTCTCTAGTCCAATAGCACTCATTTTTGCCAGTAGTCTTCCATGATCTACCATATCAAATGCCTTAGATAGGTCAATCGCAATACAATCCATTTGGCCTCCTGAATCCAGGATATCTGCTATATCTTGCTGAAATCCTACAAGCTGAACTTCAGTAGAATAACCTTTCCTAAACCCAAACTGCCTTCTGTCAAACCAGTTATTAATTTCGCAAACATGTCTAATATAATCAGAAAGAATGCTTTGCCAAAGCTTAGATGCAATGCACGTCAAACTGACTGTAATTTCAGCTTTATGTCTATGACCCCTTCCTTTATACACAGGGGCTACTATAGCAACTCTCCATTCATTTGGTATAGCTCCTTCAACCAAATAATAATCAAATAAGTATTTCAGATATGGTACTATATTCCAACCCATTGCCTTTAGTATATCCCCAGAAATCTTATCAATTCCAGCTGGTTTTCTAGTTTTCAACTATTGTATCTTACTGTAAATGTCATTGTTATCATAGGTCAATTTTAATACTTCTTTATTATTACTCACATCCCCTATCTGGACATTATCCTTGTAACCAACAATCTTTACATACTGCTGACTGAATACTTCTGCCTTTTGAAGATCCTCGCATACACACTCCCCTTGTTCATTAATGAGTCCTGGAATGTCCTTCTTTGAACCTGTTTCTGCCTGAAAGTACCTATACATTCCCTTGCATTATTCACTAAAATTTGTATGACCACCCATTATGCTTGCCATCATGTTATCCTTAGCTGACATCTTTGCTAGATTCAATTTCCTAGTAAGTTCCTTCAATTTCTCCTTACTTCCATAACAATTTCTAACTCTATTTCGTTCCAACCTGAACTTCCTTCTAAGTCTCTTTACTTCTCTGTTATAATATAGTGGATCTTTACCATTCCTTATTACCTTTAAAGGTACAAACCTATTTTCACATTCCTCAAAAATTGCTTTAAACCCATCCCAGAGTCTGTTTACATTTTATTTACCATTTTCCAGCGATCATAGTTACTTTCTAAAAACTCCTCCCGAATGCAAGCTGACGGCCACTCGCTCAGTTCTGTCAATTTAAGAGTGTAGACGATTTAGACGTGAGGGGACCAACAACAGACGGGGATGTACCACAGGTCTGGTCTAGCAGATCGCACTTCAATTTGGGAGATATTTCTTTCATTGGCTGTATAACGCCACTCTAACAAAGGTATGTTTCCGACGACGCTGACACAGGAAAGGGATAGGACTGGGAAAGTAACAGGCGTGGTTCTATTTAAATATGCAGGCCCTACATTTTTATTATGAGAAAATTGTAGACTATGGAAGATAATCTTCGTGAAGGCTACCGACATTGGGATTGTAAGCCATTATGTCCCAAATTGCAAGCGTAGAGCTGTACTCCTCGTACTCCCAGCCAACCTCGTAGGTAAGTTCAGGGCCAATACAAGCGCTGTAGACCGAGCAAGTGGCTGTAGCTATCAGCTTGCATTCGGGAGATAGTGGGTTCAAGCCAATTAACATGGTGAAAAGGGGAACAAAAGAAAAATGTGATAGGCTCTTTAGTAGTAGTACGGCAATATAAACCTCTAGAAATTGAAAATTTCAAAAGGAAATGTAACTAGCCTATATGCATTTATCGTCGTGCTTCTTTCTTTATTTCCAGTAGCTATTCATCCTCCCGTTTTGCTGTTTCCCCTTCCTTTCCTCTTCTCCTTATCTTGGAATCCCATGAAGATCTGTATCGCTCTTCTGAAAGTTTCTCTATCTTATATTATATCTTCTCTTACCGCGATCTCTGCCTAATCTTTTTTTATTCTTTGGATCGATCCACTAGTTTCGATTTTTGCTCTTGTAAAGGTGGTAGAAAATTCATTTTGTAAGTCTGCTGTAATCCATCCTAATTATATGACCTGAGATACTTATTCCCCTTTTCTTGATCGTGTTTGAAAGACTTGTTTTCACCCTAGTATACTCATTCTTTCTACGACTAAACTCTTCTTCCCCAGTCTCCAATTGGTCCCCAGATTCTCTGAGAATTTTACCTTCATTTTTCTCTATATTCCATTTCTCTTGTATTCATAAAACCAAACCAAACCCCATGGAGCAACAGCCCCGAAGGGCCTTGATCTACCAAGCGACCGCTGTTCAGCCCGAAGGCTTGCAGATTATGAGATGTCGTGTGGTCAGCACGACGAATCCTTTCGGCCATTATCCTTAGCTTTCTAGACCGGGGCCACCATCTCACCATTAGATACCTCCTCAATATTAATCACGTAGGCTGAGTGGACCTCGAACCAGCCCTCATATCCAGGTAAAAATACCCTACCTGGCCGGAAATCGAACCCGGGGCCTCCGGGTAAGAGGCAGGCACGCTACCCCTACAAAGTGGGGCCGGAGTCTTTTCTGTGCATAGGGAACGCATTTTCTGTGTGTGTAGTTGCTCTCTTATCTTGATTACTGTGTTGTAGTGCCTGATCTTTGTTTTAACCTAATACTCGTGTTTCTTTTTTTCATTCATTTTCCGTAAATATCAGTAATACGAACGAGTAGCGTAGACTGGATCGACTGATGGATGCGCGGGGTTATAGCTACTAAATGATGACAGAACATTATGAAGGTGGCTTGTGCGTGTGTGGTGCGCGATGATGCTAGTGAATTATGTTGATATTCAGATTAACATACAGAACAAGAACAATATGATCAAAGTCAACAGTTTTACAGCGAATGGTATGTTTAGATACAATCTAAATTTCGAGACTTCTTAGAAAATAAATTCAAAAGATCTGTTCGTTTTACAATTAAGTCTCTGCGAATATTCACAAGAGCCAATCAATTGAGTCGACTTTCACACATCTCTTGTTAGTTTCTGTATATTTTATTTTGTAAAAATTGCATTGTATCCTGCATTGGCTACGCCCCTGATACGAACACACATCCATGTTAGAATGAAGTAAAGAAGACCAGTGCATTTTGGTATTTATTTGCGTGGAGGAACAGGTTTATGTGAATGACTAGTAACGGCTTAACAAAAGACCAGAGTAATTTATGAGGTTCCAGCCCTCGAGAGACCTTGACTCCTCTCGGAGGGTGGATTTAGTGACCAATCCAGATCCATGATTTACGGCAGACGGTAGTCTGTGTTATAGTAAGAACACAGGAACGGTAGGAAGGGCTAACTAAACACATAGCAGGGATTAGAGGTTCAAAATATGAAGAACCCCCGCAGAAAGGCTATTAGGTTCATGAAGGCCGTGATTTATCGGATAATCACCATATCATTACATATGTGAATAGCTAAAGTATACATCATCTTACTGACGGAAAATTAATTTCCCAACTTGTAGACCAGAGAAAATAACATTTTTTTTCATATTAGGGGCATAGTAGTTCTGAGATCATCAATCATGGGTACATAGATGCATAGAGCATCTTATAACAAGAGTTTACCTTCAAGTGTACTGTTAGGGTAAAGGGAAACATGTTCGTGTTAATTCTTCGAATAATTATAATGTGTCCAGTAGAGCGATAAAGATCGATGCAAGTAGCTAGATACATCTGTTGAGAATTCAGTGAATTAGTAGTAATGCTGAAATGCTTAGTGTGCATTAGAAAGTTCATGGTAATTATTCAAAGATTTATCACGAATTTACCTGTATCACGAATATACCTTCTTTTACTCTACAAACATAGGTTACATACTACGCCCATTGGTTATGGCTTCTAAGATAAATGCCCTAATAGTATAAAAATGAATAATATAACGACATACATACAAAATAATGTTACTAATTTTTATGTCCCACAAACAACTTTTGACGGTTTTCGGAGACGCTGAGGTGCCTGAATTTTGTCCCGGAGGAGTTATTTTACGTGACACTAAATCCTCCGACACGAAGTTAACGTATTTGAACATATTCAATTATTATCACCGGACCGAGACAGGATCGAACCTTCCAAGTCGGGGTCAGAAGACCAGCCACTGACTGAGCCACACATTCCGGTTTATAGGATACATACATACATACATTTGAACCCTTTGGTCCACACTGAGGGATACCTACTGTACCTTCCTTACCTATCAGCAAAAGTTCATGAGATCTGTCTCTTGGGTCGTATCGGGTTCTTCGTCACTTGCTGTGGTAAAGGTAGGGTTCAGTAATTCTAATCTATCTACTCAAATACAAGGTCTGTTTAAAAAATATTCCTATTTATTCAAGTAATCTCTGAAGAGTTAATCATTTATCATCGGTAACGTTGGGACCCAATCGTGTCCACTGGACACCACAATAATTTTACACGGACTGTCAGAACACTGGTGTGAGCCTTTGACATAACTGCCTGATGGACATCCTTATTAGAAACCATTGTCTCAATTATTAATTAAAGAAAAGAAAGCCTGGAAATCCTTAGATTCGGCTTCCATGTCAGACTACATGTACAATCATAGTGATTCTTTATGGTCCAGTCCTCATAACACGAACTCTGGGCTCTGGGTATAATTAAGACAGTCCAATCAGTGTGTGCCACACAGTGGTTATACGGCAAGGACCCTTAATTTAATCGATGTGACCTGCGACTATGTCATGGACCGACATCTAAACTTCTAAGTTACTTTAAAGTCATTGTGGATGATGACCGCAAGGAAAATGATGCTACGGTGGCATATGGCCCTACTGTAAGCCAATGAGGTTGATGACCCCATGACCATCCAAGTTTCTAAGCTGAAAGCTAAGCACAGTTAAGTTACATCGGTTGATGACCAAAGTTTCCCTTTACTAACCCCAGCACATTTACTGCTCCATCAATCAAAGTCAAATAATGCAACAACAACAATGCTCACAATACTTTGTGGCAGTAAAATCCATTACCTTCGGATATGTCCCCTTAATCGTTAGGTTAACATTTACATATTCCCCTGAAAAATAAACTAAGATTTCCAGAATGCATCTTCAAGTCATTCGCTTAATTTAAAGTTATTTCAAAATACGTTTCCACTGAATTTAATAAGTAAATAAATTTAAATGATTTTATGAAATCTTAATGAACAACAAATTCTATATCCGCGGACGAATGGTTTCTTTGATATGTCCCTAATTAATGTCTTGACGTAATTCATTTTTAGTCATTTTGGATGGATATCGTCGGTAACTGGAAAAAATTTACATCACTTATTTCCAGTATTCATCTTGTTTCGTGATATCACACTTTAATTTTATCTAATACTAACCATTATTACTACTTGGATAACCCTGATAATTAAGTGCAAAACCATAAGTAACTCGCCGTACAAGGTAAACCGATTACGATGTCATATCTTGTAAAATTTCCGTGAAGCTTTGTGCGCCCCTCACAAACAAGACAATCATCATTGCCATCACTCTATACTTTGGTCAATCCTTAAATTGACTAACCTTACTCATTATACCCTAAGTTCGTGGTCTCAAATGTACATTACAATCTTAATTAAACAAATTTACAGTATCTAATAACACACACGTTATTTCCGGATGAAAATTTCAACTAGATCCGACATTTAACGTTATCCCCTGCCAAGAAATGCAATCTCATGTCAATGCGTAACACACACTGAACTTTCCGTTATTTGAGCTCTGAACTCCTATCAGCTGACGGCATTGAGCCCGACCCCCGCTCTGCGGTGATATGAAACATCTGTTCGTCTTCCTTGACTGGCCTCTCAGAATGAAACCTTTAGCTTCGCCGACAATTAAAAAAATACGATATTTCTGACTAGCAAAGTGCACATAGATTAGACTTCAAAATTCCCTACTATAATTGTACACGACGCAAATTAATACCGGCATGGATTCTCGCATTCTACTTTCCATCCCAAACATTACACAAAATCTTCCTGCGCATTTTAAATGCACATAAGTTTGACATCACAAAACAAGATATAGTAGCCACAAAACAAGATATAGTAGGTGGTAAGATGGCAAGGCACCTACCTTAAATCGACGCCGGATTCCATCCTTCGGATCACCAGTGACCTTCCGTCGCTTTATCTAGCCATTTTACATTTCTGGCTGTACATCATCATATTTATTTATTGTCCTTGAAATAAAAAATTAAAAAAGAAATACCCGTCACACGTGTCTCCGTTGATCGCACTCGACTGATGGTAGTTACTGCCCGCACACGAATTACATTTTACAACACAAAATATTTTACAGCTTTATACTTCAGCAATATCTTGACCGTTCTTTTTGTAAGACTACCTTTGCTCAAACAAAATCAATTTGGATTCAAGACCCCAGCCACATCGGCCAAAATCTGTTCGTCGGACAGAGTCTACTTTTGTCGCTTGATTTACAGAACAGTCTAACTCTCTCGCGCAAGATTCAATAACACAATGCAGGGGTTTCATCATGGCGTCCCTGCTATATTTATAGCCATTACCCCCTCTCTCCAGGCATTTTCCCTTTGCCGCCAAGAAAATTTGCGTAATCTTTCTGACCTAAATGAACCGTATTTAAAAGAGTTTTGGATGTAACCATGGATTTGTTCTGAACGTTTAAAATTTATATTTATTAATTTAACTGGTTAGATGACCTCATTTGAAAGGCACTACTTTTCTGTCGACTTCGCGTGGGGACGCTATACACGCGTGCCCTTCTGAAATAATCCACCGAAATGGCTTAGCAGTCTCAAACCTTTTTCTGTATCCTTCCACGTACGACACGTGCGGATGACGTCACATATCCCAGAGCGTGGGACCGAATGTAGCTACCCCCTTGCCACGTGTCACTCCCGTGATATCAAGAAATGTTCTGAAATGTAGTAACTTTTCATACTTAAAATTCTTAGGGCACCAAGGTAATGGGTTCAATATATACATACATACTAGATCATAATGCCCTTCAACGTTCAGTGTGCAAGGCTTTTTTTTACAACTTGCTTTACGTCGCACCGACACAGACAGGTCTTACGGCGACGATGGGATAGGAAAGGTCTAGGAGTGGGAAGGAATTGGCCCTGGCTTTAATTAAGGTACAGCCCCAGCATTGGCCTGGTGCGAAAATGGGAAACCACGGAATACCATGGAAAACTATCATCTGGGCTGCCCACAGAGGGGTTCAAACACACTATTTCCCAAATACTGGATACCGACCGCACTTAAGCGACTGCAGCTATCGAGATCGGTACTCTGCGAGTCTTGTAAGTTAACTAAACGCCTTCAATTTGAAGTTTTTGCAACAAGCTGTGTGTCTTCGTTTAGTTCCACATCTCTTATTATTACATCACTAGCAAGATACCCGTGCTTCGCTACGGTATTATATTGAAATGTATAATTGAATTTTTATTGTTTTAGATATATAATCTGCCGAAATTCGCGATCTGACTCGTTTTTTGCGAGAATCCACCAAAATTCCCGATCTGACTCGTTTTCTATTAGATTAGGGCACGTTTCCTCCCATTTTTCAATCTTCCTTTCCAGCAATCGATTTCATACTTCCCGGGCTAGGCTCAGGTATTCCTCCTGGTCAGTTGGGTCCGTAAATCTTTGCCATCTCTTCCTATAATCATTTTTAATATGGATAAAATCCTTCAGAAGATACGGCGTGGTGTCATATTGGGTGCCTTGGCGGCACTGAACCCGCGACTGGACTTCATTCTTAGTCATTACCCATCCAGGAGCCGTTTCTAGCGCGGTCCGCACATTTGACGACGGTTCGGTACATTCTTCTTCTTCTACTTCTTCTTCTTCTTCTTCTTATTCTTATTATTATTATTATTATGTGTTGCTGGAATGAATGATGACAGGGAAAACGGGAGTATCCGGAGAAAAACCTGTCCCGCCTCCGTTTTGTCCAGCACGAATGTCACATGGAGTGACCGGGATTTGAACCACGGAACCCAGCTGTGAGAGGCCGGCGCGCTGCCGCCTGAGCAACGGAGGATCCTTATAAGTACATTAAGGACAGTAAAATCAATTGGTCTCACCTCCTTTTACACCCCACCGCCGTTAAGTTTATTCACAGCCAATCCCCCCCCCCCCAACAAAGAAAACTTAAAAGAAGGCGTGTTTCTTTATGTTTAAAGGAGATTCCAAACACCAATGTTCACGTCTATTACCTCCAGTTTTGAGATATATGTATCCCCATAAAAATAATTCACTTTTATCACCTCATTTCACACTGCTCCCCCCTCCCACTAAGTGAATTTTCCCGCAAAAAATACTTGTTTGTTTAATAGTAAAGGATCTTCTAAATACCAATTATCGTGACTTTAACTTCTTCAGTTTTTGATTTATGTGTCCACATGAAAGGAATTCAACTCCTTTACACTCCCGCCCCCAAAAATGGTTTCCCACCAAAACACGTTTTTCTTTGTTTTTAAAGGAGATCCAAATACGAATTTTCACGTCTGTAACAACTTTAGTTTTTATTAGATGTATGTATTCTCATACAATTAAGTCAATTAATGTTTCAATTCTTTCAGCCCCCCCCCCCACTTCATTGGATTTTCCGAGAACACGTGTTTCTTTACTTTTAAAGCAGATTGCAAATATCAAATTTCACGTCTGTAACATCTTCATTTTTGAGATATCAGTAGCCTAATTAAAAGGATTCAACACCATTTTCAGTCACTTTTACCCCCCCTCCACCCGAGTGGTATTTCCGAAAACTAAAAATACACGTTCTTTATGTTTAATAGAGATAAAAAATACCATTTTTCACTTCTGTAACATGTTAAGTTTTTTTAGATTTACCGTAAAAGTTCTCATTTAAAAATTTCACCCCTTTTGAGTTCCCCTTAAGTGGAGTTTCCAAAAACAAATCACCTATGTTTCTTTACATTTACAGGAGATTCCAAACACCCACTTTTTACGTCTGTAACATTTTAAGTTTCCAAGATATTCTGTAGATATAGTCTTTCAAAAAATTCACCCCAATTTGTCACTCCTACTTAACCGCCATTAATTGGATTTTCCAAAAACTAAAAAAATACGTGTTTCTTTATTTTTAAAGGAGATCCCTTATACAAATTTTCAGTTCTGTAATATCTTCCGTTTCTGAGATATATGTATCCCCACTAAAAGCATTCAACCCATTTTTCACCCTTTTACACCCCTCCTATTGGGATTTACAGGAAACAAAAAAATACGCGTTTCTTTATTTTTAGAGGAGATTCTAACTACCAATTGTTACATCTGTAAATTTTAAAGTTTTAAGATGTAGACACACTCATTTAAAAAAATCAACCCCCTTTTCACCCCCCAATATTTGGATTTTCCAAAAACGAAAAAATATGTGTTGCTTTACTTTTAAAGTAGATCCCAAATACCAATTTTCAGGTCTGTAATAACTTCAGGTTCTGAAATATAAGTAGCCTCATTAAAGGCATTCAACCCATTATTCACCCTTTTACAGCCTTCCTATTGGGATTTTCCGAAAACCAAAAAATACGTGTTTCTTTATTTTTAAAGGAGATTATAAATACCAATTTTCACATCTGTAAACTTTTAAAATTTTCATATGTAGATACACTTATTTTAAAAATTCACACCCCTCTTCACCCCCCCCCCAATTACTTGGATTTTCCAAAAAAGGAAAAATCCCCGTTTCTTTATTATTTTTAAGTAGATCTCAAATACCAATTTTCAGGTCTGTAATATCTTCAGGTTCTGAAATATAATTAGCCTCATTAAAGGTATTTAACATATTTTCACCCTTTTCCACCCTTCCTATTGGGATTTTCCGAAAAGAAAAATATACGTGTTTCTTTATTTTTAAAGGAGATTCTAAGTACTAATTTTTACATTTATAAACTTTCAAAGTTTCGTGATATGTATAGATACCCTAATTTTAGAAATCACCGTCTTATCACCCCCCATTAATTGGATTTTCCAAAAACAAAAAAATACGTGGTTCTTTATTATTAAAGGAGATACAAAACACCAATTTTCAGGTCTGTGATACCTTCAGTTTCTGAGATATAAGTATCCTCATTAAATGCATTCAACCCCTTTTCACCCCTTTCCTCCTTTCCTATTAGGATTTTCCGAAAACAAAAAATAAAAGTTTCTTTATTTTTAATGAAGATTCTAAATACCAATTTTTACATCTGTAAACTTTCAACGTTTTGAGATATAGATACACTGATTTTAAAAATTCACCCCCCTTTTCACCCTCCCATTTACTGGATTTACCAAAAACAAAAAATACGTATTTCTTTATTTTTAAAAGAGATCAAAAGTACCAATTTTCAGGTCTGTAAAACCTTTAGTTTCTGAGACATAAGTACCGGTATCCTGATTAAAGGCATTCAACCCTTTTCACCCTTTTCGCCCCTCCTATTGGGATTTTCTGAAAACAAAAAAATACGTGTTTCCTTATTTTTAATGAAGAGTCTAAATACCAATTTTTATATTTGTAAACTTTAAAAGTTTTGAGATATAGATACACTCATTTCAAAATTTCACCCCCCTTTTCTCCCCCTTAGCGACGGAATATCCAAAAATCCTCTCTTAGCGAGCACCTACATCTTAATATAAATGTATATCCAAAATTTCATTTCATTATGTCCAGTAGTTTTGGCTCGGCGATGATGAATCAGTCAGTCAGTCAGTCAGTCAGTCAGTCAGGACAAGCTATTTTATATATATAGATTAAGCACGCAGTATAACCATCGTTGCCTTGCTCTCCCTCTGTTTCTCTTACCGTCCACGGCCGAGTGTATTATTCTCCCAGGTAGCTATCCTTCCTCATTCGCCTCACATGACCCCACTAGCGAGGCCGATTCAAAGGTAGAGCTTCATCCACTAAGTTCATTACTAACTAGCCTGTATCTCCTCATTTTGAGTACTCTCCAGCCACGTTTCCCACCCTTTTGTACCAATATTCCGTCTTGCTACTTTCACGTCCCTTACTTCCAACATGGATAAGATCCTGAGCCCACCCGCACAATCAGCATGAAAAGAGAGTGATATGTAGAAAATTTCACCCGAGCGCTCACTTATTTCTTACAGAATACCACTGACCACAACGGCTCTGCCACAAAATTTAAAAAGTAGTACGGGGGCTGGCACGGAGTCCATTCAGCCTCGGGAGGTCAACTGAGGGTTCGATTCGCACCTCCGCCATCCTCGAAGTGGTTTTCGTGGTTTCCCCCACTTCTACTCCATGCAAATGATGGGATGGTACCTAACACAAGGCAACGGCCGCTTCCATCCCTCTACCTTGTATGTCCATTCCTATCTCCGCCCCCCCCCCCCACCCTAAAGGCTCTTGTTCAGCATACCAGGCGAGGAACTGGTCATCCTCCCCTTTTGTATCCCCCGACCCAAAGTCCCGCATTCCAAGACACTGCCCTAGAGCCGGTAGAGGTGGGAACCCTCGCTGAGTTCGGGGGGAAAATCAACCCTGGAGGGTAAACAGATTAAGAAAGAAGAAATAATCTCTCCTGATAAATTGTTGAATTGTTGGTTGCATCCTTATTCCGGAAAGATCTTTAGTTAACAGCATGTCATCGGTATGGGCCAGAGTGCTTACTATTTTTTTAGAGGCGTGGCATCTACGCTGCACCATACAGAAAGGTAGAAATGAAGTACATTCCTTCATTGTATCTTCTATCAACAATCTTAATGCACCAGATTCCCGTAAGAGAATATATGATTGCCATCTAGCACCGAAGATATACTCAAAATTATTGGTGATAGCAAATTTTAAATTCACCTTCCATAAAAAGCTTTGCAAATGGAGTGACCAGGTGGAAGTTGCAAAGCATTTGTGAAGTTGGTGGACAAGGCTATTGCGGAAGAAGGGAAGAAGACAACACGTTAGTCCGGTAAAATACAATTAGCAATTCATTGAAACGGAAGGCGGGAATAGCCATCACCAAACGGCCAGCAAAAATTGTAAGGCACCAAGTAATGAAGAGTGTGAAAATGGAGGTTCTGACTTCGCGTGATGCCTACAGAATACGAAAAAAAAATGTTCCGTGGCGGCGCGTTCTATATGTTGAGTGGTTCAGTGAACCCCCTAGAAATAGATAAATCTGGGTAAAATGGTTTATCAGAGCCTATTTCTTAAATTTGCTCGGTATATCAGCGCGCGTAGCGGTATTTTTGACATCAACACTAGGTTGCTCTCCGGAACCAGCGAAGAGGTTGAATTTCAGGACTCAAGGCACGGGGCCGTGAGACGTAAGGAGGGTGCGCAAGGTGAGGCGTTATGAGAAGCAGGGAAAACATAGCCCAGGAATCGCTGGCAACTGGACCAGCGATAGACACGAGTTACATCGAGCAGTTCCGAAGTTAGCCTAAGCATTGTCAGAGCGCGTGGTTAAAATTTGCCTATGTGGTAGGTTTCGAAGGGATTTTAATTGGGCGATTTTGCCATTCTGATGTAATTAACCACAATGTCCGACTCGT
Source organism: Anabrus simplex (assembly GCF_040414725.1). Taxonomy (NCBI): domain Eukaryota; kingdom Metazoa; phylum Arthropoda; class Insecta; order Orthoptera; family Tettigoniidae; genus Anabrus; species Anabrus simplex. Next base: position 1,178,259,836 of record NC_090266.1, read on the forward strand.
TGGCTGAACGGTCAGCGTACTAGCCTTCGTTTCAGAGGGTCCCGGGTTCGATTCCCGGCCGGGTCTGGGATTTTAACCTTAATTGGTTAATTCCAATGGCACGGGGGCTGGGTGTATGTGTTTTCTTCATCATCATTTCATCCTCATCACGACGCGCAGGTCACCTACGGGTGTCAAATAGAAAGACCTGCACCAGGCGAGCCGAAACCCGTCCTGGGATATCCCGGCACTAAAAGCCATACGACATTTCATTTCATTAACCACAATGGGCCAGAATATTTTGCTAACTACTGTTTGCATAGCATCAAGAGGCATAGGTAGCCTAAGTGTATGTAATTAAATGAAACTTTTGATTAGTAATACGCGTTTTATGAAACGTAAACAGCAAAATACGTCAACACATAAATAACAGTACTCTGCCTAACACGTTCTTGAAGAAGTTATTCCTAAGTAAGCAACGTCTTCAGAATGAGGGGAAATTGGATCAGCGTATAGTAATTGCACTTCATATTCTCTATCCTTCATTCTTCATTGTTTTGGTAACTTCTTCGAGCTGTAGCAGTGTCTCTGCAAAGTCACGTTTCTAATCAAGCAATGTCACTATTTTACATCTATATAAACATCAAGTAACAATAATAATTTGGAAACGTTATTTTCCATAGCAGTGAACCCCCAGATGTTTTATCCACGCGTCGCCACTGGTACAAAGTTGAGGAAAATTCCAAAGTTAACAAAAACTTTGGAGCAGGTACATGAAAGTATTGATGAGTATGAATTAACGTCTATTGGAGAACATTTTATTTTCTATAACGGTGCAGTAAATGAAATGGTGTATGGCTTTTAGTGCCGGGAGTGGCCGAGGACATGTTCGGCTCGCCAGGTGCAGGTCTCTTGATTTGACTCCCGTAGGCGACCTGCGTGTCGTTTTGGGGATGAAATGATGATGAAGACGACTCATACACCCAGCCCCCGTGCCAGCGAAATTAACCAATGATGGTTAAAATTCCTGGCCCTGCCGGGAATCGGACAACGGTGCAGTAAAGAACATACTGATTTTTACGTGTGGTAAAAACCTGGAAAGTCCTAAGAACGCTCCTACAGTGTTCGTAGATGGAACTTTTAAAATTTGTCTGAAAAAAAATTGTCAAATGCTTTCTGTATTTGTTAAAGTTGGATGGTTTTACGTTCCCCTGATCATCAGCTTCCTCCCAGACAAAAAATTCCCAGCTTCAATACTGTACTGGAAAAGCTCTCTCAGTATACACCGTCTATAAGAATAGTCTTTGCAGATTTCGAGAACGCAATGCATAAAGCTGTCCGCTCTTCTTGGCCCATGGCAGAAGTTAGAGGATGCAGATTCCATTTGGCTCAAGCATGGCGGAGAAGAATTCAAAACATCGGTTTGTCTAATTATCTTAAAATCATTGAGTCGGAAATCGGCAAAACTTTTGAAACCTTCCTTTGCCCTACCCCTACTGCATACGTCTCAGGATGAAGACTGCTTCATTAACGACTTCATGAGTATGAAGCCAATGCACAAGAAGCCGGATTAATTTTTTGACTATGTATGTTATAAACTGACTTTCCTCCTAAGATGTGGGATAAGTTTGGTAATACAGGATACCGGACTACAAACTGCCGCGAATCATTCCATGAAATTCTAATATAAGTATATTATGTCATGGAGGTATTGAAGAAAATTCAGACTGGCACATACTTGAAGATTCGAAGCAATAATGACAGAAGAAAATCAATGAAACGGAACACAGTTTATGTAATTATTCAGGCAGCCATGAATGACTACTAGCACGGGAAGTTCACTAGACGCAGTACATGGAAAAGATCGGATACAAATTTTGCAGTACATATTTGTAACATCTTTTAGGCTTGACATTCCTCAGCCTGTTGTATGGGAAGGGAAATGTTGCTAACATAGCAGGAGCCGTCGAACACGTTGATGAGCATAGGTTGTCGCAAGGTTGAGGAGATCGCCGATACTGGCGAAGTACTCAAATGTGCCTTTGATAATAAAGACCTTTACAAAAGGATTCAAATGTTGAAAGCTAGGAAAGCAGCCGGGAGTGATAAGATTCATGGGGATGTACCAAAGACCACTTTTGTTTGTGATCCATAAAGTATTCTTCTAGCCTCTACGGGCATCCAGCTGAGCACCTCTGCCGTAGACCGTCAAACATGATCATGAGTATACGTTGTCGCAAGTTTGAGGATATCGCCAATACTGGCGAAGTACTCAAATGTGCCTTTGATAATAAAGACATTTAAAAAAGATTCAAATGTTGAAAGCTAGGAAAGCAGCTGGGATTGATAGGATTCATGGGGATGTACCAAAGGCCACTTTTTTGGTTTTGATCCATAAAATATTCTTCTTATATTCTACGTGAGATTTTAGTCCCTTTCTGATTTATGATTTGGGGCATTCATCGCGTATTAATAGAATGTGAATATTGCAGCTTTCTAACGATGTTTGTTTACTCTCTTGTTCTATTTTGTGTCATCATTTAAACGTACCCATTTTAAGTGGGTTTCAGTGCCATATCTGAAATATTTATTGCTGGTTGCTTGAAGGAGCTATACTAAATTAATATAGATTTGTAATAATAGCCCCAGTGTACAAAGGAAATAATAGTAAACATAAAGGTATAATTACAGGCAAATCAGCTTGACATGTGCTTCTTGTAAGCTCTGGTAACGCATTCTTTCATAATATATTAGAGACGTTTCCGAAAGTACTAATTTGTTTGATATAAGTAATTTCAGGTTTGGTAAAAGTTAATCCAGTAAGATTCAAGTGGTAGGATTCTAGAAAGATATAGCAGGTAATTTAGATTCAGGAAGTCAAATGGACGGTATCGCTATTGACGTATCCAAGGCTTTTGGTAGGATATATAATGGGAGACTAATGACGAATTCCATTCAGGAGATCGTGGGTTCTGACCCCACTGTCGACAGCCCTGAAAATCGTTTTCTGTGGTATTCACACCAAGCAAATGCTGGGTGAAGAAATATAATCGGGCTTCAACAATTTACTCTGCAGTTTGTCCTGAATCTTCCGGAATAACACGACCCTTGTTAAATGACATATTTTTGGTTGTGATTCATAAAGTATTCTTCTTATATTCTACGTGAGATTTTATTCCCCTTCTTATTTATGATTTGGGGCATTTATTGCGTATTAATACAATGTCTGTGAACATTGCAGCTTCCTAACGATGTTTGTTTACTCTCTTGTTATATTTTGTGTCATCATTTATACGTACCCATTTTAAGTAGATTATACTACAGTGGGCAAAATATAGGAGCCCATAAACATCAAGAATAAGAAGAATAAGAAGAAGAAGATTTACTATAGCGTCTTTCACTCAAAGTGGGGCCGGCGCAGCGCAGCGGGTAGATGGACGAGCTGAAGGTGAGATGGGTACATGGCAACTCGCTGAGCTTGGGGCCGGTAGAGCGCCCGTACGAATCGCATGTAAATAAATAGCGAGCACACATAATAACGAATAATCGAGGTAAAATAATTTCTCACCATGTCACAGAAGATGTTGAAAATGCTCTCCACCTGCATCTACAGATTTCTTGCTTCATATAAGGAAATTTTCATTAATACGCATTAGTTCATCTAACGTCCGACTCGTTGGCTGAACGGTCATCGTACTGGCCTTCGGTTCAGAGGGTCTCGGGTTCGATTCCCGGCCGGGTCGGGGATTTTAACCTTAATTGGTTAATTCCAATGGCACGGGGCCTGGATGCATTTGTTGTCTTCATCTTCATTTCATCCTCATCATGACGCGCAGGTCGCCTACGAGAGTCAACTAGAAAGACCTGCACCTGGCGAGCCGAACCCGTCCTGGGATATCCCGGCACTAAAAGCCATACGACATTTCAGTTCATCTAACGACATCTAACGAGATAGCCTCAGTTTCTCTCGTTGTATTTTGTTTGAGTTCATCTATAGTGTGAGGGTTTGTTGCATAATCCATATTTTTCAATTTTCCTCATAAATAAAAATCGCGAACCGTAAGATATGGGGATCTTGCGGGCCACAATGGTTTACTAATTACCCTGTTACAATCGAGTAAATTAACGTTTAGGGTCCACCTTTTCAATACTAAATGTAAAGAGTTTAAATTACATAAATGATTAGGGACTAGTTTCGACCTAGTACTAGGTCATCGTCAGCCTTAAGAAAAATTAAAACACAAATACCGAAGAAATTAAACAATGTAAAGACACATAAGGTCTAGTAAAAGTACATACTATGTGAGATATTGTGCAGCATTATGTTAAAAATAACTCTATAAAAGAGATTCATAAAAAGTCCAGTGCGTATTAAAAATATGTTATAGATAGGAATCCTTGAGTTGCTGGATAAGGAGATTAGAATATGCTATAACATATATATAACATATTTTTAATGCGGACTGGACTTTTTATGAATCTCTTTCATAGAGTTATTTTTTAACATAATGCTGCACAATATCGCATATGGTATGTACTTTTACGAGACCTTATGTGTCTTTTCATTGTTTAACTTCTTCGGTATTTGTGTTTTAATTTTGCTTTAGGCTGAAGATGACCTAGTGCTAGGTCAAAACTAGTCCCTAATCATTTATGTAATTTGAACTCTTTGCATTTTGTATTGAAAAGGTGGTCCCTAATAATACATTAATCTACTCTATTGTAATCACAGTTCAATACGGATCTGTCATTATGAATCTTATTTCATTTAATTACCCTGTTGTCAAAAGTTGTCCCAATTAAACTTAAGGACTCGTTAGCTGGATGTGCGGTTGCCAAGTCTTGTTGGAAATATCCAGATTGGCATTCATTGTCCGTCAATCGTTAAAAACTGGTGCGAGAATAACATCCCTATATCTCTGCCCAGTGATTGTGATTTCAAAAACTATAGGCCCTGTTATCCTGTCTGCAGTTACTGCCGCCAACACTCCAATTTTCACACTCTAGATGAACTCAAACAAAATATCACGAGAAGAATTAAGGCTACCACGGTAGATGAAGTAATGCGTATGGATGAAAATGTCCTTAGATGAAGCCAGAAATGTGAAGATGCAGGGGGAGGATATTTTCAACAATTTCTGTGACAAGGTGAGAAATTATTTTACATTGATAATGCGTTATTATGTGTGTTTCTTATTTACATGCGATTCGTACGGGCGCTCTCACGACTCCAAGCTCAGCGAGTTGCCATGTGCTCGTCTGACCATCAGCTCGCCCATCTACCCGCTGCGCTGCGCCGGCCCCACTTCGAGTGAAAGACTTTGTAGATGTAGTTTAATATCTGTGCTATTGTGTCAATTGCGATAAGGTGAGGTCAGTATTTGTATGTGTACAACGTGTATATGTATGCCTACGTCTGTAAACTGAGTCCTTAGCCCAAAAGCTGGTTAGATCCTTAACAGATCCATCATCTGCTGTCAATGATCGCCTACTGAAAAAGAGGTGCGTGGTAGTCTCCCGTAGCTTTCCTCAACGAAACCGAGGTTGCTGTCAAGTATCTGCATATTAGTTTGACCGGTCGAGTTGGCCGTGCGGTTAGGGGCGCGCTGCTGTGAGCTTGCATCCGGGAGATAGTAGGTTCGAACCTCACTGTCGACAGCCCTGAAGATGGTATTCCGTGGTTTCCCATTTTCACACCAGGCAAATGCCGGGGCTGTACCTTAATTAAGGCCACGGCCGCTTCCTTCCCACTCCTAGGCCTTTCCTATCCCATCGTCGCCATAAGACCTCTCTGTGCCGCTGTGATGTAAAGCAAATAGCATATTAGTTGGTGAAGCTTGATGGAATGCATACACCAACGAACCCCATGAGCAACACTTTTACGCCATTCATCCCAGGAACTGACTGCTAAAGGAACAAACCCTCACATTCTAGACGAACTCAAACAAAATATCACAAGAGAAATTGAGGCTATCTCGGTAGATGAACTAATGCGTATGAATGAAAATTTCCTTAGATGAAGCCAGAAATGTGTAGATGCAGGTGGAGGACATTTTCAACATTTTCTGTGATAAGGTGAGAGATTGGCATTCATTGCCCGTCAACTGTTAAAAAATGCAACGAGAATGTCATCCCTATATCTCTGCCCAGGGAATGAAGTGTCCGACGTTCTGTCACAATCACATCACACCGTCTGTCTGTTCCAAATGACAGCGCCGTCGCAGACATGCTTCTCCAGTAGTTATACAATTCCCTTGCAATGCGCCTCTCGCTGTATGTTGGAGGCGCGTTGTTGCATCTACATATTATTTGGCCAAGTACGATGCAAAAGGAAGCTTTCGGACCTCCCGACCACAATCTTCACGAAAATGTCTTTGGTGAAAAGACAAGTGATGTTAAATACCGCGATTTCACAATCACCCGCAACCCCTACAAAAAGGCTTATGGAAGTAGGGCACGCAACTGTAACGTTTGCAGTCATAACGTGCCAAACACCCTGCACCCGAGAGCCATGATATCATTATGTGTTACTAAACATGCCTGGCAGATACATCAGTGACTGTTGCTTCAGCAGTCTGATACAGGGCATGGGTCTGTTCCTACGCTAACGTATATATGTATTTGGAATATGTATATACTATTGTGTGTTTAGCAAAATAATTTTTAACCGTCATACCGTGGTACAGATACTGGTGAATGAGGTCTATGACGGCGCTGTCATTTGGAACAGGCAGACGGTGTGATGTGATTGTGACAGAACGTCGAACACTTCATCTTAAATTAGTGTTACGCTGGGGACGCCAGCACACAAAGTGGCCATCAGTTCCATCACCACCCACCCTGCCCGAATATTCAAGACATCACCCGAAAAATCGAGGCAAATATCACTTAAACGAACTTGAGACCGGTGAGGCGCAAAACACAGAAATGCTCAAATTCTCGAGCATATGCACACCAAATTCCGGAATGCGCTTGTCATAAGACATGCAATTCACTACTGTATTTACAGAGGTAAGCGGAAAAAACAGCCGTCTTGCTGGACATTCCCAGTTTTAAAGCCAGCAAGTACTTCCTCCGCCAAATCGAACGTCACGAAATATCAAAGGGTCTGTTAGTAGGCAGGATGACCAGATCATTGGAGTTTGTATGCATGGTGTTCAATACGGACCAAATACGGTTTAAGTATGAATTCAAGCCAGATGGGACACTTTCAATATTCGGTGAAAAGACGACTGAAGCTGCTGTTCAAAGCGTTCCACCTACAGTACAGCCCATCCCAGAAGGCGGGGTTAAATTTGGCAGACGTGTTTCCGACACATTAGTACTTAATCAACGTCCAAATATAGAATATGACTGCAACACCAGTGATGAGATGTCAACAGCCCTCCTACTCTCCTGGACGGGTAAAATACTGGAAACAGAACTGAATGGAGCATCGCTTCTTTTGCTGTATTCGTGGTTTGGTCAAATCAACACAAGTTTGTCGACTAAAGTTTCGGACACATGGACGTAAATTTGCACACAAAAATCATATCACCTACAACCACACGGTACTGTTTTCCTCTTGGCATCTATTTCTTCCGCTAATACAAACTATTTGCACGATTCATGAAGATTGAGTTGGACATAACACAAGCCTATACTTCGCTATGCGTGGAAGGCGTCTGGAATCGTGTCGCAGGACACCCCACTTCCATTCTCTTAAGTATAGAATACCATTAAGGTAGATATAGAATAACATAGGTTATTTCCGACGTACCTCACTGGCTACGGCAGTTGGATCGGCTCGTGTGAATGCTGCATGACGACTGACTCGATGTCAATGGAAAAGGTTGGACCGTGGATGATACGAGACAGGAGTAGCCAATGAGGTTGCTTTATTTGATTTAACCAATCACTAATCACCTTTAATAACCGTAAGTTTTATAAATTCATACATCAGAATTTATAATTTAATATAGTACACATTCCGTAATGTGTTGGCCATCAGTTTTGCTGCTCTTCAATTATACAGCACTCCTGTCTGTGATTCCAGTGCCTTGATTATTTTGCTGGTCATGTGAGATGTGACTTTGTTTCCACCATTGCCTTCTTACACTACATGACTACGATGTAGAATGAGATGAGTACCTATATTATACTTGAAAATTCAAGATTTTGTACGCAATCTCAGAATTTACATACTCCATATTTCAGAGGTAGAGTGTGTTTGACAAGTTATGACTAAATATTACAGTTTGATCGTTCACCTCACCCCAGAAAGTTTCGAGATGATTGTCGGCGAGAGGTTTAAAAGCTTATGAAATAGAAAAACGAAAGGAACTCACTTGACCTGGCCCAAACCAAAAGACACTGTATCTCGCCAGATGCAGATTTGGACAATGAAAGAAGTCAATGACATACAATAAGTCATCGTCGTAGTAAGTCGTAGAAGTTGTAACTGACGTGCATTATACGCCTGAAATGCGAAATAACCCATTCGTCAGAACTGATCACTGGAATTAACTTTTCTCTCCAATGAAGTATTCATAAACTTATGGTCACCGTAAATTATTTCGATCTTCTTAAAAGTAATGTTTGCATTACCGTAGCTGCCTTTCCATATTTAGGGAACAAGTTGTATGGCTATCAGCCCATATTAGTAAAATGATTACGAGCAAAGGGGAACGCCCTTATTTCTCAAGGTTCGAAGGTCTCGTGACTTTGAGGAATCTAGAATCAATACAGGTAGACGGGAAGTAGACGGAACGATGTGTACGCTCTAATACCAGCAGTGAAGAGATCACTTACCCCACTTGGGAGCCTCCCGGAATCGTCTGTTCCACAGTCCACAAGGAGTGTGGTCTTACGGGAGCATTTCACCAACTATAAGGCTGTACCATGTTGCAGTGAACAACGAACAGTCTCGCTTCCTATCTCAGATCTTAGTGAAAAGAATGGTCCGAATAGTTCATGTAAAGTGTAACAATATGGACCTAATCGGATATCGGAGTGCTGCATGGCAAATCTTTATAAAAGCGAAGATACTATCTCGCAGTTTTCGTAACAGTCAAGTGGGAAATTTTAACAAATAATAATAATAATAATAATAATAATAATAATAATAATAATAATAATAATAATAATAATAATAATAATAATAACACTATGACTTCAGCTTACAACTTCCACTTCTGAAGTGGTGCCATCAGCGCGGCCCCCCTATCACTTTCAACATTTTAATCTAACTAATGCTTCAGGTTCATGATTTATATAATTTTCATTGCCTCGCTGCTGGTAATACAATTCTACACTAGTAGACTTCTAGAAACCTGGTTGTTAAAGTGCGTTCGGTGTATTTAGAATCCTCCTTTATCTTGGATTTGCTCATTTAAAATGCCATAGAATGCATCGGTCAAGTATAATTGTACAGTACTATTAACAATAGCTATCACCGTACAGCCCATTAAGGCCCCTGGAGGAGTCGAATGTAAATGATACTACTACCCATAACCTCGCCACTAAGTGGGATAGATTGGTTAGCTGCCTTTGCCGCCAGGAATTCTTCTTCTTCTTCTTCTTCTTCTCCTTCTTATTTACATCACACCGCCACAGATAGGTCTTATGGCGACGATTGGTTAGGATAGGGATATAAGTGGGAAGGAAGAGACCGTGGCCTTAAATATTTTGCCTGGTGTGAAAATGGGAAACCACGGAAAACCGTCTTCAGGGCTGCCGACAGTGGGGTTCGAACCCACTATCTCTCGAATGCAAGCTACGTGGCCCAAACCGCGCAGCCACATGCTCGGTCCAGGAATGATTAACCTACTCACATCGCTACGAATCTCTTCAGAAGTGAATATCCAGTTTCTCAACATTTCCACTTCCTGACTGAGATTCGGACTGACGTTTTTCTACAGCCTCGGCGAGGCAGCTTGTAATAGGCATTGTAATTTGGCTGGGGAGTGGCATCTGACTAACTGGATAATCAGCAATGTAGGTAGTCTCGGTTTGAATTCCAGCAACTCTATGCTGTCTTTTTTTTAATTAACCGTCACGTCCCTGATATTCAGATTTGACGCGAAATTGGCTCTGAACGTGACATCAGTATCTTCAGAGCAGGCAACAAGTGAACGACGACTAACCGACTGTGCCATTGAGATCGGTCGACGAATCGAACATTGGCCCTCCGGGTAAGAGGCAAGCACGTTATACTTACACCACAAAACTGTCACTCTATAGCAGTGCTTTCGAGACTTTTTTCATGCCGACACCTAACCGAACTCTTTCAGTTTTGTTCGACAATATGACCTTAAAATGGAAGTACCCCACACATTAATAGGCTAGTTAGGCACCCTTCATAATTACAGTACTATTTACATTTCATATGAGGTAAAAGAAACATATTTGCATGGAGTTCTACGAGAAGGAAAACAAACACATATATTTTCACCACCTTTTTGTCGTTTAGCGGCTGCCTTTGCGAGTATAACAACTTTTTTGAATGTTTGGACGAATATGTGATAAAATCTCTCGTATTTACTCCATCAGCATTTTTAAACTTCTACGTGACGGCTTTCACATTGGTCGTTACACAAAATCCTGCTTAGCAAGAATCTGTGGCGGGAAGCTGCAATACAACTACAAGAGCCGTTTAGCTAGATGCGGAAAATCTTCTTGAAGTGAAATCCAAGGTATGACAGTGTTTTAACCTCATATTCCGATCACTTTTAAACTGCGCCAAATTTTCTTCTTCTTCTTCTTCCAAGGGAAGTTCACTAATTTCCGATGAAACAAATTGATTTCTTATCCAGTGATAATCATTTGTGTTCATATATGGAGAGTAACATCTGAGGAATATCAGAGAGCTGTAAATGAATTACTTTTGTTTATTTCTTCAAATCACAGTTAAATGTAGTGTTTCCGACTCCGTATCTGAGTGGTCAGCGTCGTGGCCTTCGGTTCAGAGGGTTCCGGCTTCAATACCAGGCCGGGTCAGGGATTTTATTCGCGTCTGATTAATTCCTCTGTGTCGGGGATTGCGAGTCTGTGTTTGTCCCAAAACTCTATCCTTCATATTCAGACAACGCACCGTACTACCAACCACTACAGAAACAATGTGAATACATCCCTCCACATAGAGATGGCGTGAGGAATGACATCCAGCCCCTAAAACCGAGCCAGATCCACATGTTCGACACTGTTTGCACCCGCCACCCCACAGGTGTGGGAAAAGTGGAAGGAGAGGAAGAAGAAGATAGTGTGGGGGAATGGCTGTTCTCTTAGCGACACCCATAAACATTCGGGCGGGTCCCGGTCTGGAAAGCGCTTCTCTGTGGGCTATCCAAAGATGAATGAATCAGAACGAAGAGAGCTGGCCTTTTGATCCCTCTCAGTATGGTGGTATTTGAAGGTGATCAAAAACACCAGTCTCATATTGGTAGATTTACTAGCGCGTAACCGAGCTGCAGCAATTAATTCCGGCACCCGGACGTCTCTGAAATTTATAAAAGAACTTTATGGGATGTAAAGTCTATAACATTTTAAGACTATAATTATTATTATTATTATTATTATTATTATTATTATTATTATTATTATTATTATTATTATTATTATTATTATCGTATCTGGACACGCGGTGAAGGGGTAGAGTGCCTGCCTCTTACCGGGGCGCCACGGGTTCGATTCCCGGTCAGGTTAGGGATTTTTACCTGGATCTGTGGGCTGCTTCGAGGTCCACTCAACCTACGTGGAAACAATTGAGGAGCTATCTGACGGTGATATTGTAGCCTCGGTCTAGGAAGCCAAGACTCCTCAAGGCTTTAACTTTATAGGAATTATTATTATTATTATTATTATTATTATTATTATTATTATTATTATTATTATTATTATTATTATTATTATTATTATTATTATTATTATTATTATTACTCATCTGAGAAAAAACAGCGCCTGTCGTACATGTAAGGTGTCCATGACGGTCCAGGATGACAAAACAAACGGCACATAAAGAATTGTTATACAAATAATTTTACTTATAATATGCTTCAAGGATTTGATTTAATGGAGCATGTAACTGTGATATTTTAGTGTGGATGAATGGTGATGATATTTTATTGTTTTACGAGGTCATCAGTCACATAAATTGAAGTATGTTGGAGCCTATAGCATGTCAAGTCCCATAAAACCGTTTCCACCTGCCACGACTTTAGAATACTTTTCCACTGACATAGCTTATTTCTCTCATTCATAAATATTTGGTGCTGTTCATTCTCTCGTTATGAATGATATAACAAAATTTCAGTAAGTACAGGAAGCTTTCTTCGAAGTGTGGCGCAATGTTTTTATTTTATTTTTATAAGTAGCATGTAATCCCTTTCTCGATCTGAATCAGGGTCCAGACCAACTTTCTCCAACCATAAAAGCCGCGAAGTTACTCATCTTCACTTTCTCCTCGCGGATAAAGTCAAGCCACTGTAATAAATAGCAGAAACATCTCTCTGTGGGAGTGACTGACCCAGCAACTGGTTCCAGTGTGAAGCGCGCATACATACACACAGCAAAATTGTTGATTCCTTGTTTGGTTACCGCTTGTCTTCTTGCAGAGATGCACTTTCCCTCTGACAAGTGAGCACTATGCCGAGCTTCAAAGAGCTTCCGTGCAATTTCTCTCTTAACGAGTGAACTACAAGCAAAGAGTTTCACATAATTTCCAATATCATTTTTTCACGTCGAACCGACACAAGTAGGTCTTATGGTTATGATGGGATAGGAAAGGGCTAGGAATGGGGACGAAGCGGGCGTGGCCTTAATTAAGGTACAACCCCAACATTTACCTGGTGTGAAAATGGGAAACCATGGAAAATCGTCTTCTGTGTTACTATCAGTGAGGTGCGAACCTACTATCTTCCGAATGCAATCTCACAGCCCACGGCCAGCACGCTCGGTTCACACAATTTCCGAAAAATTCTTTCAATGACTGCTGAGAGGATTGCCATCGAAATGTCTCCTTTATGGGGAGGGGTTATGTCTGTCGCCGGATTTATGAATAGGTATTAAATTAGCCTGTTTCCACTCGCTTGGAAAAGATCCAGAATGGCAGGTCAGTGAAAATGACATCCAATCGCGTCTTGTTAGCGCTGGGCATATTGGTTGAGATAGATAGGTTTTTTAGGCATGGTCTACTCCATAAAACCGCGTTATTAGTCCGACAAGAAAGGGGCCGTGGAATGGAAATACATCAGGCGGGGAGTAAAATTATTTCAATGACTGCTGAGAGGATATATGTGATCGAAATGGGCTTGTTTAAGGAGGGGTTATGTCTGTCACCGGATTTATGAATGGATATTTCATTACCCTGTTTCCAACCGCCAGGTAAAGCTCCAGAATGAAAGCCCTGATTGAGAATAAGACAGAGAGAGAAGCAGAAATAAGGTGCAGTATTCTTATCAAAAATTGGACTTGCTTCATAGAGTCAATGCCTCTAGAAGTCGGAAGTTAAAGGAGAATCTTAAGAACTTCATCAGGTGGTTATGTGATCTTGATGAGGATGAAATGATAATGAAGACAACACATACACCCAGCCCCCGTGCCAGCGAAATTAACCAATTAAGGTTAAAATTCTCGACCCTGCCGGGAATCGAACCCGGGACCCCTGCGACCAAAGGCCAGCACGCTAACCATTTAGCCATGGAGCCGGATAGTGTTTGACGGTGCTCAGGTACGTCAGCCAAGTGTCGGTAGAATCACTGACATGCATAACACCTCCTGTGGGACACAATTGCGGCACCTCGGTGTCCCCGAGAACCATAAAAAAGTAGTTGGTGGGACGTAAAAACAAGAACACAATGATTATTATCATGTTAAATTTCCTGTCAGTGCTGCTACACAACTACTGTAATCCTGTTCGAGATGCTGTTTTGAGAGACTACAGTACGAAGGTGACTAAACACATATGAGAAATAGGGTTGGTTTGCCAAAGAATCCAAGCGCGCTGCTTATTTTGGAGAATTAATTTACTAGTGTCTTTAGTCCTGACCGAACTAATTGACTCAGACAGTAGAAGCTCTGAGTTGTCTGAGCCCTGGTTTGTGGATTCGATTCCGGCGCAGAAAAGGTGGTATTTGAAGGTGCTCGAATACGTGAGCATTTTGTCGGTAGATTTACGGCACGTAAAAAATTGCTGAGGGAAATATTTCGTCACCTCAGCACCTCCGAAAACCGGAAAAGTTGTTAGTGGAACCAACATCCACTACCGTAATTATTCTACTTCTTATTATTACTTTTTATTTGAATGATAGAACTATTTAGCAGCAAAATATAAACTAATTCAACAATGTCAACAATACGTCTACGTTGTCCGGCTCCATGGCTAAATGGTTAGCGTGCTCTCCTTTGGTCACAGGGGTCCTGGGTTGGATTCGCGGTAGGGTCGGGAATTTTAACCATCATTGGTTAATTTCGCTGACACGGGGACTGGGTGAATATGTCGTCTTCATCATAATTTCACCCTCATCATGACATTCAGGTCGCCTACGGGGGTAAAATCAAAAGACCTGCATCTGGCGAGTCGAACATGTCCTCGGACATTCCCGGCACTAAATGTCATACGCTATTCCCATTTCTACGTCTGCGTTTTGCCTGCTGCCATTTCTTGATGGATACAGTACTTTTGTATCCATCTCTTGGCACAGGCCAGAGTAAAGTGTAGCTTTCACCGAAGTCCCAGTCAACATCCATGGCTGTGACAATATGGAAGCTGCTGGGGTATGGGTGCTGCTGAGTAATGACATTCAGAGCGCGACTAGTGCATCTGAGTGTTATGAAAGGTGTTGCTCATAGGGTCAGTCGTGCTGCAATAGCACTTTCTGACTCAGTGAGGAAAGCAATGACAAACTACCTCCCTTCTCGTCTTGCCTAGTACGCCTCATTTTGGTGCTGCCATTGGTTTTTGCGGTTTCCTTATAACCGCATAACCTTTTGGTGGTGCTATTTGAGGATCCAACCAGCCTCTGGGCTGATGACCTAACAGACAGACACGTCTACGTTATTACACTGCAGTCACTTCTAACATCGTAACATGGACCACAAAAGAAGATATACTGTGCACAAGCCAGATGCCCTTTGAACTGCAATGGTGTAGTGTCATACCAAGTAAAGGCACTTTGAGCATTTACCTGAGTCACTCTGTTCTACCATTCATCACTATTGAAACCTTATGACGAACATTATAACTAAAACAGAAGAGATATTTCTGGTACTTCACGCGTTTATCAGGTTTTTTCTTTAAAGCATTGCCTTCGGTGTTACTTGACCATTTCGGCAGCCTCTATTCGTATTTTTCCTTATACTTTGTTAATGAAGCATTTCTGTATGAACAGTGAGTTAGACGATATTTTACTACCATGTAATTTACTATATATTCATTTTGATTTCGCGTTCTGATATGAGACGAACACTACTCATTCCCCGAGTCAGAGAAATTAACTATACACAGTTAAAATCGTTGTCCGAGCTGGGAATAGAACCAGAGGCCCTTTGATCCAGCCAGGGAGCCGGTCATTTATCTGGTTATAAAGTATGGCACATACAGTTATCTTCTTCTTATTCTTCTTTTTCTTCTTATACCGCTTTTCCCACAACTACGGGGTCGTGGTGCGGACTGTGTTGCACATGTGGATTTGGCCCTGTTTTACGACCGGATAACATTTCGGACGCCAATCCTATCTGCAGAGATATATCCACTATTGCGTGTCTCTGTCGTGTTTGGTAGTGTGGGGTGTTGTCTGATTATGAAGAGGATAGTGCTGGGACAAACACAAACACCCAGTCACCGATCCAGAAGAATGAATCAGACGTGATTAAAATCTCCAGCGGGGGCTGGGAATCGAACCCTGGACCCTCAGAATGAAGGCCTCAACGCTGACCATTCAGCCAAGGAGCCGTATATGACACATCCAATAATATCGTTCGGAAATTGGGACGTGCTGTACTTTAGTCGTTTTCCATATTGCATCCACAATATTCTTCTTCTTCCCTGAAAAACCAGCTGAGCAGCGTACTGTAGATGATAAACTTGGAGTTCATCTCCTTCGCTCAAGGTTACTGACACGTCAAAGAATCGCATTGCTCTGTTATACTTATTTGAGACGAAGCTTTATGTGCAGAGGCTTGGGATACCATTGTCAACAGCTCGTGTCATTTAGTGTTCGTGAAGTCTTTCTAATGGCCTCTGTACTTGTGGTTTAAGTGCGGCCAGTATCCAGTATTCGGGGGATAGTAGGTTCGAACCCCACTGTCGGGAGTCCTGAATATGGTTTTCCGTGGTTTCCCATTTTCACACCAGGCAAATGCTGAGGCTGTACCTTAGTTAAGGCCACGGTCGCTTCCTTCCCACTCCTAGTGCTTTCCTGTCCCATCGTCGCCATAAGACGTATCTGTGTCGGTGCGACGTAGAGCAACTAGAAAAAAGTACTTGTGGTTTCTGCTCTGGTGAGTGTATGTAGCCTATAACTAATTTCCGAGTAGAGTCTGGTATGATGCGGCAGTGGTTCATATGTTAAGTACCATTCCTGTATTCGCCTGGAATTAAAGATGGGAAACCACGTAAAATCACTTTTAGACTGACAAAAAATGAGATTTCAGTCCAGTACTCTGCCTGAATGTGTTAACATGAATATTATCAAGAATGCATGCGTTCCTAAATTACAAAATCTAACGGTAACTTCACTATGTATCAAAAATGCATTACAATAATTGTTATGATAAATACAATAATATTAATAACATGCGTGAAATGAAAATAACAGAGAAAATAGGAGAACACACGTGAAGTAATGATACAGTCGGTTAGTTGTTGAGATACTCTCGCCAGGCCAAGTGGTTCAATTCATTCGACTGAGGTCTCTGGCACATGAGATGTTCAAATGTGTGGCAAATCCGGGACATTGGCTTCAGCATGTTAGAGAACTCGTATGACATAAATACCATACCTTGGCGTCCGTTAAGACTTGACCATGGAAGGTAAGAGAATTCAGTACTAGTTGAAAATTTCCCTTTCAACTTCGTTTCAAACACCCCTCCGACATTGTTCCCATCTTTGAATTGAACAATCTCTTCTGATGGAAGTGTTTGAAGAACAATATTTATGTTTTATGTTCAGGTCAAAACACTCCATATCTCTTGTATCACGGCCTGTTTTACTTCGAATACGGAGTTAGGTTAACGCTGGTGATATTTGGAACTTACGACCTATGAGGGGAAATGAGATGGATAATTTACAGAGAATTTAAATAGAAAGTTTTAAATGCATATAATCTTGCAGCCAGTTAATTTGAATAAGTCATCTTTAGTTATATGAAACACATTTATATTTTCTTTGTGGAGAGGAGAGCTTGGAGAAAGTCACAGTAATCGTCCCAGGTACGGATGCACATAGACGACGGTCGAACACGCATCAAACACACGAGTGGAGTGTTGTTGGAGGCATTCATTCTGGCAGAGAACTAGGAAAGCAAGCAAACAAACTTTTAGATTCACGTGGTTGTTGATATCGTGATCAAAGCCACGGACCTACACTTTTACGTGGAATCCGAACCACGGGGACGTGATACTTCATTTCAAAAATTCAAACCGTGGCGCCCTGGTGAGAAGTCAGTAACAGTTCCACTCGGCTATCACGTCCCAGAGAAGTAGGAAAGTAGAAGAAAAGTGCATGGCAATCTTCATGTAGGTCAGGGTCCTCAGCTCTGAGAGAACGAGTTGTTTGCTCTTGGGGCATGCTCCCTTTACCCGGAAGCACGTGGGTTCGACAGCCCGTTGAAAGGCAAGAAATCGTCGCCAAAAACCCGTCTGAGTTGGTTTGACGTAAAACAAATTGCAAAAAGGAAGTAAATAAATTCATAAACGAGTCTTCCATTTGTCGATAGCACATGGTCGCAGAGTTGATTTAGCCTACATCAAAATCGAGTATCGTATTAGTTCCTGTGGGTAAAGGCTACTGGAAAAATGAATAACCACTCTATCCTACTTTGTGCAAAAATTATGATTAGAGAAAGCCTTTACACTTCCATCCTCCAAGGGTACGAAGATAGTTTTCATTTTCACACTGTAGGAGAGAGAACCTCTAAATTTACAAGTTATTTTGCTTATTATCTTTATTTGAAATTCCTGCTGACGGTGAGATAGCGGCCCCGGTCTAGAAAGCCAAGAAAAACGTCCGAGAGGATTCGTGCTGTCCACACGATACCTCATAATCTGCAGGCCTTCGGGCAGAGCAGCGATCGCTTGGTAGGCCATGGACCGCCGAGGCTATTGTGCCATGGGGTTTGGTTTATGTGCCTGTAAACCTAATATTGAAGTAAAACTTCCGACGACTTTTAGACCTAGTCAAAAACACCTCGTCCACCAAGTATGGACATGATGCTCAAAACTACTGTATCTGCATTAAATAATGATCAATCTACGACATTGGAAAATAAGATTTGCAGGCATTCTTGAATATATATGATTCAAATATTTTACCCGCGAACTTCAAATACATCAAATTATTATTAGATGAATGGTGAACGAAAAAAATTGTACAGTTTTTTTGTTTCTTTTTACGATTTGCTTCACGTCGCACCAACACACACATGTTAAAGCTTGTTCTGCCAACCAGACCGCAATAAATTTACCTTTCTACTTCACCCGTTCAGTTGCAAAAGTTACTGCTCTAAAATGATTTCAAATTTTTATTTCTGTAAAAAACAATTTGAATTAAAAATATTTGTTACTATAGTTTTTGTTTTCGGAAGACAGTCCCCCCCCCCTCCATAAAATCACTAAACCCCTCCTCCATAGCTTTCATTTGATCAGCACGGAAGATATTTTCTGAACTGAAAGACGGTAAAGTAGTACTGTTTGCTTTAAGTCGCACCGACATAGACAGATATTATGGCGACGATGGGATAGGAAAGGGTGGGAAGAAAGTGGTCTTGGTCTTAATTAAGGTACAGCCCCAGCATTTGACTGGTGTGAAAATGGGAAACCACGGAAAACCATCTTCAGGGCTGCCAAGAGCGGGGTTCGAACCCACTATCTCCCGAATGCAAGCTCACAGATGCGTGACCCTAACAACACGGCCAACTCGCTCGGTCGGTTGACTAGTACCAACAATTATCTGGTTTTCATTATTCATGTTTATAATGCGATAAAAAGAGTTATGAGCAATTATGCCCATATTCAGTAGTTCTAGGATTTTTAAATGCTATTTGTTCGGGGAGTCGACACATGTGGATTTTTTGCCTCTAGTTCTAAGATTACAATCTTCTCCTTCTTCTTCTTCTTCTTCTTCTCCTTCTCCTTCTTCTTCTTCTTCTTCTTCTTCTTCTTCTCCTTCTTCTTCTTCTTTATCTGCTTACCCTCCAGGGTCGGTTTTTCCCTCGGAATCAGCGAGGGATCCCACCTCTACCGCCTCAAGGGCAGTGTCCTGGAGCTTCAAATTCTGGGTCGGGGATACAACTGGGGAGGACGACCAGTACCTCGCCTAGGTGGCGTCGCCTGCGATACTGAACAAGGGCCTTGCGGAGGATGGGAAGATTGGAAGGGATAAACAAGGAAGAGGGAAGGAAGCGGCCATGGCCTTAAGTTAGGTACCATCCCTATTTTCCTGGAGAAGTGGGAAACCACAGAAAACCACTTCGAGGATGGCTTAGGTGGGAATCGAACCCACCTCTACTCAGTTGACCACCCGAGGCTGAGTGGACCCCGTTCCAGCCTTCGTACCACTTTTCAAGTTTCGTAGCAGAGCCGGGAATCGAACCCGGGCCTCCGGAGGTGGCTGCTAATCACACTAACCACTACACCACAGAGGCGGGAAGGGTCTTTCCTTAGTGAGAAAAGCTTGGTTTCAGTTCAGGGGAAGGAACACATGGCTACCAATGAGCGCGTACCCAGAAACGAACCGTTTGATGACCTACTCGAAATAATTGTCAACAGTCTGAATAAGCAATGCAGTCAGTATCGCACAGTGAAGTTGCATTACGGCTTTCTAATGTGAATCTTGAGGCCGACAGAGAAGCGGGAGGTAACGGTTTCCAATGGATGTGTTACACGGTAACTGCACATTTCCCAGTAGGAGTACAACAAACTATGGTTAAATAGACATAGTGATTTCACATAGCTGGTCATCACAGACACTGAAATTAACTCTCAGGTCTGTTATCAACCAAATAGAAAGCTCTGCATGTTACATATGAGATGGCACTGGCCTCCTTCTGCTACTTAAGAAGTGAAACCCTCTCGATGCATCACGTACGTAGCAAAACTAGCTGTAAGTGTCCAACAGATATTTTCTAGGGAATTGTCTTCAGTAAGTTGCAGTGCATGTAAGAAAACACATTTCTATAATGCTGAATGAAGTGATTGGCCATTTACGGCTAGTTGTTGGTGTCAGCAGCCAATCCCTTGCCTGCCTCTTATCCGGATTACCGGGCGAGTTGGCCGTTCGGTCAGCTGTGAGCTTGCATCCGGGACATAGTGGGTTCGAATCCCACTGTCGGCAGCCCTGAAGATGGTTTTCCGTGGTTTCCCATTTACAAACCAGGCAAATGCTGGGGCTGAATTTTAATTAAGGCCATGGCCGCTTCCTTCCCAATCCTAGCCCTTTGCAATCCCATCGTCGCCATAAGACCTGTCTGTGTCGGTGCGACGTAAAGCCATTCGCTTATCCGGATTCGGTTTGCGACGAAGCCAGGGCTTTAACCTTCATCCACTGTCACCCTTATAAATCGCACAAGAAGTCGCTAGGCAGCTATCTGCAGCCCGTCACTTTTCGTTTATTTTTGTGCGTTCCACTCTACTGTGCCGCCCCATAGAGTAGAGGTAGCGTGCCTGCCTCTTACCCGGACTCCCCAGGCTCGATTCCGGCCAGATCAGAGATTTTTACCTGGATCTTAGAGCTGGTTCGAGCTCCTCTTAGCCTACGTGCTTACAACTGAGATGAGATAGCGGACCCGATCTAGAAATCCGAGAATAAATGTCGCGAGTGTTCGTCTTGTTGGCCACACGACACCTCGTAATCTGTGGACCTTCGGGCTGAACAGCTGTCGTTTGGTAGGCCATGGCCCTTCGGGGCTGTTCCGCCATGGGATTTGGCTTCGCTCCTCTCTACTTCAGCCCCGTAAGTGATGGTAGATTGAATTTGAGGACTCACGAATAACTTCACATTTTTGAACAGAACCTTTGTACCTAATTAAATTACAGAAGCGTTTAAAATTAACGTAATTCTTCCTAACGAGTGACTAAATTTGTCACACTTGAAAACACAGAACAGTTAATCTCAATGCCATTTTTCTTTCTCAATAATGTACGCCTGTGGCGCACACCCTCTTAAGGCCTTGGCCTGCCAAGATAACTGCTACCCATCCAGATGGCCTTCTGATACTGGAGCGCCACATGATAAGCGTTATGACATACTCAGCCGTATTGTTTGGCTTTCGTGACCGGGTCCTCTGCCTCTCGTATCAGACAGCTCCCCTGCTGGTTGTTGGTCTCACGAGGATTAGCGCTCTGCCCAGAGTAAAATTCCCTGGATTTGCTGCGTTTTGAACCTGGGGCCTCCATGCACGAGGGATTCACACAACCTCTACATCATGGGACTGGTAATAATAATAATAATAATAATAATAATAATAATAATAATAATAATAATAATAATAACACGTGATAGCCCACCGTCATCGTCGCTAGCTTCTTATCGAGGAGATCGTGGTTGTGATCCTAGCCAGTGCATATGGGATTTTGGAAATAAAGGGTCACATCCTTGTTCAGAATGCATGTTAAACTAGAGGTCTAGTCGCTATGTTCACAAAGTGAACGGTAGCGTAAAACTTACTATTGCTACTAATGCTGCTACCTCTACTACCACTATTCTTATTAATTGCTACTTGATTCGTCATTACATTAACCCATGTTGGTAAATGAAATGGCGTATGGTTTTTTCCGGGAATGTCCGAGAACGTGATCGGCTCGCCAGGAGTAGGTCTTTGGATTTGACGCCCGTAGGCGACCTGAATGTCATGATGAGGATGAAGTAATGATGAAGGCGACACATACACCCAGAACCCGTGCTAGCGAAATGAACCAATGATGGTTAAGATTCCAGATCCTTTCGGGAATCGAACCCGAGTCCCCTATGACCAAAGCCCAGCTCGCTAACCAACACTCATGTTGATATTAATAATACTATTTGCTTTACGTTTCGCTAACTAATTTTACGGTTTTCCGGAGACGCCGAGGTGCCGGAATTTAGTCCCGCGGGAGTACCTTTTCGTGCCAGTAAATCTACCAATACGAGGCTGACGTACTTGAGCACCTTCATATAACACCAGACTGAGCCTGCAAAGTTGGGGTCAGAATGCCAGCGCCCCAAACGGTCTGAGCCACTCAGCCATTCGGCGAGGGTAGGATAGGAAAAGACAAAGACTGGCAAGGTATTGGCATAGCCTTAATTGAGCATATTTCCAAGTGAGAAAAATAGGAACGAAAGGAAAACATCTTCAAGGATGCCAACGGTTGGATTCGAACCCGCCATCTCGTGTACACAAGCTTAAAGATACACGATACATATCGCGAAACCAATTCGCTTGGCTTAAAATAATAATAATAATATTATTAATAATAATAATAATAATAATAGACTAATAATAATAATAATAATAGTCATCATAGTATCGTGTGGCCATTGCTAGCCTGGTACTGCCCTTGTAAGGCAGACTCTCCGACAAGGGTGGTAATATTGATATTGTTATTGTTATTATTGTTATTATTATTATTATTATTATTATTATTATTATTATTATTATTATTATTATTATTATATCGTGTGGCCATTGCTAGCCTGGTACTGTCCTTGCAAGGCAGACCCTCCGGAGAGGGTGATAATAATAATAATAATAATAATAATAATAATAATAATAATAATAATAATAAGGCATGGGTTTAGGCAAAACAAGGGCACTGATTATTGAAAAATGCTGGCACATAAAAGTATATTCGGTAGTATTCCCTAGCAATCAATGAGCATCAAGTTGTTCATGATGTTATTTGTAGCCAAGATGCTGCTTCCCTACCAGTTCCTCTTCAGGAGGTAACGATTGCGTTGATAAATATATGAGCGCACAATTAATGAACAACGGCGTAACTTTTCCCCAGCAGTACCCAAGGCCGACTTCCCTCCTTGTTGGTCTTTCATCAACATGCCGCTGAACTCGCACAGGGTCCGGTATACCCCAGGTCCCTTCCCTTTTCACCTTCGATACAAGATTGATGAGACTGTTTGACACTACCGGTAACAGGAGAGGAGTACATCCTGGGTGTACAAGGTTGAACACCGGACCTTGAGGGCTCCTCTAAGTTAGAGGAGGTGGTTCCTGTTCTGTGTTCAGTACTTACCAACAGATAGCAATCGGAGTTCCGGCCTGAAATATTACGTTTCCCTGCTTCAGATGCTACAACGGCAGCTACAGTCATTTTTCAACGCGATCAATTCGCTGGGGGTAAATTCAAGTGGTTCTTAATAATAATAATAATAATAATAATAATAATAATAATAATAATAATAATAATAATAATAATAATAATAATAATAATAATAATAATCGGCAACACAGCACAGTTGATTAGCCACACGTCTACTGTGTTCGAGATTGTCAGAAACGTATGAAGTGTGCACGTCAGGTCGGGAATAAAAATGTGAACAGGTAGATCATTTTAAGTATATAGGATGTGTATTCTCCCAGGATATACTACCATCCTCAACGGTATTCTGTAAGAAAGAAGTAAATTCCCGGAACAAGCTATCTTTATATCGGTCTGTATTCAGACCGAATTTTCTGTACAGGAGTGAACGCTAGGATGAATAAGAATATCTTGTTCCCGATTTAGAAGCAACAGACATGAAAGTTACGAGAATGATTGCTGGCACAGAGAGATGGAAACAATGGCAGGAGGGTACTCAGTACGAAGCTAAGTTAGGAATAACCTCGTTAGGTATCTTTTGGGTCAGTATGTTAAAACGCATTCAAAATGCGAATGGCGTATAAAAATACTAAGTATATACTGTCGTTGTAAATCTCTTCAGAATAGTACGGCTCCATGGCTAAATAGTTAGCGACCTGGCCTTTGGTCAGAGGGATTCTGGGTTCGATTCCCGGCAGGGTCGGGAATTTTAACCATAATTCGTTAATTCCGCTGGCACGGGGCTGGGTGTACGTGTCCACTTCATCATCATTTCATCCTCATCACGACGCGCAGGTCACCTACGGGTGTCAACTCAAAAATCTGCATCTGGCGAGCCGAACTTGTCCTCGGACACTCGCGGCACTAAAAGCGATGCGCCATTTCATTTCTTCAGAATAAATCTTGTGAAAAACCTTCATAAGAACCATCAGCATTTTTAACTTATTCAAAGCATTTACTTTTTCTATATTTAAATGTATCAATTACCGGGCGAGTTGGCCGTGCGGTTAGGGGCGCGCAGCTGTGAGCTCGCATTCGAGAGATAGTGGGTTCGAACCCCACTGTCGGCAGACCTGAAAATGGTTTTCCGTGGTTTCCCATTTCACAGCAGGCAAATGCTGGGGCTGTACCTTCAATTAAGGCCACGGCTGCTTCCTTCCCATTCCAAGGCCTTTCCTGTCCCATCGTTGAAAAAAGACCTATATGTGTTGGTGCGACGTAAAGCAACTAGCAGAAAAAAATGGTATCAATTATCAATTTTTAATCAAGTATACCGCACACTTATAGGTCTGCCTGATGACTAAAACTTGAGAAGAGCTATCTGCTCAAAAGTTACGAGGAAACATTTAATAAAATGAGAATATTATGTGCGACTAGCATTTGTACCCGTTCTTTGCATGGGCATTTGCAGTGGATTAGATGTTACCGTCAGAAATTTATGCGAAGTAACATGGCTGCACCGCCTCTCTGGTGTAATGGTTAGCGTGATTAGCTGCCACCCCGCGCTGAGTCCGAGGGAAAAACCGACCCTGGAGGGTAAACAGATTAGAATAAGAAGAACATGACTCTATTCACACATTTTATGCACATGTAAAAGTGATATTTTCGTACGAAAGCGCGTGGCAGTAACGTGAAATATGATGAAGCCGAACAAAGTCGAGAGAGAATGATGACGATTTCCGAATTTATTGTACGTACAGTTTCTGGTCCGAGGTTGTGCGAAATTCTCCATGGTTCGCTGGTTGCATACTGTATCTCTGACCACTGGCGTGGAGCTCTGACATTCGTGATACCTCCCTTGATATCTGTCCTATCGAAAAGAGTAAAATGGCTCTTTTTCCCTTTGCCAACCTTAAGTGACTTGCACGACATGTCCCACCTGACTTGAAAAAAATTCAATTTTTGTAATCATCTGCGTTATTATCCGTCGAACTATAAATACGTACATGGCATAAAGGAACGGGAATAACATATTCTTCAACGTTTGTTGTACACAATCTTTTGATAGACGTATTGTTAACGAAAATATTTGAGAAAAATCTTCCCTACCGACCTCGATAGCTGCAGTCGCTTAAGTGCGGCCAGTATCCAGTATTCGGGAGATAGTAGGTTCTAACCCCACTGTCGGTAGCCCTGAAAATGGTTTTCCGTGGTTTCCCACTTTCACACCAGGCAAATGCTGGGGCTGTACCTTAATTAAGGCCACGGCCGCTTCCTTCCCACTCCTAGCCCTTCCCTGTCCCACTGTCGCCATAAGACCTATCTGAGTCGGTGCGACGTAAAGCAACTAGCAAAAAAAAAAATCTTCCTATAAATACCAACTCCATATGATTACTATAACATCATATGCGCCCGATAACACAATCCTGAGTGAGTAGAATCCAAATAGACTACATAGAGTAGTTTGGTTGAAATAAGTTGAGCAGTTTTCAACTTTTAGTAATATATAATTAGATAGATACCGGACAGACAGACAGACATCAACGGAAAAATGTGTACCTCATGTTACCTCGGTGTTCAGATACATTAGTTAGGGGTAATTTTAAAGCCGAGAGAAATATCATGCATCCTTTGATTTTCTCCTGTTATCGATCCTTCAAACAACTGTACGTCTGCGAGGGTGTCCGTCATTTGAAGAGCAAGCGAAATTTTGTAGAACAATTATTTAAAATGAAGGAGCGTTTCGTATATAGTCAACATATTATACATATAATCAATAGTGTAAGAGAAAATTGAAGTAACTCTATTGGTCTTCCTATAAACTCCCAGTCTATTCAGTGATTCTTAAATGATATGCACATCGAAACCTGCTCCTGGATGAGTAAACTCTAAATGTGAAGTTTGTTACAGAACTATTCAGCCGTTTACCCGTGATGGTGGAACAAACAAACAAACAAACAAACAAACAAACAAACAAACAAACAAACAAACAAACAAACAAACAAACACACGAAAAAACAAATAGACAAGAAAGATAAAAACTACTGATACGATCTTGAATTGACCTGAAACGGATAGATATATCAAAATTTGGCGAAATAAATGACATTACAGACAACGGACCCCCTCGAAGATAACCAAACCATATGCATGTCTGGCTAATTGCATGAATGGTCAGCATTGGGGTATTGCTTAAGAGGATGCCGAGTTCGGTTCCCGACTAGATAGAGGGTTTTAGCCACCACAGGTTAAGTCCTCTGGCTAGAGGACTGAGCGTTTGTGTTTCTTAAGAATACACATAACACACTACACTACCAACTACCATAAAAAGGCAACAGTGATTACATGCCTCTATACCCTATAGGTTTGGCGTCAGAAGGGCATCCGCCTGTAAAGCTGGGCCAGGTCCGCAGGTGTGACAATATCTCACCCACCACCCCACCAGAGTGTGTAAACAGCGGCTGTGGAAATAAGTAGGAATAACGAAGGCTTCCAAAAGTATCAATTTTTGCATATACCGTAGTGTATGGTTAGACAAGTTGGATGAATTTGATGGGTGGATGCCTGGTGGTATGGAAGGTAACTTTGGTGATCTACAGGAACACGTGAACCATAGCTTCAGAACAGTTGCTTTACGGAAAGATCGGTTCGACCAGAGAAAGAAGAAAGACACTAAAAAGTTACCCAGGACTTAAAGGAGACGGTGCGTTCAAACACTACTGGAGGTCAAGCTTCAAGTATTTATTTTCGTCATTTTTCCATTCACCAACGGAAATATATTGAAATTAACTCCCACCAGTGTTAGGCCCAGATGATTACCAACATGACACACGTCAGGTCTTTGAAAAATCTCACGTTAGAGTTAAGTAGACGGGGCTGCAGGCCACGATATCCCACTTTCCTAAAATTATTCAACAGTAAACAAAGTTCAAAAGCCATGTGATTGAGTATTGTCGGGCTGAGTGGCTCAGACGGTTGAGGCGCTGTTCTTCTGACCCCAACTTGGCAGGTTCGATCCTGGCTCAGTCCGGTGATATCTGAAGGTTCTCAAATACGTCAACCTCCTGTCCGTAGAATTATTGACACGTAAAAGAACTCGTGCGGGACGAAATTCCGGCACGTCGGCTTCTCCGAAAACCGTCAAAGTAGCTTTTACCACACCTGTGGGTTGGCGGGTGCGGACTGTGTACAACATGTGAATTTGGCCCTGTTTTACTACCGGATGCCCTTCCTTACACCATCCCTGTATGGAGGAATGTAATCACTATTGCATGTATCCGTGGTGGTTGTTAGTGTAGTGTGTTGTCTGAATATGAAGAGGGAAGTGTTGGGACAAACACAAAGTTCCAGTCCCCGAGCCGGAAGAATTAATCACACGAGATTAAAATCCCGAACCGGCCGGGAATTGAACCCGCGACCCTCTGAACCGAAGGCCTAAGGAGTCGGACGAACGTAAACATTATTATTATTATTATTATTATTATTATTATTATTATTATTATTATTATTATTATCATCATCATTTGAATACTGTTTAGCTAGATTTAAATGAATCACGTGGACTTTTAAAATGGCCAACACGTGATAAAATCCCAAATTACTTCAGACAGGTTATTAAAGTTAACAATATAATTTCCCTTGTTGGAGTGAAACAAAACAAAAATTGTATGAAAATGTTGAGAAGTCAGATTTTACCACGAGGTGATTAACAGATATTTTAACTCAACAGCAAACAAACGGAAAAGCAACCTGCGACAAGAAAATACAACGAAGGACAATCAGGAAGAGTTTGATAAACACTCATGTGGGAACATGTTGGTGATGGTGAGGGCCAGGTATTCGTGGTGGGGAGGGAAACAGAAGCTGTCAACATCTGGTTTGGCTTTACGGAGAAATGTGCACCTCCCTTCGACATCAGGGTGGTTGTTAAACGATAAACCCAAGTCCAATCCTGCGCATAACTACACTGAAATGAACACGTTAAGTGGTTCCAGATTGTGCTGAAATTCTTACCTCGTGGCTCCATTGTGCCGTTTATCCAGCGACACGGCCGAATGTCACGCACTGCAGGACGGGTCCACTATGGCGCCTAACGGACCACAAGCTGCAACTTTTGTTCCACCTGAGTTAAATGTGGCCGTACTTTGATAATCAAAGATGTCCACATTCGCCACGATCTGTAGTTTCTCGCTAAATCCAATGTTTTTAAAGCAGAGTTCAACGCTGGAAAAGTGTCGTGGGCAATTTATATCCGCTAGGTTACGGGTTTATTCGTTCAAAAATTGCGACAACTATTTATGTTCTTTAAAATGTATTTCTAATGATTAGGGAAGTAGTAATCTTTCTTTCTTTCTTTCTTTCTTTCTTTCTTTCTTTCTTTCTTTCTTTCTTTCTTTTTTAATCAGTTTACCCTCCAGGGTTGGCTTTTCCCTCGGACTCAGCGAGGGATCCCTCCTCTACCGCCTCAAGGTCAGTGTCCTGGAGCTTGAGACTTTGCGGGTCGGGGGATACAACTGTGCACGAATACCAGTACCCCGCCCAGGCGGTCTCACCTGATATGCTGAACAGGGGGATGGGAAGATTGGAAGGGATAGACAAGGGAGTGGGAAGGAAGCGCCCTTGGCTTTTAGTTAGGTATCATCCCAGCATTTGCCTGGAGGAGAAGTGGGAAACCACGGAAAACCATTTCGAGGATGGCTGAGGTGGGAATCGAACGCATCTATACTCAGTTGACCTCCCGAGGCTGAGTGGACTTCGTTCTAGCACTCGTACCACTTTTTCAAATTTCGTGGCAGAGCTGAGAATCGAACCCGGACCTCCGGGGATTGCAGCTAATTACACTAACGACTACACCACAGAGGCGGATGGCAGTAGTAATACTTCGAACAAAATCCCTATGGCACATGCAGATCTTTACAAATCTTTGCTTGCCATGGGGACTGTTGCCCAGTTTCGTAGAAAACCTACAGATAACATAATGGCACTCCTAAAAACACGTTTCCTGTTTTCGTCTATGAGGACCAGCATCAGTAAACAACAACACACATGAACACGTTCTGCGGTTGTGTTATTTACTACGAGTATTCGTTCCTGGCTGTAAAAAAACGGCCAGCCCCGAGGTGAATATGTAGCGTACCTGCCTCTTACCCGCAGGCCCCGGGTTTGATTGATGGTCAGGTCAGGGACTTTTACCTAAATTTGAGGGCTGGTTCGAGGTCAACTCAGCCTATGTGATTACAATTGAGGAGCTGTCTGACGGTGAGATAGCGGCCCCTGTCTAGGAAGCCAAGAATAACTGCCGAGAGGATTCGTCGTGCTGACCACACGACACTTCGTAACCTGCAGGCCTTCGGGCTGAACAACAGTCGCTTGGTAGGCCATGGCCCTTCGGGGCTGTTGCGCCATGGTGTTTGGCTTGATTTTTTTTAAAGTCATACCGAGCATCATTGTGTTTAAAAACCCTAATTATAACGTTCGCAATTTCCCTCCCTCTGCTTATATATACGGTAGTCTATTTTTTTCTCTTAAGGATGCCAATATTTTTAACTCTTTGCTTTACGTCGCACCGACACAGATAGGTCTTATGGCGACGATGGGATAGGAAAGGGCTAAGAGTGGAAAGGAAGCGGACGTGGCCTTAATCATGTTACAGCCCCAGCATTTGCCTGGTGTGAAAATGGAAAACCACGGAAAAACCATCCTCACGGATGCCGACAGTAGGGGTTCGAACCCACTATCTCCCGGATGCAAACTCACAGCTGCGCGCCCCTAACTGCACAGCCAACTCGCCCGGTGGATGCCAATTTGATGATTGATGACTGATTCTTGCTGTTTAAAGGGGCCTAACATCTAGGTCATCGGCCCCAGGATGCCAATTTACAGGCCAGGCTATCAACAGTGCAACTCCTTATGCCCCACTCCACCAGGGGTTTATCCATCATATTGATCCAGCGTGTGTATCTCTTTACTGTATATGAGTAAAATCTATAATTTTGTTTACAAAGTAATAATTGTCACGCTTATAAAGTGCAATTTGTTCGAAAACCACCCTTAAAAAAAGGTGTTTTTAAGTTTAGTATATATTGTATTCTCTCTTGTTGGTTGAATTTACAGTTGCTTAAACAAAGAAAAAAAAGGAGAAGGCTGAATGCTTGCTTTGTATTTTATAAGTTCCTCGCAGCCACATTTGCCCAGAAGTAACTGAACCCATATATATAATATTTGTTGTGGGTATCCACAGACTTTTTATCGGGATGGCATGGGGGCTAGGTGTGTGGGCCGTTTTCCTCATCATTTCATCCCCATCAAGACGCGCAGGTCGCCTATGGGAGTAAAATCGAATGACCTGCACCTGGCGAGCCAAACATGTACTCGGACACTCCCGGCACTAAAAGCCAAAAGCCATTTCATTATTTGTAGAATATCAAATACAGGTTTAAAACCATCAGTAAATACTTCGTTACATTATGTGCATATTGAACCCTTGGGCCAAAGGTCATGGGTTCAATATATAACTGAGCAGTTATAAGGATATTATGCTACTGAAGAAAAGTGTATTTATATTTCATATATGACTTTATTTTACAAGGACTTTCAGGAGAGATAATATCATTTTCTTTCTTTCTTTCTTTCTTTCTTTCTTTCTTTCTTTCTTTCTTTCTTTCTTTCTTAATCTGTTTACCCTCCAGAGTTGGTTTTCCCTCGGGCTCAGCGAGGGATCCCTCCTCTACCACCTCACGGGAAGTGTACTGGAGCTTGAGCCTTTGGGTTGGGGATGAAACTGGGGAGGATGACCAGTACCTCACCCAGGCAGATTGGAAGGTGTAGACAAGGAAAAGGGAAGGAGGCGGCCGCGGCCTTATGTTAGGTACCACCCCGGAATTTGCCTGGAGAAGAAGTGGGAAACCACTTCGAGGATGGTTGAAGTGGGAATCGACACCCCCTCTACTCATTTGACATCCTGAGGCTAATTGGACCCCGTTCCAGCCCTCGTACCACATTTCAAACTTCGTGGCAGAGCCCGGAATCGAACCCGGACGTCCGCAGGTGGCAGCTAATCACGCTAACCACTACACCACAGAGGCGGACAATAATATAATTTTAATATGATATCTGTTTTCATTTAATGTAATAGTATTATGCACGTATATCTGTTTGACATCATTACTGTCGGTTTAAACCTGTCTGAAGAACAATAAATAAATAAATAAATAAATAAATAAATAAATAAATAAAATATGAAATCTGAGGAACACACAATACCATGCACGTTATTTTTTTTTTCATTGTTTGCACATATTTCAGTGAAAGTATGCAGTGACACTTTGAAGACTATCTCATTCTTCATTTGTGAATATATTCTGGTTCCATATAGGTAACCTATACCTTTTCACTTCTAGAAAGACAATAGTAGATAGAGGTCGGGCTGATCGTCTCAGACTTAAATTTAACAAACCCAAGTTGATGGTTCGATCTTGGCTCAGTTTGGTGGAAACTGAGGCCACTCAGGTATTCCCGTCTCGTGCCAGTAGATTTACAGGCATGTAAGAGAATTCATGCGGGAGATCATTCCGGCAACTCGACGTCTCCTAGAACCGTACAGTTGTTAGTAGGGTGTAAAACGTAAAAAATAATTACATAATGTCTCATTTGGCTAGTAGTTTTACAATTGGCTTTACGTCTCACCGACATAGACAGGTCTTATTGCGACTATGGGACAGAAAAGGGGTAAGGGTGAGAAGGAAGCGACCGTGGACTTAATTAAGGTACATCCCTAGCATTTTCCTGATATGAAAATAGGACACCACGGAAAGACATCTTCAGGACTGCCGACAGTGGGATTCGAAGCCACTGTCTCCCGAATGCAAGCTCATAACTATGCGATCCAAACCGCATGGCTACTTCCTCAGTAAAGAGACCTTAAACGTGACGATAAAATTTGCTGATTTGTTTCTCGGATTTAAGTACTTGGAAAGGAAGATAAACAGAACCGTTGTCATCAGTGTTTACTTTGACATGTTAGCAGCAATGCTCATCACGAGGCTCAATACCTTCATGATTTCGTCAATGTATCCGGTCAATTGCTGACTCCGCGGTGAAGGGGGTAGCGTGCCTGCTTCGTACCTAGAAGGCCCAGGTTCGATACCCCGCCAGGTCAGGGACTTTTACCTAGATCTGACGGCTGGTTCGAGGTCCACTCAGCCTACGTGATTACAACTGAAGAGCAATCTGATGCTGAGATAGAGGCTCCGGTCTAGAAATCCAAGAATAATAGGCGACAGGATTCGCCGTGCCGACTACTCGATATCTCGTAATCTGCAGGCGTTCGCCCTGAGCAGCGGTCACATAGTAGGCCAAGGCCTTTAGGGGCTGTTGTGCAATGGGGTTTAGTTTGGTTTTGATCGGGTTAATTATGCCGTGGATTGCTTTCTGAAGTATCTCATTCCATGCTCATTGATATCCATACTATACAAGAGAAATGTTCAAAAGGCTGGATTGCACGAGTATCGGCTTCCCAATCACGTTTCACGTCGCCATAAGACCTCTGTGTCGGTGCGACGTAAAACAACTAGCAGAAAAAAAAATCACGTTTCATGTACGGTCAATGGGATCGTTTCAGAGCACTGATGCGAACTGAACACAGTTGTGAAGTTCTAAAATGGGATGAACACACTCTTAGGAACAAGACCATCGGAACAGGAGTGAACGTAATTTAGAATCCACTCTCGATCTTATTTCAGCTCTAGGCGAATGCCAAAATCTCATTTAACCGTTTTCTTCTCCTGTCCTTCCAATACGTTAGAAGGTCACACTCTAATCCAATCTCGACTAGTAGATGCAAACAGGACTCTTGTATCGTTGCACTTTATGCTTTCACGGCCCGTAATTGTAGACATGATACTTGTATAGGCTTTTGGTTTATGTCGTGTCAAGAAGGGGTGTGTTCTGCCCGAAGGCAGGTCCGAACCTCCGCAGAGGTGTGCCTGAGCCGGAGTTTACGTACGGTAGGGTGGCCAGTTCCTTTCCGCGTGGCAACCCATCCACTTCTCGACCACGCCCAATGTTGCTTAACTTCGGAGATCTCACGGGATCCGATGATTCAACACGGCTACGACCGAGCTCGATAGCTGTAGTCGCTTAAGTGCAGACAGTATCAAGTATTCGGGAGATAGTAGGTTCGAACCCCACTGAGGCAGCCCTGAAAATGGTTTTCCGTGGTTTCCCATTTTCACACCAGGCAAATGCTGAGGCTGTACCTTAATTAAGGCCACGGCCGCTTCCTTCCCACTCCTAGCCCTCCCCTGTCCCATCGTCGCCATAAGACCTATCTGTGTCGGTGCGACGCAAAAAAAGAAACACGGCTACGGCCGTTGGCTCGTGTCAAGAAAATAAGGTGAATTTCTTTACTGTCCTGGACAGTCGAGATTTTCTTCTAATGACGCAGGGCATAGTTCTGTGCGAAACGTAAAGAATTTCAACTTATTTTCTTGACACGGCATAAGCCCAAAAGCCTATACAGTATCATCTCTTGTATCGTCTTAACAATTTGCGATGAATTCAGTTGTAAGTTCCATGTTCTTGATCGAACAACGGTGATGTCTAATTGCTTGTTGAACTCTTATTCTTGTTATTGTTGGGTAATTATGTTTTAATTTTACTTTATTATCACTTGTAATGTTAAACTAGTAGTTGCAAAGCAAACAAAGCAAGGTCACCTCCGCACAGGCCATGAAGGCCCTTGGAGGAGTGGAAGGTAAAGGCTTCCACCATTGTTAACCTCGGCACGTGATGGGGTAGAGTGGTTAGCTTTATGCCCGGCCGCCTTTGCACCCAGGAATTAACCTGGTACTCATTTTTGGTGTAGGCTGAGCGAACCTCAGGGCCATATGCACCTCCGGAAGTGAAAATCTCGTTTCTTAAATTTTACGATTTCCTGACGGGGAGCACGCCTTTACCGTCTCGGCCAGGCAGCCCCCAAGCTAGTAGTTAGCTCATCGTATAGTATCGTAAGCCGTAGTGTTAAGCAATGGAAATTTTAAAGTTGTGTGTGAATTTGAATGTGATAATATAAATCATAATTTCGTGTGGCTATTTCTAGCCGAGTGCAGCCCTTGTAAGGCAGACTATCCGATGAGGGTGGGCGGCATCTGCCATGTGTAGGTAACTGCGTGTTATTGTGGTGGAGGATGGTGTTATGTGTGGTGTGTGAGTTGCAGGGATTTTGGGGACAGCAAAAACTCCCAGCCCCCGAGCCATTGCAATTAACCAACGAAGGTTAAAATCCCCGACCCGGCAGGAAATCGAACCCGGGAGCTTCTGAACCAAAGGCCAGAACGCTGACCATTCAGCCAACGAGTCGGACTTTGAATGTGATGATGCTGGATTTAGAACGTTACACTTAGTATGTTATTTCTTGTAATATTTTCTTTCCATGGAATTGCTCGTTGTACTCTTGTTGTAGTTGTTGTTGATGTTGTTATTGTTGTTGTTGTTGTTGTTGTTGGGTAATTATGTTTTAACTTTATTATCACACTCCTGTAGGTGACCATTGCCACCGGAATATTTCCCAATTGCGATGTATTATTATTATTATTATTATTATTATTATTATTATTATTATTATTATTATTATTATTATTATTATTATTATTATTATTATTATTATTATTATTATAACAATTACGTGAGATATTTTGATGCCTGTAGAGCTGTGCGTGTGTTTAGCTGCTATAAGCTGCTATTTAAGGGATATGGATACCGTATTTCTTTCAATTCCTTCATCATAACCATCAGAGAGTCATGTTCAATGGCTAAATAGTTAGCGTGCTGGCCTTTGGTCCAGGGATTCCGGGGTTCGGTTCCCGGCCGGGTTAGGGGTTTTAAATTTCATTGGTTAATTATGATTGCCTGGGCGCTGGATATGTGTGCCGTCTTAAACAGTAGAATTCTTCATACGCACGGCTCCATCCTTACAGATCCGCAGGACGCCTTTACGGCGTCAACTCGAAAGACCTGCGCAAGGCCTCTTCCGAGGAAAGCCATATTATTGCCATCACGGAACTTCTCCACAGGACGTCACGATACTTGGTAGCCTCATTATCAGACAACATAAAGTATATTGAACTGGACTGAATTAGGATAACAGGGTTGAGTATAGCTGGCTGTATTTCTGGTTGCAACAACATTTTTGCTGCCTATTCTCAATTCGAATCATCATTAGTTCATCCATCACCTCTTAAACATTTTTCTCTAGTAAATACGTATATTTGAACCATATCTGAAAAGGGAGAAAATCGAATGACATGAATAAAGGAAACTAGTGCTTGAAATAAACCAGGATTAACAAATTATGTGCAAGATAAGTGAAATATTAAAACGAGGAAATTTTGATGTGAGTGATTCTGAAGAGAAGTCCGCCTCTGCGGTGTAGTGGTTAGTGTGATTAGCTGCCATCACCGGAGGCCCAGGTTCGATTCACGGCTCTGCCACGAAATTTGAAAAGTGGTACGAGGGCTGGAACGGGGTTCACTCAGCCTCGGGAGGTCAACTGAGTAGAGGTGGGTTCGATTCCCATCTCAACTATCCTAGAAGTGGTTTTCCGTGGTTTCCCACTTCTCCTCCAGGCAAATGCCGGGATGGTACCTAACTTAAGGCCACGGCCGCTTCCTTCCCTCTTCCTTGTCTATCCCTTCCAATCTTCCCATCCCCCAGCAAGGCCCCTGTTCAGCATAGCAGGTGAGGCCGCCTTGGCGAGGTACTGGTCATCCTCCCCTGTTCTATTTCCCGACCCAGAGTCTGAAGCTCCAGGACACTGCCCTTGAGGCGGTATAGGTGGGATCTCTCACCGAGTCCGAGGGAAAAAGCCGACCCTGGAGGATAACCCGGTTAAGAAGAAGTGATTCTGAAGAGAACGATCTCACTTGCTGCAAGTATGATCCCTTAGGCCTAACAGCCGTTGATGTGGAGAGACGTTTCTCGATGTTTCGCAAAGTTCTGTCTGAAAACCGACAATCCTTTACACCTAAGAACCTGGAGATGACTGTTGTGATATACTCCACGGCCGACTGAGGTTAGGTTACCGAATTCTGATTTCCGTAATTCTAGTGCGGTTAAGCGAAATATGATTCCAGTTATACTCATTTCAATGCATATCCCCATGATGTCCATTGCGGGTTCACTGAATGCTTTCTAGGTGCAAGAAAATACTTTATTCCAAATTTTGCAAGTACTTTTATGTAAAAAAAAAACATAATTCATTTTTAAAATTATGTTCATCTTAAAATGTATACATTCTGAAGGAAGAAGTATTTCGTTTATATATTGTAGCACTGTAGTGAGCCTCCGTGGCTCAGGCGGCAGCGCGTCGGGCTCTCACCATTGGGTTCCGCAGTTCAAATCCCGGTCACTCCACGTGCGATTTGTGCTGGAAAAAGCGGAGGCGGGACAGGTTTTTCTTCGGGTACTCCGGTTTTCCCTGTCATCTTTCATTCCAGAAACACTCTCCAATTTCATATCATTTCATCTGTCAGTCATTAATCATTGCCCCAGAGGAGTGCGACAGGCCTCGGCAGCCGGCACAATTTTTATGCTCGCCGCAAGATTCATTCATTCCATCCCTGACCCGGTCACTGACTGGAAAGCAGGTTGTAGGTCTTTCATTTTTGCACTGTACGTTGCATTCCTCCAGAATTTTGCATTTTTAAATATTTTGTTCCTTCATTATCTACTTAAAACTAAAATTATGAATGAATTTGGATCGGATTTTTACGTCCTTTTTGTTACTGTTTATGTCCTTTTTCGTATATTTTAGTTCTTTTTATATGTCTTTCTTAGGAAATGCATAGTTCTTCAACTTCCGAGCCCTATAAATAACAGACTTGCAATCTCGTTATTGCAGAGATTTGCTCTGAACATTAAGTCTCCACCTCCTTCGAATCTTGAAAGTGTAAGGCATTCTACTGTTGATTTTGGATGGTGCTTGTATTGTCATATGAGAAGGGCTGCTCTTTTTGGCTGAAGTTGCTGGAGATTAGTTTGAGTTGTTTGAACACTCAAAGGAATATGTGAGCAAAGAAACGGTGTTATTATTATTATTATTATTATTATTATTATTATTATTATTATTATTATTATTATTATTATTATTATTATTATTATTATTATTATTATTATTATTATTGTTATTGTTGTTGTTGTTGTTGTTATCTATAGGATTACTTTCATCCATAAAGCCTCCCTCGTCAAGCATTCGTGTGTGCAAAATTCTTATTAAAGGAAACACTCCAATGTAATATATGTTCAAATTGTCAGATGCCGTTTACGAATGTTAAGCATATGGAAATAATGACCTCGATATTTTTAACACTTATATGAAAAAGGACCGTTTTGTACAGGGAATATAAGGAACACGACTGACCCGTGATAATCACGGTACAAGCATTAGGTGTGTGTAGGGCATTCGTAGGTTCCGGACTTGACAACTTGTAACGAGAAAAGAAAAGGAAAGAGATACCTTTACAATAAGAGCATCTGAAGCTGCGCGTTGAGAACAAGAAGCAGCGGAGGATTAATGGAATGGAAACTGAGAGGAGGGTGAGGTAGATAATATGCCTGACCAATTAAAGAATTTGATTTATATTGTCAATCAAAACCTATATCCACACTAAATTGTAGGTAATTTGGTGTCCAAAGGACCTAGTTTATATGATAATAGAGTGTCCAGCTCATTGGTCGTAGTCTTCGCAGACAGGCAAGTTGGTTGTTAACAGAGAAAGTGCACCTAGCCACAGAATCTAACTGTACGTTGCTCTTGGAGTTAGTAAACCGATTAGCGCCATTACCGAGGGGTGGCAGTTCCCACGCTTTAGCAGCGCACTGATACCATTACTTCTGGGTCACTGGCAACAATAAACAACTAACCAGTTCTACAATATTGACAGTTCATCACTGACTACAGTTTATGAATCTCATGTTCATAACGTTCCGTATTGATGCCGTACAATATACAAAATTCCATTGAAAAAGGAAACAATTTGAAAATCCGCATTACTCAACAGAGTTCAATATAGCCTACGTAAAAACACACTTAAAAGGTCATGATTAAAAAACTTTGCTACATGTACCGGCCAAATATTTAGGCCTTCTTCAACCACATATAAAACAACGAGCAGAAAGACGTTTGATGTAAAGTTTAAAATAATTGAAATTTACAAAAAAATTCATATTGAAATGTCCATGTTGATGAAAATGGATATCAGTCTTTTTCAAAGAAACATATGCCTGGGTTCTTCATGAATCAGTTCTTGGAGATTGGGGAAAACATTCCTGTTACGTAAGTCTAACAGGTATAGCATTATTAACTAATGCCATACCTGTATTATCATATCAACTGTTCCGGCCAATGTTCCATGTTAACTTAAAAAAAGTAAACCCTGTTTGTACATAATTATTCTTCCACCAAGTGCGCTGCTTTGCTTATTAATCTCCTGTGGTTGTCCTCAGATTTTAGCATTGTTAGATTTTTTTTGCTAGTTGCTTTACGTCGCACCGACACAGATAGGTTTTATGGCGACGATGGGACAGGGAAGGGCTAGGAGTGGGAAGGAAGCGGCCGTGGCCTTAATTAAGTTACAGCCCCAGCATTTGCCTGGTGTGAAAATGGGAAACCACGGAAAACCATTTTCAGGGCTGCCGACAGTGGGGTTCGAACCTACTATCTCCCGAATACTGGATACTGGCCGCACTTAAGCGACAGCAGCTATAGAGCTCGGTAGCATTGTTAGATTTACGTAACAAGAATATTGTCTCCAATATAAGAATTGATTCATGAAGAACCCAGACAGACATTTTTTTCATAAAGACTGATATCCATTTTCACCAACATGGACATTTTCATACGATAATTTTGTCAATTTTAATTATTTTTTCTTTACAGCATACGTTTTTTCTACTCGTTCTTTTATGTGTGGCTGAAGAAGGCCTAAATATTTGGCTGAAGCATGTACCAAAGTATTTTATACATGACCTTTTAAGTGTGTTTTAACATAGGCTATTTAACTGTATTGACTAATGGGGATTATATAATTTTATTCCATTTTCAAGGACATTTTGTATAGTTCATCATTGATTCAGACCCCTCCGTATCAAACAGTCGTATCATGGGTTCATCTATCGGCGATTGAATGTGAAATGTTGCAGTGGAGAGAGTGCGACAACCGATTGACCTCATCAGTGTCTTCTCGCCTAGGTGGTCAAGGTGCGAATCCCAGCGAATGCACGTGATATTTTAGAAATGAGAAGTCTTCACCCCGTGGTTAACTTTGCATGTAAAATTGGAGGTCTCGTGGCTATGCTCACGATGTCAAAAATCACGTAGAACTATAAGTTCGCTTGCCTTCAAGTGTAAGTAAGACATACTTAACCCGTTAAGAACATTTTTTTAACCATTTTGAATTGGCTCTTCTAAGATATATTTCACATTGTGTAAAACTAATTTCTGTAAGCCTAAAGATCTTGCAGTACATTTGGTCACAATATATGTATTCTGGAAAAGTTACACAATTAGATTTCCGTGTCACTGTCCAAAATTTCGCTACTGTTTCATGACAAAATTTAAGTTTGTAAAATAGGCTACTGCTGTCATTTCCATCGATATCTGACTCGGCACTAATTATAACCCATAATACATTTTTCTTTATTCAGTGAACGACTTGAATCCACCATTATGTGTTTACAGAACAGAATACAGCCGAAGTCGGTTATAACCACTCCGAAGGGACCGATAATCAATGATCGTTATAGCCGATAATCGCTCAAACTGGTTTCAACTCCGAACGGACCGCCAATCAACGGTCGTTATAGCCGATAATCGCTCAAACCGGTTTCAACTCCGAAGGGACCACTAATCAATGGATGTTATAGCCGATAATCGCTCAAACCGGTTTCATCTCCGAAGGGACCGCCAATCAACGGTCCTTATAGCCGATAGTCGCTCAAACCGACTTCAACTCGGAAGGGCCCGCCAATCAACGATCGTTATAGCCGATAGTCGCTCAAACCGGTTTTTTTGTTTTGTTGCTAAAGATGCCATATCTGTATGTTTTAGGCTGCACACTTACATGGTTAATTAAGAGATTTAAGATTAAAACTAAAAAAAAAAAAAAAAACGTAACAGTATGGTATTTGTGGAGTGGGACTGCTAGGAATGTCATTAGCTTTCGCTTGAAGAATAGGTCCGTTGATCGGCACACTATTTATTTCGGAAAATACAAGGTAAACAACAGATAGGGAAAATCAATTCAGGAAACTCAATCGTAAAAAATTACCAGTGTTTCGCCCCAGTGTGGCATGGGCTCATCAGTTGGATACCACACCTATAAGCACAATGCAGTGCCGTCGTACTAGGGGATCTGCCACCTGGGCGATCTCCCTAACTGCAGATCAGTAGTGATTGATTTATTACTTGTTCTTTGCTGATTAAACAATCTGAGTAAAAATTCTTCAATATCTTTGTTATCAGATCAGACGCTTGATTTTTAAGGAAATTTCTTCGAAATGAGAGTGTATTTTCTTTCTGTCCTTCCAAATTGTAGAAATCAGTCAGCGTGATACAGTTCCTTTGCGATGCTGACATTTGTTTCCTAATTTTCTGATCGCCATATTATGTGTGATTTTCTTCAATATTAAACATTTTCCTTTTCTTTTGCGTTATCTTCACAGCGATGCTTGCCTTAACTATTTAACAGACTGACGACTGATTTTGCAATTTACAATAATAACCGTTACATTGTTGTCAGCAATCCCCAAATACTTGACAAACAAAACCCAACATAGGACGTTATAACCAATGCATTCCTCCGCAAATGTGATCAAAATACGTCGTTTTATATGATAAGTCGTGATAAGCGACGTCGTACTAAGCGATTTTTTAAAATACAGATTTTATATAGGATTTCGGCGGGACCGTTAGATTTTGTCGTTATGTCCAGTACGTCGTTAAAAGCGATGTTGAGCCGATGACCTTCGATGTTAGGCCCCTTTAAACAACAAGCAAAACGATGTTGCAATAAACGGTTTCGGCTGTACTTGAGATCAGTCACTGACACTGCGGTAGAGATGCAAATTACATCAATTCAGGGCATAATTCAAAAGCGAAATTTAGATGTAACAGATATCGTATTGTAGAAGGGATCAAGTTGCTTTACGTTGCACCGACACAGATAGGTCTTACGACGATGATGGGACATGGAAGGGATCGTGTCCGCCTCTGTGGTGCAGTGGTTACTGTGATTATCTGCAAATCCCGGAGGCTCGGGTTCGATTCCCAGCGCTCCCAAAGATTTCAGAATGGCAGGAGGGTTGGTATAAGGTTAAAATGGTATAATCAGCTCACCTCCATTTGGGGAAGGGGGGAGATTTTAGGGTAATCCCATTGCAACATAGTATTGATTACAATACAATATAGTTTATTGCCGTTAGACAACGTACACTTGCAATAGACAAAGTCAAATACAAAATATTAGTTACAGTTTAAAAAATATAAATACATCTGATTGTCATTATAAACAGAGTACAGTACTACGTTTATATGCACTGAGAGTAAAATTATAGGTTATCATGAAAATTTGGGATATTTGCCTACTGAATAGTAACCGTGGAGCTGATTATAACTACCAGTGTTACCTACCTGTTAGGAAGGTGCTGACTCTCATATTCGCTCTTTGACAATAGGGTTACTTTTTCTTCAAATTCAGATAGTGAATAAAAAGTGTATACCAGCCTTTTTTGAGATAGGTTTTGAAGTAACTTAAAGACATATCTTTCCACTGGGTAGGTAGCTCATTGAATAATTTAATCCTGTTATGTCTATAATTTTCTTGTGTCTTTTTCAATCTAACGTGTGATAAATCTTCATCATTCCCTTTCCGTGAGTAGTATGAATGTACATTTCTACGAGATGTCAAATCGTCGAGATTTTCTTTGATATTGAGGTTGTAATGAAATATGTACGGTGATGGGGGATAAGTGCGGCCAGTATCCTGTAATCGGGAGATAGTGGGTTCGAGCCCCACTGTCGGCAGCCCTGAAGAAGGTTTTCCGTGGTTTCCCATTTTCACACCAGGCAAATGCCGGGGCTGTACCTTAATTAGAGCCACGGCCGCTTCCTTCCAATTCCTAGGCCATTCCTATCCCATCGTCACCATAAGACATATCTATGTCGGTGCGACGTAAAGCAAATGGCAAAAAAAGTTATGGGAGAGTTATAATATTAAGTTCTTGAAACATAGGTCTGCACGACTCCCTATTGGCTTTGCCTTTTATACATCTTATTGCCTTCTTTTTCCACTTAAACACATTTTTGAGCTGTTGAATTCCCCCATAATATAGTACCGTATGATAGATGTGAATGGAAGAAAGCATACTATGCATATGATGTCTGATTACTACTAACGGACTCTCTCAGTCTTCGAAGTAAAAACAATCGTCTAGACAGTCTTTTGCATAACTTTTCCGTGTGAGCATATCCGGTTAACTTAGATTTCAAATGTATTCCCAATAATTTGGCGGAACTATGTTCATTGCCAACTAAAGTTGATGCAATTAAGGGAAAATAAGTAACGCTTGTCTTGTTACTATTTACAAATAGTTCATTAGCTTTCAACCAACTGGATGATTTCTGTAGCATCTGTAATCTTTTATCTTCCACATACGGTATGTTAAGTCCTTAACACTTGTTATGATAGTGAAATCTTGAACATCCTGCTAGCCTGCGGGCATGCAGATATATAGCATTATTCTGCGTGGTGTTACCTGTTGTGCACGCAGCACCCCATAGGTTATACCTCTAACATGTGTGCAGTAATGAAATGGCGTATGGCTTTTAGTGCCGGGAGTGTCCGAGGACATGTTCGGCTCGCCTGGTGCAGGTCTTTTGATCTGACTCCCGTAGGCGACCTGCGCGTCGTGATGAGGATGAAATGATGATGAAGACGACACGAAGGTTAAAATTCCTGACCCTGCCGGGAATCGAACCCGCGACCCCTGTGACCAAAGGCCAGCACGTTAACCATTTAGCCATGGAGCCGGACGTGTGTGCAGTAATAACGAGGTTCGGATGATGTAGTCACAGAGACTTGTGTGCCTGTCTAGCTGCAGGCAGCCGGTATCGACCCGGCTTGTCTCCACTTCTCTTGTGCCGTCCCCATTATGTCATGCTGTCAGCTCATCGCTGCGCCGGTCGGCTTACTCCCGTACGTTTACACCTGTATTATGAATGTTCATTCTTGGTGGAAGGGTGCGTGTTGAGTTGTACGGAATTACAATTAAAGTTCATTGCCTCTTAAACATGCATCTTGATACATGTTAGGTAGTTGGTCGTTATCCCACCCATCTGGGAATATATTATTGGTAATCGACTCCAATTAAATGAGGTAATATGATATGGTAATAAGTCGAGGTACATATTTTATAGGCTTTATTTCAGACGTGTACAACATCTGATAAGGGCTTCTAAATGTCGACTAATACTATATGGAACACAGGCGATCATCAAACGGAGCATCCTTCATTTTCTCGTGGATACTTCGAAAGTCTATTTCGACTCAGTTCCAGTCAACTATGGCGGAATTTCTCCGAGTGTAATAAAATTCGAACTCCGGGA
This sequence comes from Anabrus simplex, assembly GCF_040414725.1. NCBI lineage: Eukaryota > Metazoa > Arthropoda > Insecta > Orthoptera > Tettigoniidae > Anabrus > Anabrus simplex. Next base: position 1,178,303,898 of record NC_090266.1, read on the forward strand.
CGAGTTCTCAGTCAAATTCAAGAACACAGGAAGTGAAAAACATTTTCAAGGAATTTACAGTTCTAGCCCTTTAGGCAAGCAACTCAATGTTGAAAACATCCTAGGGGTATGAACTACGAATTTTAGGTAGGCCTGAATAAAATATAATAAAGTATGAGAATATATTCTTTACTAGCTGATGTACCCGTGCTTCGCTACGGAATTCTGCATTGTATACGCAATTCTAGTGTAAACGTTGTGAGCATGATTTTAGTAAATTGCATAGCTCTTAACGTCACCCTAGAAATGCGACGGGGAAGTCACCAAACATGTTTTCTCGTATGAAGACTGAGTTAGGGTATTTTTACTGTAATGGTGGACCCGCTTGCATACCATCAGTCACAATCAGGTTGGGGAGTTTTCATTATAATGGTAGACACTCACTCTCCACCTGCCTTTTTACATCCTCAGAAAGACTGTCTTAGTGGTTTTCCCAACTGAAATGAACATACATTACAATGACGTCAGTAGGAATGGCGCGATTTAAAGCAATGCTTTCATATGAAATACTCGATCAAATGAAACACCACATATTTTCTCACTTTTAATGAACAGGACTACACTGCCTATCTAATAGTCCAAAGTTCCAGAGCTGGAACGACCAAGCCACAGACAGCCGTGATTCGTGAACACTCCTCATCTTTCTACGGTGGGGAGAGGGTTGTATAGTGAAGACTCTCAGAGCAAAAACTATGCCCTTTCACTAATTTGTTTCCTAGGAGTACCCGATGAGTCGCAAAATATCAATTCACTACACTGGTGTCCGGCTCCATAGCTAAATGGTTAGCATGTTGGCCTTTGGTCACAGGGGTCCCGGGTTCGATTCCCGGCAGGGTCGGGAATTTTAACCATCATCGGTTAATTTCGCTGGCACGGGGGCTGGGTGTATGTGTTGTCTTCATCATCATTTCATCCTCATCACGACGCGCAGGTCACCTACGGGTGTCAAATCAAAAGACCTGCATCTGGCGAGTCGAACATGTCCTCGGACACTCCCGGCACTAAAAGCCATACGCCATTTCATTTCATTTTACTACACTGGTGGCAGAAAAATCTATCTGACTTGGAGGAAAATTTTCCTCCAAGCCAGAGGAAAAACCCCCTCTTCACCGATAATTTGGAATAAAATGAATGTAGAATTGAATAAACGTGAAGAGGAAGAACCTTTTCTTAAGAAACTGCCCCTTTCAGGGTTGAATTTTGAGTTATTTAGTGAATTGTGGTGCTATAATTTGGAATAGGCCTAAATTGTTATTCTAGACCAGGCCATACTACTACTACTACTACTACTACTACTACTACTACTAAGTCAGCCTCTGCTTTAAGTATGAAACTGCTCATTCCAAACAGCGCGTCGGAGTAGGGATCGTATGACTGGAATACTATGAAGAACCAGTGTGTTACGTACAAGCTGTATCAGAAAATGTATGAACCAGAGCAATGGCATGCTAAAGAAGAAAGTTTTCTAACTACCCGACTATTTCCTGCCAATATTCATTCAGGCTATTACATTCGGTACGCAGTAGTAATCCCATCTATCGGGGTTGAGAGGCAGCATAAGAGACAAATAACATCACAATCAATCAATCAATCAATCAATCAATCAATCAATCAATCAATCAATCAATCAATCAATCAATCAATCAATCAATCAATACTGATCTGCATTTAGGACAGTCGCCCAGGTGGCAGATACCCTATCTGTTGTTTTCCTAGGCTTTCCTTAAATGATTTCAATGACATTGGAAATTTATTGAACATCTTCCTTGGTAAGTTATTCCAATCCCTACCTTCACTTCCTATAAATGAATATTTGTCCCAATTTGTCCTCTTGTATTCCAACTTTATCTTCCTATTGTGATCTTTCCTACTTTTAAAGACGCCGCTCAAACTTATTCGTCTGCTAATGTCATTCCACGCAATTTCTCCACTGACAGCTCGGAACATACCACACAGCCGAGCAGCTCGTCTCCTTTCTTCCAGTTCTTCCCAGCCCAAACTTTGCAACATTTTTGTAACGCTACTCTTTTGTCGGAAATCACCCAGAACAAATCGAGCTGCTTTTCTTTCGATTTTTTTCCAGTTCTTGAATCAAGTAATCCTGGTGAGGATCCCATACACTGGAACCATACTCTAGTAGGGGTCTTACCAGAGACCCATTCATTCACTCTTTTGTCTAGTCCATTTGTATTCATTGTTGCCAGTAGTCTCCCATGATCCACCCTATCAAATGCTTTAGACAGGCCAATCGCGATACAAGGCATTTGACCTCCAGAATCCAAAATACCTGCTATAGCCTATCTTGCTGGAATCCTACAAGTTGAGCTTCAGTGGAATAACCTTCCCTAAAACCGAATTGTCTTCTATCGAACCAGTTATTAATTTCGCAAACATGTCTAATGTAATCAGAAAGAATGCCTTCCCAAAGCTTACATGCAACGCATGTCAAAGTTACTAGCCTGTAATTTTCAGCTTTATGTCTATCACCCCTTCCTTTATATACAGGGGCTACAATAGCAACTCTCCATTCATTTGGTATAGCTCCTTAAACCAAACAATATTTTTCTTGGTTTTTATATCATATGTTAACCTACGAAAATCAAAAGTAGGTTAGGTTCTTGCTAAAAATCGCGGGAAAAAGTCTTGAGACCTTCTCGAAAGCTTTCTTAATTTCAATGGCGGCGAAATCTTACAGGGGCCGTTAACATTGGGTTATAGAAAACCTGCAGAGAATGTTAAGTTCAAAATATACTTTATGATTTTTAGTTTATCAGTTTCCAACTTAATGATATATTAGTGATTATACATAATTTCAAACAGCAATCAATACAAACAATGGTCAATGTAATGTTATTGTTGATCAATGTTATGCGCTTTCGATATTGTAGGCCTTCACATTTAGTTTTCTTCCCACTCTGAAATACCATTCATCACATTCGGTACGGTAAAACTGAATAAAATATAAATGATCGGAAATTGTACTCTCTGTAACTTTTGTTATGTAGTACTTTTCGATAGAACCAAAAACATAGGTATTTAAAAATTTTAGGCGCCTTCGCCTAAACTACAATTTCACCCAGGGGGAATAAAACTGTTTATAGCTTACACTGTAGTTTCTTATTTCCCGACTCTATATACCGATTTTCACTAAATTTTGTTGACCCATTTTCTCGTGGCTCAGCATCGATATGGACTTAGCAACAAAAGTACAAATTTATGAATATCCGTGTTATCATAGCCGGTACGGTAAAAAAAATAAGACATAAATGGTCGGAAATTTAATTCTATGTAACTCTGGTTATGTAGTATTTATTGATACGACCACTAATAATATGAATATCTGAGAATTAAATTTTAGGAATTCCCCTAAGCTACCATTTCATTCAGCGTGAATGCAATTATTTATAGCCTAGATTGTAGCGACTTATTCTCCGACTTTTCATACCAATTTTTATTAAGATAGGAGCGCTAATAAGACAAATATTTGAAAATTAATATTTAAGCCTTCCCCTAAACTACCATTTCTATCAGCGTGAATAAAATTATTTATGGCTTAGATTGTAGCGACTTATTCCCCGACTTTTCATACCGAATTTCATTAAATTCTCTTTAGCCATTTTCTAGTGATGCGTGTACATGCATACATACATACATACATACATACATACATACATACATACATACATACATACATACATACAGAGAGAGAGACAGACAGACAGACAGACAGACATGCAGACAGACAGACAGACAGACAGACAGACAAAAATTACGGAAAAGTAAAAAGTGCATTTCCTTGTTACTATGGACATGACCGATACAGAAATACAATTCTTTTCAAATTCTGAGCAATGTACAGACAAAACTCTTATCTATATATATAAAATAGCTTGTCCTGACTGACTGACTGACTGACTGACTGACTGACTGATTCATCATCGCCGAGCCAAAACTACTGGACATAAAGAAATGAAATTTTGGGCATAGATTCATATTAAGATGTAGGTGCTCGCTAAGAAAGAATTTTTGGATATTCCTTCGCTAAGGGGGTGAAAAGGGGGTTGGAATTTTAAAATGAGTGTATCTATATCTCAAAACTTTGAAAGTTTACAGATGTAAAAATTAGTATTTAGAATCTCCTTTAAAGATAAGGAAATACGTATTTTTTTGTTTTCAGAAAATCCCAATAGGAGGGGTGAAAAACGGTAAAAAAGGGGGTTGGATGCCTTTAATCAGAATACCGGTACTTATATCTCAGAAACTGAAGATATTACAGACCTGAAAATTGGTACTTTTGATCTCTTTTAAAAAAAAGAAACAAGTATTTTTTTGTTTTTGAAAAATCCAATGAATGGGAGGGGGAAAAGGGGGGTGAATTTTTAAAAACAGTGCATCTATATCTCAAAACTTTTAAAGTTTACAGATGTAAAAATAGGTATTTAGAATCTTCATTAAAAATAAAGAAAAACGTATTTTTTTGTTTTCAGAAAATCCCAATAGGAGGGGTGAAAAGGGGTGAAAATGGATTGAATGCCTTTAATGAGGATACTTATATCTCAGAAACTGAAGATATTACAGACCTGAAAACTGGTACCTTTGATCTCTTTTAAAAATAAAGAAACACGTATTTTTTGTTTTGGGAAAATCCAAATAATGGGGGTGAAAAGAGGGGTGAATTTTTAAAATGAGTGTATCTATATCTCAAAACTTTTAAAGTTTATAGATGTAAAATATGGTATTTAGAATCTGCTTTAAAAATAAAGAAACACGTTTTTTTTCGGAAAATCCCGATAGGAAGGGTGGAAAAGGGTGAAAAAGAGGTTGAATGCCTTTAACGAGGCTACTTATATTTCAGAACCTGAACATATTACAGACCTGAAAATTGGTATTGGGGATCCACTTTAAAAATAAGGAAACACGTATATTTTCGTTTTTTAAAAATCCGGATAATGGGGGGGGGGGGTGAAAAAGGGGGTGAATTTTTAAAATGATTGTGTCTATACCTTAAAACTTTAAAAGTTTACAGATGTAAAAATTGGTATTTAGAATCTCCTTTAAAAGTAAAGGAATAAGTATTTTTTCGTTTTCTGTAAATCCCAATAGGAGGGGTGTAAAAGGGTGAATAGTGGGTTGAATGCCTTTAATGAGGATACATATATCTCAGAAACGGAAGATATTACAGAACTAAAAATGTGTATATGGGATCTCCTTTAAAAATAAAGAAACGCGTATTCTCGGAAAATCCAATGAAAGGGGGCGGGGGGAAAATTCTAAAATTAATTGACTTAATTGTATGAGAATACATACATCTAATAAAAACTAAAGTTGTTACGAACGTGAAAATTAGTATTTTGATCTCCTTTAAAAACAAAGAAATACGCGTTTTGTGGGGGAAAACATCTTGGGGGGCGGGAGTGGAAAGGAGTTGAATTCCTTTCATGAGGACACATAAATCAAAAACTGAAGAAGTTATAGTCGTGATAATTGCTATTTAGAAGATCCTTTACTATTAAAGAAACAAGTATTTTTTGCCGGAAAATTCACTTAAGGGGGAGGGGGGGGGAGACGTGTGAAAGGAAGTAAAAAATGCGAATTATTTTTATGGGGATACTTATATCTCAAAACTCAAGGTAATAGACGTGAACATTGGGGTTTGGAATCTCCTTTAAACATAAAGAAACACTCCTTCTTTTATTTTTTTTTGGGGGGGGGAATAAACTTAACGGCGGTGGGGTGTAAAAGGAGGTGAGACCAATTGATTTTGCTGTTCATAATGTACTTATAAGGAGCCTCCGTTGCTCAGATGGCAGCGCGCCGGTCTCTCACAGCTGGGTTCCGTGCTTCAAATCCCGGTCACTCCATGTGACATTCGTGCCTGACAAAACGGAGGCGGGACAGGTTTTTCTCCGGATACTTCGCTTTTCCCTGTCGTCATTCATTCCAGCAACACTGTCCAATATTTCATTTCATTTGTCATTCATCGATCATTGCCCCAGAGGAGTGCTTCGGCAGCCGGCACAATTCCTACTGTCGCCGCTAGATGGGGCTTTATTCATTCCATTCCTGACCCTGTCGAATGACTGGAAACAGGCTGTATATTTTCGATGTACTTATTCTGATCATAAACCGATCTTTTTAATCTTTCGTGGGTTCGTTTTCAACAGCCAACTTTTCCTTCGGAGAACGTTCTTATATTACAGTAGATTCTCCTGGCATATGAATAAAAATTTTAACACATTTGAAATAAACGATAGGAATGAGATTGACCGTCCAATTGTTCACCTCTATAATAAGGTCAATAATGCACGGAAGTATGTCATTCGTATCGCCAGAAATCCCGCACACTTGCCTACGCGCGACATTGGTGCTGGTCACATTCTCAACAATAACAATGGCAGCAGATGTAATTTACCGCCAAGTAGCGGTCTTGCATCTTGCTGTGGGGTCCAGAACATCTGTAATAATAATAATAATAATAATAATAATAATAATAATAATAATAATAATAATAATAATAATAATGTTCTGGACCGTCGTCAAATGTGCGGACCGCGGTGGAAACGGGTCCTGGACGGGTAATGACTAAGAATGCAGTCTGGCCGCGGGTTCAGTACCGCCAAGGCACCCAAGACGACACCACGCCGGATCTCCTGAAGGATTTGTTCCATATTAAAAATGCTTATAAGAAAAGATGGCAATGATTTAGGGACCCAACTGACAGGGTGGAATACCTGGACCTAGCCTGGGAAGTACGAAATCGATTGCTGGAAATAAAGATTGAAAAATGGGAAGAAACTTGCCATAATCTATTAGAAAACGAGTCAGATCGCGAATTTTGGCGGATTCTCGCAGAAAACGATTCAGATCGCGAATTTTGGCTGATTATATATCTAAAACAACATTCAATTATAAATTTCAGTATAATGCCGTAGCGAAGCACGGGTATCTTGCTAGTTTTATATATATAGGCTAGATACATTCCTAAATATTACAATCCCTTTCTTAGTCATCGTAATCCGGTCGATTAGATTAGCAGTTTGCATTTTTCTACCACTACGAACGCTAATGTGAGTCATTGCATTGTTTCACTTAAGAAACGTCCGACTCGTTGGCTGAATGGTCAGCGTACTGGCCTTTGGTTCAGAGGGTCCCGGGTTCGATTCCCGGCCGGGTCGGGGATTTTAACCTTAATTGGTTAAATCCAATGGCCCGGGGGCTGGGTGTTTGTGATGTCCTCAACATCTCTGCAACTCACACCACACATAACACTATCCTCCACCACAAGAACACTCAGTTACCTACACATGGCAGATGCGCCCACCCTCATCGGAGGGTCTGCCCTACAAGGGCTGCACTCGGCTAGAAATAGCCACACGAAATTAAAAATTAAATTAAACTTAAGAAACACCATGAGCGCTAATGTGAGTCATTGCTGAGTTTCACTTAAGCCCTTATAACTACATTCGGTGCGCAAATTTTTCAAAAATCAAGAAACGCCTGACGGTATTGAACTATGGAGCACATTACAGAGAGAATTATGTAAAAAAAAGTTAATTTGGCTAGGATTTGAATCAAAAAGAAAACAAGTAGAGAAACAAGCGTTTTAGGGAGTTTTCTGGAAGTGAAACTCTATCCACTCCACCGACTGTATAGCACGACTAGCATGTGCTGACAGAGGTAGTTACCCTACATGTGGTTACAGTGTTGCCAGATTGCCACCCTTTCATGTTTTTTTTTCTGCCGGATATACTCACAGGACGAACTTTTGTGAGATATTTTTTTTTTTTATTGCTGGCATGTAAGGAGTCGCGCTGCGACGCCCGAATGCGCGAATTCCGCTTCATCCTGTATATTGTTCATAGTACGGGGACCCCTACTTTGTCTGCCAAGAAATATTTACAACATTAGAAGTTATTTGTATAAAATGATAATCACATGAATGTCCGACTCCTTGACTGACCGGCTGACAATGCAGAGAGTCTCAGGTTCGATTCCGAGTTGGACCGGGCTGCGAATTTTAGTCTCATCTTATGAAATTCCTTGGCTTCCGTACGGGATGTGAGTGTCGTAATTCACGTCTCTTCAAGTACGCACAATGCACAACACTAACAACCTTCATAGAGGCACGGGCTAATGAATAAATCTTTCCATATAGAACGGCGTCCGGGAGGGCGTCTGGCAGTAAAACTAGAGCAGATCTATACTTTGTGAAGCCCAAAATAATAGAGAAAGGGTCAAGAAGGAAAAGAAGATAGTCAAATCAATTTTGATTGATTGATAAAATAATATATGCTCCGAGCACGAGCCTCCGTGGCTCAGGCGGCAGCGCGCCGGCCTCTCACCGCTGGGCTCCGTGGTTCAAATCCGCGTCATTCCATGTGAGATTTGTGCTGGACAAAGTGGAGGCTGGACAGGTTTTTCTCCGGGTACTCCGCTTTTCCCTGTCATCCTTCATTCCAGCAACACTCTCCAATATCATTTCATTTCATCTGTCAGTCATTACAGTAATCATTACCCCAGAGAAGTGCGACAGGCTTCGCAGCCGGCACAATTCCTGTGCTCGACGCTAGATGGCGGCTTTATTTATTTTATTCCTGACCCAATAGAATGACTGGTAACAGGCTGAGGATTTTCTTCCTATCGGAACACACGTAATTACAATATTCGAAGGCAAGTACTATCCAGGAATCGTAACGAAAGTGTGCAAGTGAGGAGCAGTTGTCAGTGCAATGGACAGCACTAGGAATTGGCCAGATATCAAGGATGAAACCTAGTACGCAGATGAAAAAACATGGTGTAAAATTAATCCAACCATACAAAACGGGAAACTTGAAATCTATGACATTCCAGAACTCACGAAACACAGCGCAAAGTAAACAGTTTGTAAACTATTCTCTCTTGAATGATACAAATATTTCAAGTGTTTATCGGGTATATCTGAGGGTTTAAAAATTACTGTGTGTAGTATTGTCATGTTTGCGAAAGAAATTATCCTTTTATATTTAGGCGATGCCTTAAGTAACCACTTAAAGGGGACAACTTTGTGACACCTGCACCAGGCGTGGAAATGCAATAGTAAAAATATGGTGTTACAAAGTAAACACCCCTAACGTGGTAACATTGTGACAAGTTCTTCTTGACCGGGCGAGTTGGCCGTGCGCTATATTATAGAGTATTTAGATATAGCCTAAATTTCTTTACAGATTAAGCTCTTCAATAAAGACAGAAATAACTGTCGCATGTCAAGATAAATTGGTAGAATTAGAGCTGTCAAAATGGTTCATAACCCCTTTGATTTATTATCTTGACATGGATCACCCCCCCCCCCCCAAAAGAAGGTTAGGTTTGGAGAATACTTTAATAATCAGCATTAATTAATGCACTGTTTATTACTTTCATATTCCAAGATGTAATTGAAGCATTTAAATAAAGCATCATACATTAAAATTTAAAGTTTTACCACTAGAACAGCTGACATGGGAAAGTGATTGGAAATTGAAACAAATTCATCTTACGTTAAAATCTTCAAAAAAATAAACTGTAGACTTTTCCGATATATCACCAGCATTTCTCCGGCTCCCCCAAATCCATTCCTCCCTAGTTTTAGCGTCTTTGGAACATTTATAAACAATTTGTTTGGGATGGTATGCGATGTACTCTACACCATTTATAAGTTTTCTGCCTCACTGTCTGCGCAGGATTCATTTTAAGTCTAAAATATACCACTCAGATTATTATCCAATGTATAGACCTTAAATTTAACTATACCAGACACTAACATAAAGTAGAATACGCGAAGTGTATCCTGCTTCTCACAGCACACTATGTGTTATTTCGTCTGCTAATTCAGTCACCCTGTACGATGACGTCAGACCAATGAAATCGCGTACTTGCGTCACGTGACAGTTTCATACATTGATTTAGATTTGTATCATGTTTGGAGTTATTATTTGTACATTCTGATAACATTTTTGAATTCTGCATGAAATTTTGAATCAGATTAGCATATTTTTAATTAAAACCCCGGATCATGCATGTTCCCTATTAGGAGTTCTTCTAGCTGAATATTTTGTATGGACAGAGTACATCTGAGGAGTATGCACACACCTCCTTCCCTCTAGCTGCTCGCGTCAAGTTACCTCATCCAGGCAGTGCTCTCTGTTCCTTCCATCTTACTTTCACTCTTGTGTGTTGCGGGCAGCATCATTTCCGTCCAAGAAGTATTTTGTACTACCGTAAGTAGAACAAATATTCAAAAACCTTTTCATAAAAAAGTGGACTTTTGTGTGGATATCTTGCCTTATTTAGAATCTTTGAATTGGGGACATAGGTTCTTTGGAATTTAAAAAAATGGTGTTTCCCAACTAGCACTGAGCTAGTGGGCCGTTAAGGGGCACCGTTGTCAAAAACAGCCACTGGTGGCTTTCACCCTTGTTTGGGCCACGAGCCTGTGCCCACAGCTCTTCGTGTCCTGAGCTCGTAGATCATCCACTCACCGCGCCAGTTGTAAGGCACCGAGCTCGATAGCTGCAGTCGCTTATGTGCAGCCAGTATAGAGTAATCGGGAGATAGTGGGTTCGAACCAAACTGTCGGCAGCCCTGAAGATGTTTTTCCCTGGTTTCCATTTTCCCACCAGGCAAATGCTGGGGCTGCACCTTAATTAAGGCCACGGCCGTTTCCTTCTCACTCCTAGCCCTTTCCTATCCCATCGTCGCCACAAGACCTGGAAGCTGCCTAGGTGGAACTGGAACCCACCATCTCCAGAATGCAAGCTCAAAATTACGCAACCCTAACCGCACGGCCAAGTCAATCGGTAGGACGTTTTCAAGGGCTAGCTAATGACTTACTGTATGTAAACCGCCGGAGAAAATAATTGAAGCACCCAGAGTTGGAGGAGGAAACGAAATGGAACTTCACGTGTTGAGAGGGTTTGTGATGCTATTTCAGTGATTACAAAATTGAGTCAAATTTACAAAGAATTTGGCAGTACGAGACTATGTATCATTATGTCGTTGCACCCCCCCCCCCTTCCCCTGGCTGGATGCATGCACTGATTCGGTTGGGAAGGGTGTCATAAAGAAGTTGTATCCTCTCCTGCGGCAAGCTGGTCCTCAACTGCTGTAACTGGTCCTTGATATCCTGGGTAGTGGCACTGGGGCAGTGTTGACGTCCGAGCTGGCCCCGAACATGCTCTATCGGAGACAGATATGTGGGTCTTGCTGACCACGAGAGTACCTCAACATCACCCAGACAGTTCATAGAGACGCGTGCCGCGTGTGGACGAGCGTTGTTCTGTTGGAAAAGGGCACCACACATGAGAGGTAACACATGAAGATGCAGGATGTCCGTGACGTACTGCCGTACCGTTGTGCCGTCGGAGTTTCCTCAATAACTACCAGCTATGTCCTGAAATCATACCCGATTGCTTCCCGCACCTTGTCGCCAGGAGTATCACCGCTGTACCTCTCCAAAACATCGGAAGACTGGGACCTCTCCCCCAGGTCACCGCCATATTCGCAGACGATGGTCATCCGAGGTAATGCAGAACCGCGATTCATCGCTGAACACATCGCGACGCTATTCATCATTAATCCATGGTTCCCGGTCACGCTACCACTCCAAATGCAGCCGTTTGTGTTGTGGTGTTAACGGCAGTCTACGCATAGGGCGGTAATTCCCTAGTCCAGCTGTAGCTAGTCTCCGACCAATGGTGCGGGATGACAAAGTATCTTGCAGGGGTCAATTACTTGTTCTCGGATGGCAGACGCAGATGTGAGGGGTTACGATGTGTTTGGTGCACAATACAGCGATCCTTCCTTGTAGTGGTCAGAAGTGATCGAACGGAAACTTGACGACGAGTATGCCTGCCCTCACTTTCCCATACAGTCCAGCATCGAGCGACTGTCACATCCGAATTCCCCACAAATCTGGATATTGCAAGATTCGACCAGCCGGCCAAATGGAGACGCACAATGAGGCCTCTTGCAAACTATTTTAGGTGCTGATAATGCTGTCTCATACCACGACACGTCTTCTCTATGTCGTGTTCACGCCACTTATATGTCCTACCAGGCCTGGAAACAACACTAATGTACTGTATCGGCCGTTCTACCTGAACAGAGAATTTCACTCTAATCATTTACATACCCGCCAACTCATTCAGTACTTTCACGATTTCCATTGTGTGACTGCTGCAACGATCCGTTGTACTATTGAGTGTTATATATCTACACTCTACCTAGCAGCAGAACTGCATACTTGTGTGTGCACGAGTTGTATCAAAATGATATTTTCTTAATGTTTGGGAATGCAAAAATACGAAAACTGACTTTTGATTTCCCCTACGTAAATGAACATTTTAAGTAAACATTTCAAAATTAGGAATGGACTATGTAAATGATATAATGAAATTCCTGATAGCTTCAAAAAATCAGGGGTGATGGCGTGTTCGAATTCCACAATCGACAGCCTTGAAGGCCCGGATGTATAAAGACATCTGACCGGAGGTCAATTTAGAACCTACACTTAAGAAAATGGAAATCGCAACACCATGAAGGCATTGGTCGTTTGTGTTGATTTTCATGATATGGAACGATGCCATGTAGTTATGTAAACGATCAAAGTTTCAGACCCATTGGATTGTTGCTACAGGTCTCCCCACGTGATTGGTCGCGGAGGAATCAACTCCAGTATACGGACTCTGGTGTAGCGTAGTTGACTTGGAGTCCATGCAGTGAAGTGTTCCCCGTCAAACATGCCTCGACGACAGAGAAGAGAACGCTATCAACAACTGTCGCTGTTTGAGAGGACTCGGATAATTGGGCTGTGTGAGGCTGGATTATCGCTAAGGACTGTCGCTGCACGTGTCGGCCTAGAGGCATCTACGGTACAACGTGTATGGCAGCAGTGGTCAAATGAAGGTACTCACACTCGTAGACCTAGCACAGGCCCAGCGCGACGGACAACTGTGAGAGAGGATCGCGCATCATTCGGATGGCCCGGATAGAACCCCATGCAACAGCAGCGCAAATTCGAGCATCTGTGGCACTCCACGTTACACAACAAACAGTCGGTAATCGCCTGCGTGCAGCTGGCTTACGAGCCCGTGTCCCTGCAGAAGGTGTTCCATTGACCCCACAACAGCGACGTGTAAGGCTGGCCTGGTGCCGAGAAAGATCCCGAGAAAGATGCATCAATGTACTGCAGCTCGTGGTGGGCACATCCTGTATTGATTGTTGTCCAAACTTGCGGTCAGAGGGACCTGAAAGTGTAATCATCGAATCACAACCGAACACTCGTCCTGCTTGTTCAATTGCAGCAATGTAGCACCACTCCTTCTGGTTGTTGCAATTTCCATTTCCTTCAGTGTCGTTCTGAAAATGAACTGAGATTACGGCTTCGTCACGTTGTATAAAACTGAACTCGGTGTACACAAGTGTATTTCAAATGTAATCGGAGTTCAGAAAAGTGGACGTTGGAACACCGCAAATCAAATGAAATACGAAATAGCTTGGCCCGTTGGATAATACATAAATGGTGGGATTGGCCTGGCCGTGACTGACAACAAATGAAATCCGAAATTGCCGTGACTGTCGAAGGAGGAGAAGAAGATAATATTGTGACCTCGCGAAGTAAACATGGAAGGTACGTCATTTACGTCTTCGAACTCCGATCTTGTGAGCAAGAAGTAGCCAGGCATTAGCAGCTCGTCGTAAAATCAATTCTTCATCAGACGAAAAGTCGGAATAATCTGACATCACTGCTAAAGAAAACAAAGAAATATATATATTACAAAATTGCTTTGTTTTGTAAACTTGAAACACAATTTAAAATAAAAAAAATTATTGAAGCAGTATCATAAAACTAAGTAATAGCAACGTGTTTGTATTGCAGTAGGCTATTGTTTATATGATGTTCGACATAACCTCACTTATGGAAAATTCGAGCGTCTTTAGCAATACTATTTAACTACTAGCATTAAAGATATTTATAGTATAGTATTTATTTAAACATAACAGGCGATTAGCCCCGATACATGGTTACACAGCCCCTTTCCATGCACAGACAACTAACAACCAAAAGAAAAGAAACACGAGACTCCTTGGGCATGCCGTGGGGCCCGTCAGATACTCCCGTGTCACCACGGCAGTCATCCTCAGTCCCCCATGCCACGTCCATCGTCTCCATTTAATATTAGGACACAAAGTAAATAAATAATAAATAAATAAAACATAACAATAAATACATTTATAACTCACCTCGATATTACCAAGATACGCTATTCTTACGCAGATACGATACAAGGAAACTCTTCTCAAGTCTTCAGGTCTAGTTCAGTATTTAATATGAACGATAATGATCTGGGTTCAAGGAGATTAACCGACGAATATTCGGCAGTCAAATCTGAACATAGATCGAGGAGAGATGATCTTAGATTAGCGTTTACACAACGGAGAATCGAAGTTTAACTTGACTGGCAGCCATTTTTCCTCGTTAAACTCAGATCAAATGTTTTATACAACCGGGCCGAAGATGGTTTCCCTTAGTTTCCCATTTCACACTCGCAAATGGAGCTTTTGCATCTGAATTAACGCCACACGGTTACTTTCTTCGCCTCCGTAGCCCTTTCCTCTCCCATCTGAGTTGGTGCGACGTCAATCCACTAGCAATAAATAAATAAATAAATAAATAAATAAATAAATAAATAAATAAATAAATAAATAAATAAATAAATAAATAAATAAATAAATAAATAAACATGGATATGCGTGCATTGATGTTTTTACATCTTACGTGTGAAACAATACCGTAACATGGCTTGTGACCTACTGACCGACATCTGCCCTCTTCGTTGCTGGAACGAGTATTTAGTGGTAAGCAAGACGCTTCTGACAACCACTAACATCAGTTTACTAACTGGTGTCGCTACATTTACTAATCGTATAATTGACTTAACAGTTCTAATAAGACCAGATAACTCAATTCTCAGACTATAAAATTCTTGGTAGTGTTAGGGATCGAACCCAAGACGTTAAACACTAGACCGGGGATTGGTCTAATTTAAATATATAAACTTACAATTAGAGCTTAGATTTTTATGAGGAATCAAATAGAACAATATGCACGAAAATCTGCGCGGCAAAGGAAAATTTATGCACTATAATATGTAAAAACAGATAAACAGAAATCAAATACACAAATTGTTCTGTGGTAAATCTTACCTTATTCGTGGCTGTTACGGTACAGTTTCTTACGTGAATCTCCTACGGCTAGCAGTAAAGAATATTTTATACAATAAAAATATACCTTCTGATGTACATATATCAACATGCAATTAAACTGAGATTCTCAGCGTGAGACTGACGGAACAAGGGACCAAACGCAAAACTAAACAAAGTCACGACATGCTTAATAATGATTAGATTTGCTGTGACTGTATGGCAACTCGTAGGCATTCCCTAGATTCGCTTATATGAAATGGCGTATGGCTTTTAATGCCGGGAGTGTCCGAGGACAAGTTCGGCTCGCATGCTGCAGGTCTTTTGATTTGACACCCATAGGCGACCTGCGCGTCATGGTGAGGATGAAATGATGATGAGGACGCCACATACACCCAGCCCCGTGTCAACGAAATTAAACAATGATGGTTAAAATTCCCGACCCTGCCGGGAATCGAACCCGAGACCCTGTCACCAAAGGCCAGCAAGCTAACCATTTAGCCATGGAGCCGGACATTCCCTTATATGTTACTTCACAACGATTGAAGTGTATTCTTCTGTTACGCTGACACACGCAATTCATTTTTTATGTTATACTTTATATACGATTGATTGTAGAGATTTTATTAATTAGCCTACCAGTTATTACCAGACGTCGGAAAGGGGAAAAGCAATAATTTTATACGAAGGAACCAAATATTAATGCATTAAAAATTAAAATATTCATAATTCGTCGGAAAATGCATTTATATGTACAATCAAACTCTGGCCAAATTATCTGTGCAAGTGTAACTTACAGAGTATATCATTATTGCATACCTTAATATATATATAGAAAAAAGTAGCCTACGTATTTCTCATGAAAATCGGGCTCCATAGTTTACGAATTGTCACAAAATTCTCATCTCCTTCTACGTTTGTAATGGTTTTAATTTGAATGTTAATCCACCAACAGCTACACGGTGTAGGGGTAGCTTATCCGTCTCTTACCCAGAGGTCCTGGGTTCGTATTCCTGCTCATCCACGGATTTCAATCCGAGACTGAATGTTGGGATTTTCATTGATTCGCGTAACCGTAAGACGAGCAGATGAGCTGTCTGGCATAAGAGAGAGTTGACTCAGTCAAGAAAGTTGACGGATATGGCAGATGAAGCGGCACGAGAACCACGCGACATTCGAATATTTACAGACCATCTGGGTGGGCAGCAGTCGTCTTGGCAACCAAGGCTCTAAATGTTTTGTATATACCAGAGGCTGTGTCTTTGTTTATAAGTTACCTGCTTCGGGCAAGAACAGGCGCATCATAAAACCTGTATCTCCAGCATGCCAAGACAGACATCGTATTGTAACGACTCTTGAAACGGAAATAGATTGTATTCCGGTCTTTCTCAGGTTCCAGTCTATTTAAATCCACGTTTCCTACGACCATTCAAGGCTCATCTGGTTAATTCTCGTCACGTAATATTCGTTTTGCCGCTGTGAAGACTGGAAAACAAGTATTTATACAATAACAAGTGAATACAACTGTGTAATGAAATCCGATATACCAGGTTTGCTGAAACATTGCCAACCATCACTTGGTAACTGCATTAATTTGTGTGAATTTCCATTGTAATTTCATTGACTTCCTGTCTGGCATCGTTTTTTTTTTCTATTTGCTTTACGTCGCACCGACACAGATAGGTCTTATGGTGACGATGGGATAGGGAAGGCCTAGGAGTGGGAAGGAAGCGGCCGTGGCCTTAATTAAGGTACAGCCCCAGCATTTGCCTGGTGTGAAAATGGAAAACCACGGAAAACCATTTTCAAGGCTGCCGACAGTGGGATTAGAACCCACTGTCTTCCGGATGCGACCTCACAGCTGCGTGCTCCTAACCGCACGGCTAACTCGCCCGGTGTCTGGCATCGTACCTGCGCTGAAAATCGTATGCGTTCTCAAATTGTACGACGGAAAATTATTATTAATAATAGTAATAATAATAATAATAATAATAACACGAAGGGCGTACTATATTGTTTTACACTTTATTTTTTCTACCTAAATGAAGTACATTACACATGAGTTGTTACGTCCACCTTCTCAACATAATCTCCTTGTAACTGTATGCACTTTTGCCATCGATGTGTCAGTCTCTCCAGACCTTCCTGAAACCATTCTTTCGGAGTGCTGCGTACCCATGCCTTGACGGCTGTGTCTATTTCTGCAAAATCCGCAAAACGGTGTTCCTTCCCCAACTGTAAGTGGCCGTGCACGAGCCGCTGCAGGGTGTTTCGGCTAATTCCCGTGGCTGCCTCCATTTCCGTAAATGTGATGCTTTTGTTTCCTTGGATGGCCTGTTCGACCCGGACAGTATTGGCTGGTGTTGACACTATCACGTTCCTTCCAGAAGTGGTTCCCTTGTCCACCGATGTGCGCCCTGTTGTCCAACCTTCCACCCAGTTGTAAACTGTTTTCCGTGGCGGCGCATGTTTTCCACAGACTGCCACCCAATGCCGATGAATTTCTGCAGTGGTCACGCCTTTTTCCACAGGAACCAAGTCGTATAGCGCTGTCACTGACGGTTGCCTTCCATGTGTCAGCTCCTAAGCCGACAGTGCCATTATGAAATGGCTATGACGAGTTCATTCGTTGGCCCCTGTGCGTGTGCTGCTACCAAACGGTGGAACAAGACACAAGTTACGAGTCACCATCTTCAAAAGTGAAATGTAAACCATACCTGGACGTATAAAGTGTAAAACAATACAGTACGCACCTCGTAATAATAATAATAATAATAATAATAATAATAATAATAATAATAATAATAATAATAATAATAATAATGATGATGAAAAATGAAAATCAACGGCCTATTCCAGTCATTCGACCGGGTGAGGTATGGAAAGAATGAAGCCCCATCTAGCGGCGAGGATAGTAATTATGCCGGCTGCCGAAGCCTGTAGCATTCCTCTAGGGCAATGATAAATGATTGACAGAGGAAATGAAATGATATTGGAGAGCGTTGCTGGAATAAAAGATGACGGTGAAACCGGCGTGTCCGAAGAAAAGCCTGTCCCGTCTGCACTTTGTCCAGCACAGAACCCAGCGGTGAGAAGCCGCATGAGCCACGGAGGCTCCAAAAGTAATAATAATAATAATAATAATAATAATAATAATAATAATAATAATAATAATAATAATAATAATAATAATAATAATAATAATAACAATAATAATAATCATACTAGTAATAATCTGCCACTTTTCCTACACCCTGGTGGATCGCGAGTGAAATCTGTTTCACGCATGAGGACTTGGCCATGTTTTAAGGACGGATGCCCTCCGGATGCAAGCCTATAAGAAGAAATGCATTCAATAATGCATATTTGTGTGGTGTGTTGTCTGAATGTGAAGAGGAGTGTATTGGGACACACGCAGACACTTAGTCTCCGAGTCGGAGGAATTATACGGACGCTGTGAAAATACGTCATCCGGTCGGGAATCGAACCCGGAGCTCTATGATCCGAAGTCATTGATGCTCATTATTCGGCCAAGGAGTTGGGCATAATAATAATAATAATAATAATAATAATAATAATAATAATAATAATAATAATAATAATAATAATAATACCGAGCTCGATAGCTGCAGTCGCTTAAGTGCGGCCAGTATCCAGTATTCGGGAGATAGTAGGTTCGAACTCCACTGTCGGCAGCCCTGAAAATGGTTTTCCGTGGTTTCCCATTTTCACACCAGGCAAATGCTGCGGCTGTACCTTAATTAAGGCCACGGCCGCTTCCTTCCCACTCCTAGCCCTTTCCTGTCCCATCGCGCCGTAAGACCTATCTGTGTCGGTGCGACATAAAACAACTAGCAAAAAAAAAACGTAATATCAACTAGTGAGTTGCTGCGTGACACGTGTCGTGTAAGTATAAGCTTGAATTCAGAAACTGTGTGCTGAAACTCTACTGTCAGTATCCCTGAATTTTCTGTGGTTTCCCATCTTCACATGAGGCAAATGGCGGAACTCCACTTGGCTTCATTCTCACGGTTACGTCTCAAAACTCACGAGTCTCAAAATTCACGGGCTATAATTAGTAACAAATAGTATCAAAACTCACGACTACAAACTGGTAGCTAAAGTAAACAGTATAATGAGTCTGAAAATTCACGAATCCGGACAGCAAGTGCTTGCGATGACTGCAGGAGGGATGAGGTGACTCACGCTTCCCTTTAACCCATGTTTTTCCACCGAATTTGGGCAGTCACCCAGGTAGCAGATTGCCTATAAGATGTGTATCTATTTTCTTAAAAAAATTATGAGGCAGGGAATAGTATGAATGTTATTCTGCCACCCCAACCGACGGTGGAAAAATAATGGTTAGTGAATGAAAGAGACCGAAGTGTATTATTATCATTATTTTAAAAATATATTTGGTGTTTTCTTAAAGTTAATATAATGCATTTTTCCCTTTCACATAAATTTATAATAATGACGTGTGGCCTCCGGGGAGGTCTGGTGCAGGTCTTTAGACTTGACGCCGTATAGGCGACCTGCACGTCTGTGAGGATGAGGCCCTACCTAAGATGAAGTCTAATGCTGAAGATGGCACGAATACCCAGTCCCCGAGCCATAGGAATTAATAATGAAAGTTAAAATCTCCCACCCGACCGGAAATCGAACCCGGGAAGCCTGGACCATTTGGACCAAAGGCCAGCATGCTAACCATTTATGCAAGCAGCTGGATGACATAAAATTAAAGTACCGGTAGGTATATTGCCCGCTGCTAGTTAAAAGAAACTGTCAGTTGTTAGTACTGGGGCTTAGCTCCATAATGCGGCCAGAAGGCGGCATTTACTTTAATAAGGAAATTCATTTAGAGATGTTAGATATCAAGACAGTTAATTCACTCATTTAGTTTCAACATTTAGAAAAAGGCGTATTTCTAATTTTCGTAAGAGTTCATCTATTCGTTTACTTCAATCGGTTATCTACCAGACACATTTCAACCGGAAAAAATATATCCATGACGCATCCTATTATTCCGAGCGATATAACTGAATGATATTTGAAACTCATTCGATTATTTGATTTGATCATTCATTCGATTATTTAAATAATCCGACGGAAATTATTTGTTTATTAAAAGTATTCGAACCGGGCGAGTTGGCCGTGCGGTTAGGAGCATGCAGCTGTGAGCTTGCATCCGGGAGATAGTGGGTTCGAACCCCACTGTCGGCAGCCCTGAAGATGTTTTTCCGTGGTTTCCCATTTTCAAACCTGGCAAATGCTGGGGCTGTACCTTAATTAAGACCACGGCAGCTTCCTTCCCATTCCTAGGCCTTTCCTATCCCATCGTCGCCATAAGACCTATATGTGTCGGTGCGACCTAAAACAAACAGGAAAAAGAAAGTATTCGATTATCCTATCACTAATGGGGTGGACATTTATCCATTCAAAGAAGGACTGGCCTTGCTCATGAGTTTTGAGACTGGCGCAGATAGAGAAACTTACTCTTTCTAATCCTCTTCCAGGAATTCGTGAGTTTTTTGAGACTCGTGTGTTTTGAAATTCCTGAGTTTTGAGACGACACGATTCTCACTCCTAGTTCCTTCCCATTTCTTCGTCGCGTAAGCCTGCCAGTGTTAGTGTGAACCTAACATCAGGGAAAAACCCGCAATCTCAATTTTGAAAATATCCTAGGGATATGAGTTACGAATTTTAGGGAAGTAAAGTATAATCAAATATGAGAATATATTCTTTATTTATTCCTAAAAATTACAATCCTTTTCCTAATCATTGTTATCCGATCGATTAGATTAGCAGTTTGCCTTTTTTACTACTACGAGAGCTAATGTGTGTCAATGCATTGTTTCCCTTAAGCACCACTACGAGCTCTAATGTGAGTCAATGCAGAGTTTCACTTAAGCCCTTATAACTACATTCGGTGTGGGAATTTTTCAAAAAAATCAAAAAATGCCTAAGGATATTGCACCAAGCAACAGATTACAGAAATAATTATATAAATACGTTAATTTGTCTAGGATTTGATTCAAAAGGAAAGCGAGTAAAGAAACAATCGATTTTAGGCTGTTTTTACGGAACTGCATTTAGGCCGGAAGTGATTTTCAAAATTTGCTGTTTTAGTTTGATAGAGCTATCCATGACTCACAGTTTGAAACATTTCTGGGACCTTTAGCCCTTCAACGTTCGGTACTATTGAGGAAATCACTTAATATTACGTTTTTCATGGTATGGGGAACCCTACTTTGCTAAGAATTGTTTTCAACATTAAAATCTAATCAACACCTAAATATTTCATAAAACAATTACTGGTAGAATAATTTCATTATTCAATCAGCTGCTAACGATTTCTGTGAAAGGTGCATTGGAGGTCTCAGGATGTCCAATAAAATGCAACTCTTCCACTCCCTAGCTGTCATTCCCTGCATTACCGCCATCCTGTGTGAATAGAACCAGACATTTTTGTCCAATTTGATAGTCATTATTTTGTATCCAGTCTTCTTTGGTTTCTGACCTACCGAAATAATCTTCACCTATGAATTGCTGACCGCCATACCATTTCCACTGAAGTTCTACCACGTTAAGAAAAGCGTACTCTGCAAACTTTCGATAGGTTTTATTGCTGTATCACGTTCATAGGCTAAACTAAATTTGGTGTCTTTCTCCAGAGTCTGAAATCCACAATCCATCTTCATATTTTCCACAGAATAACTTACAAAATAATATAGAAGATCAGTACATAGTATCCCTCACCAATAGTTTTCAGTCATTCTTTCCATTGGTAGGGGCTGCCTGGCCGAGGCGGTAAAGGAGTGCTCGGTTCGCGCGGAAGGACGTGGGTTCGTATCCCCGCCAGGAAGTCGTAAATTTTAAGAAACGAGATTTCCACTTCCGGAGGTGCATATGGTCCTGAGATTCACTCAGCCTACACCAAAAATGAGTACCATGTTAATTCCTGGGGGCAAAGGCGGCCGGACGTAGAACTAACCACTCTACCCCATCACGTTCCGAGGTTAACAATGGTGGAAGCCTTTACCTTCCACTCCTCCAAGGGCCTTCATGGCCTGTACGGAGGTGGCCTTGCTTTATTTTGCTTTCCATTGGTACTATTCACTTGTCGAAGACTTCTATCATTAATTGCCACAAGAACTGTACTCGTTAGCACAGCTCTTTATTATAGAGGAAGATATTCTAAAA
Source organism: Anabrus simplex (assembly GCF_040414725.1). Classification (NCBI taxonomy): domain Eukaryota; kingdom Metazoa; phylum Arthropoda; class Insecta; order Orthoptera; family Tettigoniidae; genus Anabrus; species Anabrus simplex. Next base: position 1,178,326,359 of record NC_090266.1, read on the forward strand.
TTGACGTTAGATTTCCGGGAACTCAGCAGCTCTGAAAACCGTGAAAGTAGTTAGAGGGACGTAATGCACAAAAATGCACAATGATGTTAATTGGGAAGGCGTTTCACCTTGCTTACATCTCACAGAATTCGGCCCGTACTGACTCTTAACCGAGCCTCTGAAGTATTACAGACAAAGCCAGTATGAACAGTTATCGCTCAGTTCAGCTAGGTTTGATCCCCGGCTCTGTTACGGGAGACTGGTTCGTGGGGCTTAGCCTGATGAAAAGGAAGTTGGGGAGGAGGTAAAGAGAGAAACAAATGCATTTAGTTGCTCTTCCTTGCACGTAATGGGAATAAAAAGAAACACATTCACATTGTACCCGAGTAAAGGTGAAGAGGCCTTATCTTGATACCGGGACTGTTAGTGTCTTCTGGTGTGAATCATGAACTCGGTAGATGCCATCAGATACTGCAGTGTTAATGACCTGGGAGAACCACTTGACTGTAGTGCCATTTCCAGTTCTATTTCGTTTGCAACCCAAATATTAACGAACATGTTTGTATGTTCGTTTCTAGAAAGTCTATTGCCTATTAAATTTGCACACATTCTGTTTGGAGTGCTTGGACCACTCGGAAGTTCATGGAATCCATTCCCCGTCAGGAAGCTGAAAATTTATAAACAAGTTTTCAACGTTTGTAAAGGCAAACGACCCTGACGTTCACTCAGTCCACATCAAAAAAGAGTACCAGGATAATTCCTGGGGATAAAGGCGTCCGGGCATGCGGTAACTACTCGGTCTCACTTTGTGCCGATGTTAAGAATATTGGAAGCTTCCTCCTTGCTCTCCTCTACGAGCCTTCTGGTTGTGTTTGCTTTCCTTTTGCTCACTGTAGTGGTGTAGAAGTAGCGAGCCTGCCTCCAACGTACAGGCCCCGGGTTCGATTCGTAGTCAGTCCAAAGATGTTTCATTGTGGGCTGAGGACGGAAACGGAGATAGTTCAGGCTCGGTAGAACAACTGACGATCTAATGGTGTGGGAGGCAATGGAAATGGTCACGAAAGCCAAGCCATATTTTTCAATCCATACTGATCTGCATTTAGGGCAGTCACCCAGGTGGCAAATTCCCTGTCTGTTGTTTTCCTAGCCTTTCCTTAAATGATTTCAAAAAATTGGAACTTTATTGAACATCTCCTTTGGTAAGTAATTCCAATCCCTAACTCCCCTATCTGTGAATTAATACTTGCCCCAATTTGTCCCCGTGAATTCCAAATTTATTTTCATATTGTAATTTTTCCTACTTTTAAAGACGGCACTCAAACTTATTCGTCTACTAATGTCATTCTACGCCGTCTATCTCCTGACCGCTCGGAACATACCACTTAATCGAGCAGCTCGTCTTCTTTCTCGCAGTTCTTCCCAGCCCAAACTTTTGCAACATTTTTGTAACGCTCCTCTTTTGTCGGAAATCACCTAGAACAAATCGAGCTGCTTTTCTTTGGATTATTTCCAGTTCTTGAATCAGGTAAGCCTGGTGAGGGTCCCATACACTGGAACCATACTCTACTTGGGATCTTACCCGAGACTTATATGCCCTCTCCTTTACATCCTTAATAAAACCCCTAAACACCCTCATAACCATGTGCAGAGAACTGTACCCTTTATTTACAAACCCATTTATGTGATTTCTCCAATGAAAATCTTTCCTTATATTAACACCTAGATACTTACAATGATCAGCAAAAGGAATTTTCACCCCGTCAACGCAGTAATTAAAACTGAGAGGACTTTTCCTATTTGTGAAACTCACAACCTGACTTTTAACTCCATTTTTCATCATACTATTGTCTGCTGTCCATCTCACAACATTATCGAGGTCATGTTGTAGTTCCTCACAATCTTGTAACTGATTTATTACTCTATTACAGAATAACATCATCCTCAAAAGCCTTACCTCTCATTCCACTTCTTTTCTCATGTAATTTATATATCAGAAAACATAGAGGTCCAATAATACTGCCTTGAGGAAATCCCCTCTTAATTATTACAGACTGAGATAAAGCTTCGCCTACTTTAGTTTCCTGAGATCTATTTTCTAGAAATACAGCAACCCATTCAGTCACTCATTTTTTTCTAGTCCAATTGCATTCATTTTTGCCAGTAGTCTCCCATGATCCACCACATCAAATGCTTCATACAGGTCAGTTACGATACAGTCCATTTGACCTCCTGAATCCAAGATATCTGCTATATCTTGCTGGAATCCTACAAGTTGAGCTTCAGTGGAATAACCTTTCCTAAAACCTAACTGCCTTCTATCGAACTAGTTATTCATTTCACAAACATGTCTAATATAATCAGAAAGAATGCCTTTCCAAAGCTTACATGCAACGCATGTCAAGTTTACTGGCCTGTAATTTTCAGCTTTATGCCTATCACCCTTTCCTTTATACACAGGGGCTCCTATAGCAACTCTCCATTCATTTGGTATAGCTCCTTCATACAAACAATAATGAAGTAAGTACTTCAGATATGGTACTATATCCCAAACCATTATCTTTAGTATATACCCAGAAAAATTATCAATTCCAGCAGCTTTTGTAGTTTTCAACTTTTGTATCTTTTTTTTTTTGCTAGTTGCTTTAAGTCGCACCGACACTGATGGGTCTTATGGCGACGATGGGACAGGAAAGGCCTAGGAATGGGAAGGAAGCGGCCATGGCCTTAATTAAGGTACAGCACCAGCATTTGCCTGGTGTGAAAATGGGAAACCACGGACAACCATCTTCAGGGCTGCCGACAGTGGGGTTCGAACCTACTATCTCCCGGATGCGAGCTCACAGCTGCACGCTCCTAACCGCACGGCCAACTCGCCCGGTTTGTATCTTATTGTAAATACCATTGTTATCATATTATGTAAATTTATATACTTCTTTAGCATTAGTCTCCTCATCTATATGGACATTATCCTTGTAACCAACAATCTTTACATACTGCTGACTGAATACTTCTTCCTTTTGAAGATCCTCACATACACACTCCCCTTGTTCATTAATTATTCCTGGAATGTCCTTCATGGAACCTGTTTCTGCCTTAAAGTACCTATACATACCCTTCCATTTTTCACTACAATTTGTATGACTGCCAATTATGCTTGCCATCATGTTAACCTTAGCTGCCTTCTTTGCTAGATACAATTTCCTAGTAAGTTCCTTCAATTTCTCCTTACTTCCATAGCAATTTCTAACTCTATTCTTTTCCAATCTGCACCTTCTTCTTAGTCTCTTTATTTCTCTGTTATAATAAGGCACTGTATGTCTTTACCATTCCATACCACCTTTAAAGGTACAAACCTGTTTTCACATTCCTCAACAATTTCTTTAAACCCATCCCAGAGTCTGTTTACATTTTTATATACCGTTTTCCACCGATCATAGTTACTTTTTAAAAACTGCCTCATGTCTGTTTTATCAGCCATATGGTACTGCCTAATAGTCCTTTCTTTTTTTTTTGCTAATTGCTTTACGTCGCACCGACACAGATAGGTCTTATGGCGACGATGGGGCAGGAGAGGGCTAGGAGTGGGAAGGAAGCGGCCGTGGCCTTAATTAAGGTACAGCCCCAGCATTTGCCTGGTGTGAAAATGGGAAACCACGGAAAACCATCTTCAGGGCTGCCGACAGTGGGGTTCGAACCTAATAGTCCTACTTCTAAGACCTCCCTTTGTATCACATTCATTTTTAACTACGACAAACACAGCTTCATGATCACTAATGCCATCTATTACTTCGGTTTCTCTATAGAGCTCATCTGGCTTTACCAGCACCACATCCAGGATATTTTTCCCTCTAATTGTTTCCATCACTTTTCGAATAAGCTGTCCTTCCCATAATAGCTTATTTGCCATTTGTTGGTCATGCTTCCTGTCGTTCGCATTTCCTTCCCAATATTGACATCCTATAAATTCAGATCTCCCGCTACAATCACATTCCTTTCCATGTTGTTTCCCACATAGCTGATTATCTTATCAAATAATTCTGAATCCGTGTCAGCGCTACCCTTTCCCGGTCTGTATACTCCAATGATAACAAGTTGCATATTATCTTTAGAAATGAGCCTTACACCTAGGATTTCATGTTTGTCATCTTTAATATGGTAGAGGTTATACGTCGCACCGACACAGACAGGTCTTATGGCGACGATGGGGCAGGGAAGGGCTAGGAGTGGGAAGGAAGCGGCCATGGCCTTAATTAAGGTACAGCCCAAGCATTTGCCTGGTATGAAAATGGGAGACCACGGAAAACTATTTTCAGGGCTGCCGACAGTGGGGTTCGAACCCACTATCTCCCGAATACTGGATACTGGCCGCACTTAAGCGACTGCAGCTATCGAGCTCGGTGTCGTGTAGAGAAAAGTCGGTGTTAAGGATATTGATAATGTTAGCGATGGTAGTTATTGAAATAAAAAATGAGAATCCACAGCATGTTTCAAGTCATTTGATTGGGTCAGATATGGAATGAATGAAGCCCCTATCTAGGGGCGAGGATAGGAATTGTGTCGGCTGCCTGTCACACTCCTCTGGGCCAATGATTAATGACTGACAGATTGAATGAAACTATATTGGAGAGTGTTGCTGGAATGAAAGATGACAGGGAAAACCAGGGAACCCTGTCCTGCCTCCGTTTTGTCCAGCACAAATCTTACATTTAGTGACCGGTATTGGAACCTCGAAACCCGGTGAGGTGCCACCCGAGCCACGGAGGCCCCATTGGTATTTATTATTATTATTATTATTATTATTATTATTATTATTATTATTATTATTATTATTATTCGACTCCTTGGCTGAATGATCAACGTTGAGACCTTCAGTTCAGAGGGTCCCGGGTTCGATTCCTGCAGGGTGGGGGATTTTAATCGCGTCTGATTAATTTCTTTGCCTCGGGAACTGGGTGTTTGTGTTCGTCCTAACACTGCCCTCTTCATATTCAGACAACATACTTTACTACCAACCACCACAGAAACACGCAATATTGAATACATCCCTCCATAGAGGGTTTGCGTGAGGAAGGGCATCCGGCCATAAAACAGGGCCAAATCTATAAGTGTGACACAGTTCGCACCAGAAACCCCACAGAACTTGGAATAATAGAAGATTATTATTATTATTATTATTATTATTATTATTATTATTATTATTATTATTATTATTATTATTATTATTATTATTGATGCGTTATGCCCAACTAAGGAGCGGGTGTGAACTTATTTAGCACAACGTTTCTTCTTGTCTTCCCAAAATCTCTTCAGCCTTTCACTGTGCTTCTTTTTGCATTCTTCCGTTCATCCTCTAGCTTGTCTCTTAGGTTGATAGCAAATTTGTGTTTGTATATGAGATTTCTGAAATTGTTTCTGTCTTGCATGATTTCTTCATTTATACCAATTTCCTGAAGATCTTTGTTTATTTCTATAAACCAGTTGTGATTTTTTAGAGATACTGCGAGATTTAGTATCTTCTTTGTTAGCCTATTGTTATCCGTCCTGATCAGGTGACCATAGATTTATAATCTTCTTTTTCTAATGGTGTCTGTGATTTTTTCTGTTACTTGATATTTTTCCTGTTATTTCCTTTTCATCCAAATACCATTTTCGCATTTAGGTCCTAGATTTTTCTGAGAATTTTCCTCTCTTGCTTTTCGAAGTTTTTTATTTGTGATCTACCACAAATTATCAGAGTTTCTGATGCATAAAGGGCTTCTGGTTTGGCAACTCTGTTGTAGTGTTTTAATTATGTGTTTTGGCATAGGCCTATAGATTTTTTGTTTTATCTGCTCCAGACAATTTTGTATGCTTTTTGAAATTATGTAATTTTTTTTTTTTTGCTTGCTGATTTATCTCGTTTGGTTGTATACTTTCGCCTAGGTATTTGAATTGTTCTCCTTGGGAGATTTTCCAATATCTAGTGATTAGAGGATGGTTGTTAAATCCTGATTTTGTACCTTCCATATACACAGTCTTTTCATATGAAATTTGCAGACCTGTTCTTGTCGCTATTTCATGAAGTTTTTCTACGGGCTGCAGTGCTTCTTGTTTGTTGTCGGAGAGGATTGCCAAGTCATCTGCAAAGGGGAGGCAATCAAGGTGAATTTTGTTTTTGAAAAGTGTACCTATATTGATCCTTTTAGTTGCATTTTTCCATTCTCGAACCACTTTTTCCAGAACTAGATTGAATAGTAGTGGTGATAATCCATCGTCTTCTCTGACCCCTATTGTAAGCTCGAACGGCTGTGAAATTTCTCCTAAAAATTTAACCGTGTCGTCCCAAAACTCACGAGTTTCAAAACTCACGAGTCTCAAAACTCACGAATTCCAGGAAAAGGATTTATAAGAGCAAGATCCTCTACCTTGGCCAGTCTCAAAACTCACGAATTCCAGGAAGAGGATTAGTAAGAACAGGTTTCTCTACCTGGGCCACTCTCAAAACTCACGAGCAGGGCCAGTTCTTCTTTGAATGGATAAATGTCCACCCTATTAGTGATGGGATAATGGAATACTTTTAATAATCCAATAACTTCTATCCGATTATTTAAATAATCGAATGAATAATCAAATCAAATAATGGAATGAGTTTCATATATCATTCAGTTATATGCGCCATGAATAAATTTTTCTCTTTAAGTGTGTCGGGTAGATAATCGACTGAAATAAGCGAATAGATGAACTCTTACGAAAAATAGAAACACGCCTTTTTTCCAAATGGATCTCCAAATGTTGAAACTAAATGAGTGAATTAACTGTCTTGATGTATATCTCTAAATAAAATTCCTTATTGAAGTAAATGCTGTCTTGGCCGCATAATGGATCTAAGCCCCAGTACTACCAACTGACAGTTTCTTTTTACTGATAGCGGGCAATATACCTACTTTAATTTGATGTCGTCCGGCTTTATTCATGAATAGTTAGCATGCTGGCCTTTGGTCCAAGGGGTCCAAGGGGTCCCGGGTTCGGTTTCTGGTTGGGAAGAAGATTTTAACTTTCATCAGTTAATTCTATGGCTCGGGGACTGGGTATTCGTGCCGTGCCCTACCTTAGGTAGGGCTCATCCTCACAGACGTGCAGATCACCTGTACGGCGTCAACTCTAAAGACCTGCAGCAGACCTCCCCGGAGGCCACACGCCATTATTATAAATTTATGTGAAAGGGAAAAAATACATTATATTAGCTTTAAGACAACAGCAAAATATATTTTTTTAAATTATAATTATACACCTCTGTCTCTTTCATTCACCACTCATTATTTTACCCCTGTGGGTTGGGGAGGCAGAATAACATCCACAGTACCCCCTGTTTGTCGTAAAAGGCGACTAAACAGGGGCCCCAGGAGCTCTTAAATTATTTAAGAGAAGACTAGATAAACAACTGATAGGCAATCTGCTACCTGGGTGACTGCTCTCAATGCATATCAGTATTGATTGTTTGATTGATTGATTGATTGAATGATTGAGCAAGAATGTGGGTTGGCGACCTCGGAGCCCTTTGCTGAATCCGGGCATTGCTTCCACCCACTTGTGGCAGTCTACTTGCTTTCATCTATCCATAGTCAATTCTTGTTCTTTTCCGAACCCCGACGGTATTAGGTTTCCCGTTAAAACAGTAATAACCACCACCAAGTCCGGCTCCATGGCTAAATGGTTACCGTGCTGGCCTTTGGTCACAGAGGTCCCGGGTTGGATTCCCGGAAGGGTCAAGAATTTTAACCATCATTGGTTAATTCCGCTGGCACGGGGACTGGGTGTATGTGTTGTATTCATCATTAGTTCATCCTCATTACGACGCGCAGGGCGCCTACGGGAGTTGAATCAAAAGACCTGCACCTGGCGAGCCGAACACTCCCGGCATTAAAAGCCATACACCATTTCATTTTACAGTACCACCACCAACATTAATTGTTTTCAACCCTTACTGATTTGTATTGACCATTTACACTTTTTCTTGGCGTGGGAAAGAACCAAAATCACTAAATATCACCATCATCATCGATCTGGAGTCTCTTTGAAGTCATTTAGCAAAATCATTTCAAGGATAGCGACCAACGACTTCGCCATATTTTATAGAAAATTCTGACGCATTTTCATTTACGACTTCAGAAATTTGGTGAGCCAAGTAGCCAATACTATAGCAATGCACTTCGCGTAACCGCGTGGGCGCGTGATGCAATATATTAATCTTTGCATTTTATGTAATGGCATCTGAGTGCACGACTCATTCATACGTGAGCAGCATGAGTTCGCTTTATTCTCGGAAAGCTTATCAGAGACCGTTCGTCCTACCCCTGCACTTCCTGTAAGGGGGTGGAGATAGGTGATTTTAATTTCCCTGTGATGATATTGATGAGTTGATGACGTTAGGATTACTTTTCGTGCCATTATTTCGAAAGCGTTCACTATCTATTTGCCCCAATCATTCGAATGGAATTTCAAATGAATACTCGAAAAAATAATCGAATCGAAGAAATACTGTAACTGAATAAACGAAAAATTAAGCAAATGGATTAATAGAATAAAATTAAATAATCGAATAAGCGAATAATTTGTATTCGATTTTTCAATCACTACAACCTACCCACATAACGAATACGCGACAGGGGGTTCAGAAACCCACGGACGCCATGGACCCGCGCGGATAACCGCACTCGGCCTTTCAAATGAAGGCCTAGTTCCACAAGCCGCTGTAAAGCTTTATCTTTTTCAATGCATTTTATTTTTATGTATTTTTATATTTTTTTACTATTTATATATTTCTGTCAATTGGTTTAGTATGCTTAATTTGGTTCAATTGGTCTTTTTTCACTATTTCCATTACTTTTATCTACACATTTACATGATTAATTTAACAAGAAAAGATTTACTTTCTGTCTAACCCATCTTAAGGATGAAGGAAGTGACTCTCAGAAATGCACCTACATCTCTTGTCTCCTCATATATTTTTTTTTTTTTTTGTGTTTCGTTCGATCCTCTTATCAAGTTGGTAGTATTTCTTTCTTCTTTTTAAACCCTCTAGGTTCAACTCAATCCTCATAATCTTCTTATCTGATTTCTCAGCTTCTTGCTTAAGCCCTTTTATTAAGTCTTTTATTCGAGGGTGAGGTCTTCCCAGAACATTGTTTATTTGGTGATTCCACCCCTCCACAGAATTGTTTGTTCTGTGTCTTCTGTTATAGCAGTTCCTCGTTTCCACTGGAACTAGTGGATTTTGTAGCCAATGATAGACAAAATAGTCAAAAAATATCGTCAATATTTGGTCTTCGGGGCGTTACTATGAATGTAGATCCACCCCTCGTCTACATCCTCAGGCGGCAGGAAGGCAAGTGCCGCACACATTGTAATTGTTTGTCGGACTTCCTGATTCGTTTTGTAGGCTTCAGTGAGGCCGACTTCCTGAACCTTTCGCCAGAGACTTTGACATAAATGGAAGAAGCATCCTTGCACTTTGATAGAAGGAAATACTTCTTTTATTGCTTTGATAGCGGCTGCCTCAAAGTCGACGTTTATTTCATTTGGGTTCCATTCTGGGATCTCATGTTTTATGATATTAAATAATCTAGCGTATGTTCCCGTGGTCTTATTAGGGAGAAGAGCAAATATGACAGGTGTTATGTTTGTTTCCTCGCTGGTGCTTCCAAGATCAGCATGTATTGTATATAGCTGTGAAAACTGGCTGCTGCAACTTTTGAAAGTACCATCCATTAGAAATGTCCTATGCGCTTTGAGACATTCTCTTCCCTTTGCGCTTGAAAATACTAATATTCTTTCTCCATCCCTGTTGTCTGCAAGAATAGGCCTAAATGTACTGCCATCGGTCATGCGTAGAGTGTCTTCATCTAAATTAATGTCGTTTCAATGTTTTGGCTCTTTTTGGACTCCCTGGGCTTTATTTCGGTGCCTGTAGAGTGATGATTTTACACTGAAAAATTGAGGTACCCTGGTGATAAATTCATATCCTCTTTGCTGCAAGGATTCAAATTCTTCTGTGTAGACCTGTAACAAAAAATATTATCCTTACCTTCTTGTACCTAACTTATAGTAATAACCAATAGTACCAAAATGTCTTAAGTACTCACTTACTCGGAACAAATATAATTTATAAACCATTTCTATTAATGCTTGTTGTTTGAAAGGGCCTAACACCTAGGTCATCGGCTCAATTTCTATTGAAACAGCACAGATAACAGGCTGTTGGCTACAATGCACGAGCAGACACGCGCGCGATTTTTAACGGTCTTTAATTTCATCTGCGGACTCTTCAAAAATAAAAACGAGTGAGTTGGCCGCGAGTTCAGGGGCAAGCAACTGGGTTCGAACCCCTCTGTCGGCAGCCATGAAGATGGTTTTCCGTGGTTTCCCATTTTCAGACCAGGCAAATGCTGGGGCTTTACCCTAATTAAGGCCACTGCCGCTTCCTTCCCACTCCTAGTCCTTCCCTATTCTATCGTCGCCATAAGACCTATCTGTGTCGGTGCGACGTAACCAACTTGTAAAAAAAAAAAAGGTTTAACTTACCTATGTAACTGATGTTCCATGCTCTTCGCGAACTCGTTTCTTGGCCTGGCTGACTGCTTTGTACACATCGAGGCTTGCTTCATCAGGTACACACTGGTGGACTGTTTCACTAAAAACACTATTGTCACTTGCAGTTATCACTTTACCGGCACACGCGGATGACAGTCTTTTATAGCAAAACCATACTGTTTCGCCCGACTTGTTCTCTCGTTGCTTGTAAAACCTATAACCATTGTACACTAAATTTATTTTACCCTTTTGTGAAGAGATGAATTGCATGTTGTGCACTATTCGATGGCACCAAGCAAAATAACTGAATAAAGATCAGTGTTACACTTGGGGAATTTGATCTTTGGTAGGATGATAATTCCTGTTAATATTACATGGAAAATACCATTCTAAAAGTCGGTGGAAAAACATGGGTTGAAGGGAAGCGTGATTCATCGCGCAGCTCGTCCCTCCTGCAGTCATCGCAAGCACCTGCTGTCCGGAGTCGTGAATTTTGAGACTCATTAGAATGTTTACTTTAGCGACCAGTTTGTGTTCGTGAGTTTTGAGACTATTTGTTACTAATTTTAGCCCGTGAGTTTTGGGACTCGTGAGTTTTGAGACATAACCAAATTTAACTTTGGCTGTTGTGCCTGTTAGAGTTTGCTTGATCAATTCCCTTGTTTTTCTGTCGACTTGAAATTCCTCGAGTATGTTGAATAGAGTCTGTCGGTCTATTGAATCATAAGATCTTTTTGAAGTCAACAAAGGTGATTATTGTTTGTTTCGTTTTACGAATTTGTAAAATAGTTTTTAGGTTTAATATTTGTTTTGGGTATGATCTTCCTTTTCGAAACCCTGCCTGATATTCTCCAGTAGGGCTTTAGAGAAAATTTTGTAGACGACTGATTGAAAGGAAATCCCACTATAATTGTTTATATCTGACGTATCCCCTTTCTTGTGGAGTGGGTGAATTAGTTGACATTTCTAGTCTCCTGGAATTTTCTCAGTACCAGTATTCCAAATGTTCTGTATGATTTCTTGAATTGCGTAAACCAATTTATCACCACCTGATTTCAACATTTCAGCAATTGTCCCATCTTCTCCTGGTTCTGAATTGTCTTTCAATTCTTGAATTATTTGCTTGATTTGTTTCTAGAGTGGGAGGTTCTGAGTCTGGATTTGGTGTAGGTTTCTCAAAGGTTAAATGGTTTTGTGGACTCTCGCAGTTTAATAGACTTTTAAAGTAGTCTGCAAGAAATTTGCAGTTTCCTTTGTTATCTGTTTCTAATGATCCGTCTGGACGTTTGAAGCAAAGACCGGGCACTTGGTAATTTTGGAGTTCTTCTTTAAAATTATTGTAGAAGTTTCTAGAGTTGTTTTTCCTTCAGATGGCTTTTGGTCTTGTTTTCGTGTTTCTGCTCTAATAATTTTGGATATTTCCATCTGTACTTTAAGGAATTCTTGCTATTTGATTTCAGATTTGAGAGTTCTATATATATATGCCATGTTCTAATTCATAGTTTTATTGCCTTGTCACATGTGTCATTCCACCATCAGTGTTTCCGTTTTCTAGGCGGTGTGCCAATTTTCTGGGATGCATTGCGTACTATATTTTTTAGATTATTCCAGTCTGAGGGGATATTTGATGGTAACTTTTTAAGGAAAATATCGGAATATAATTTGAAAAATTCTGGGTCTTTTTTTGGCGTTTTCAATGTTCTTATTTTGGAACTGTTAGGCTGAAACTTCACTTTTACTAAGGACAAGTAATGATCTGAAACTGTAATTCCTTTTCTGACCTTAACATACACGACTTCTTTTTGGTATTGCCTGGTGATGGCTACATGATTAATTTGAAATTAGATATTATTATTATTATTATTATTATTATTATTATTATTATTATTATTATTATTATTATTATTATTATTATTATTATTACTATTATTGCTATTATTATTACTTCTTAATTTGAAAAACACCAGAAACGAGTTTTTGAAGATAGATCCGTAATAGCTGGTCCTGCCAGAAAATAAGATGAGCAAAATTGTTTCAAAATATTTTAACGTACCTATTTTTTACAGTCTTCTTTACGTCGCACCGACACTGACAGGTCTTAAGGCGACGATATGATAGGAAAGGGCTAGGAGTGGGATGGGAGCAGTCGAGCCTTAATTAAGGTACAGCCTGGTATGAATTTTGGGAAATCTTCATCGCCATAAGACCTAACAGTGTCGGTGCGACGTAAAGCCAATTGTAAAAAGAAATGGGAAACCACGAAAACCACCTTCTGGAATGCCGACAGTGGGCTCACAGCTGCGCGACCTAATAGCACGACCAACTCGCTCGGTAATTTTAGTTATGCGCACTTTTCAAGGTATATTAACCATTCCACCTGATGATACAATGCCATGCCTAGTTTTCTTTCCCGTTTACCTTCTACTCAGACAGGTAATTTCGTGGCATTCAGTACAGTATATTCGACTTAATACTTTTACAAACAGACGGACAGGCAAAATGAAAGTGAAGGTGAAATTGATGATCGTACACTTCGTCCGATACGAAAACGAAGTATTAGGCGAAATGTATTTAAGCGTACGGCTTTTCAATACATTGAATGCTACAAAACTAAAATATATGTACCAACTACGACTTTAGATTCAACTTTCTGACGTAATAGTTAGCCCGTGGTATTAAACAAAAATAGGGAAGGAAGTCTTCTTAGGTATACTTAGGTGTACTTGGTACTCTTGAGTGATGTATTCTAGAGTTTGTACATCGGCCCCGCATTCTACACGAAATTCAAAATGTACCGAGAGAAAGACAATTTCATATGCCGTATATCGAAGATATACGAAGACTGAAGATATGTCGAAGATATTTTTTTTCTTATCTCCTATGTACTCTACAAAAGCAGTTGTTTAAACGCCCACCGCACACTAACCTTGTAATAAACCCATCAATCCAGTTAGTAATGTGACTGTTAAGAGAAGATAATCGACCAAACCCTCGCCAGAGCTGAAGTTTCTTTTCCACTGTGGTCAGAAATAGGATTTCACGCCGATTAGAATGATACAAAAAGATCGTCAGCTTCAGTGGGTCTCAACTATGTTGCGTTACCATAATGATGTAGCAGACCACAAGAAGCCTTTCAATTTCTCACTCTTGTACTGATTTGTGAAGGTATGTTGATGACGAGTTTCATTATTTGATTAGTGCTTCGTAAAGGACTAACTAGTCTGTCTATCCTGAATGACTAACCAATTTCTTACCTATGTAATTAACTAGTACATACATTATGAATGAATAAATGGTTTCTGCATGATATATATTTTGCTAATCTATGTGTTATGCATTCACAGTACAAACTGGTTTGTGCGTTGTGAATAGCTTACTGATCTGGGTATTTTGTGCTACAAGTTGATTTGTGAGTTCGTGAATCAAGGACTAATTTGTACATTATATGTGGTGAACAGAATTTTACATTGCAGAGTTGATGAAAGTGTGCATTGCTGTTTTTTCGTATTCTTCATGCCTAACTAATATAGAATACTCAATGAGTATCACTAGGCACAAAGAGCGCGGAAATTTCTCGTGAAGAATTTTCAAATTTCTCTTCGAAAATTGAAAGAAGTCCGCCTCTGATGTGCAGTGGTTAGCGTGATTAGCTGCCATCCCCGGAAGCCTGGGTTGGATTCCCGGCTCTGCCACGAAATTTGAAAAGTGGTACGAGGGCTGGAGCGGGGTCCACTCAGCGTCCGGAGGTCAACTGAGTAGAAGTGGGTTCGATTCCCACATCAGCCATCCTCGAAGTGGTTTCCGTGGTTTCCCACTTGTCCTCCAGGCAAATGCCGGGATGGTACCTAATTTAAGGCCACGGCCGCTTCCTTCCTTCTTCCTTGTCTATCCCTTACAATCTTTCAATCCCCCACAAGGCCCCTGTTCGACATAGGACGTGAGGCCACCTGGGCGAGGTACTGGTCATTCTCCCCAGTAGAATCCCCGACCCAGTCTCTCACGCTCCAGAACACTGCCCTAGAGGCGTTAGGGGTGGGATCCCTCACTGAGTCCGAAGGAGAAACCAACGGTGGAGGGTAAATAGATTATGGAAAAATGATGGAAGAAAGAAATTTAAAGAAAAATTGCGTTTATGGTTAAGAACTCCAAATTTAGTTCTCTGTGTTTAAAATATCTAATGAATTATGTCACTCAAAAGCGTCATTTACCAGCAGTTTTATAAAGAGAACTGTATTGGTAAAACTTTCTGTTCATAATTTTATCCGATGTGACGTAAAGCCACTAGAAAAAAAGCTAATTTTATCCGAATTAATTTAGTCCAGTTTTGTAAAAAAGTGTGATTTCAAACTAAATCTTAGAAACAGTGAACCTGACGTTCGCAACTTGACAAAATGTTCCTTCTTCATACTTCTTATCACGCCTTATGGTACAAGACTGTATATTGAAAAAAATGTTCCCCTATTCGCGTTAGAAACAGGTAACCACAATTACTTTATGTACTTATCAACATTTAAAAAATATTAACTTCCTTTGCCATTATGGAGAGAAACATAATTCCAGGCGTCCTTCCCAAGTGATTTGTCGTCGTTTGTGCGCTAGTTCTCTTAAAGTTAACATTTTTGAAAGTATTACTTTTAAAGTCCGCCTCTGTGGTGTACTGGTTAGCGTGATTAGCTGCCACCCCCGGAGGCCCGGGTTCGATTCCCGGCTCTGCCACGAAATTTGAAAAGTGGTATGAGGGCTGGAACGGGGTCCACTCAGCCTCGGGAGGTCAACTGAGTAGAGGTGGGTTCGATTCCCACCTCAGCCATCTTGGAAGTGGTTTTTCCGTGGTTTCCCACGTCTCCTCCAGGCGAATGCCGGGATGGTACCTAACATAAGGCCACGGCCGCTTCCTTCCCTCTTCCTTGCCTATCCCTTCCAATCTTCCCATCCCTCTACAAGGCCCCTGTTCAGCATAGCAGGTTATGCCGCCTGGGCGAGGTACTGGTCATTCTCCCCAGTTGTATCCCCGACCGAGAGTCTGAAGCTCCAGGACACTGTCCTTGAGGCGGTAGAGGTGGGATCCCTCGCTGTGTCCGAGGGAAAAGCCGACCCTGGAGGGTAAACAGATGATGATGATGATGATGATGATTATTTTTAAATGAAAGTCTTAAACATATCTTCTTTCGATTTAATAGCAAGAACAGCCGATATTTTGTGAAAAATAATGAAACATTTACTCTCTTGAATCAACCGTATTTATGATAAAATCTGCACATGCTCTTTGGTGCACCTTGAAGTCATATTTCGCGATCACGAATAACAAAATCACCCAGGCCTGTTCATGACTAACTGGTTTGGACGTTTTGTGACCAAGTAACCCACATATCCTGAATCAGTAACTGTCTTGAGCGTAATGTCTGTTTGATTAATTGACTATTCGTTCGCTAAACAGGTTGTAGAAAATATGCCATCCAATAATCACCAATTCCCATGATAAAGGGGATGAGAAAAATTAAAGTAAGTATAGCAACGCTCTAAATCGTCCGAATCATTGTCTGAATGATCAGCGCTGAGGCCTTCGGTTCAGAGGGTCCAAGGTTCGATTCCCGACAGGTTCGGGGATTTTAAACGCGTCTGGTTATTTCTTCTGGCCTGAGGACCGGGTGTTTGTGTTTGTACCAAGGTGTCCGGACATTTGCGGTCACTGTGACTTGTTTGTGCCCGCGTTGTGTCGGTCGAGGTGAGAGAGGAACCTGCCTCCGGAGAAGTGCGGTCATCACTCTAGTTGACCAAAATATTATGTGTACTTGAGTTTGCAGGTTGTTTAAGAAATAACCAATAGGCTTACAGAATATCCAGTAACACCATAATTATCATCGTTTAATTTCGCGCTAGGCCGTGTAGGTTTGGAAAGTATAACGTATATTTTAATATTTTTTATCGCAGGTGGAACGCAAAGAACCCTTTTCTTATACGTGTTTCAATCATGCGCATATTTAAGATACTGTTTTTTTTTTTCAAAAAATCATGTTTTAGGAAACATAAAATTCTGCAATTATTTATAAACCAATGTATATTGTGTTAAACGTTGAATTAGATCAGATGACGGGTTAGTATTAAATAATGTTGTCTGAGCACACCTGATCTAGAAGGAGTGAGGCAGGCAGGTTAGTGGGGAATTTCTGTAGGTAGGCAAATGTTTACCTCAGAGACCGCAAATGCCCGGTGACCGCAAATCCCCTTGACAGCAAGTATCCGGCAACCTGTACCAACACTTCCCTTCTCACATTCAGACAACACACTACACTACCAATCACCACAGAAACAAGCAATAGTGATTACATCCCTCCATATCGGGTTGGCGTCAGGAAGGGCATCCGGCCGTAAAAGGGCAAAATCCACATATGTGTGACACAGTTCGCAGTTCACAGATGTGGAAAAAGAGGAAGGAGTACAAGAAGTAACGATCTAACTTGCAGTTTTCACCAGATTCAAATGACGTAAGTAACGTAATGAATTAATGATTTATTTCAGACTAGCCCTGTGGCTCAAATGTGACAAAAGGAGTCCCTACGAGTTTTTAAACAGGAGTATGTTACAAAATCCACGTTTTTGGTACCTAGTGGTCGTGGAACTCAAGATCCGTCAAAAAATCGGATGTCGAAATTTTGTACCCAAAAAAAGTAGAAATAAAACTAAGACCAAACACAATGACTGCGGAGACTCCCACCTGATAAACAATAGTAGTAGTAGTAGTAGTAGTATTTATTCATTCATTTTGTTGTTTACATATTTACAGGACTCTGTTTCTTATATACATAACTCTCCTAATAACATTATTACTTGAGAAAAAATAATCTTGTAACTAAACCACATATATTACAGAAGTAGTAGTATTATTATTAACATATTAATACTTAAAGTAAATTGAACTTGTAACTATCTCTTGCACACATTAAATAAATTATTATTATTATTATTATTATTATTATTATTATTATTATTATTATTATTATTATTATTATTATTATTATTATTATTATACATAACAAAATCACACCAGCCTCAACAGAGTCGAGTAAAAACCTTACTATCCCCTGACGATGAATGTTGCGAATCAGAAGGCTGGTACACAAGCTCATTTTAATTGTCCTGATCCCAGTGAATATTGGACAGGTCCAGCGCTACAGCCGTCGCAACGGTATGTACTGAAAGCGACCTATGCGTAACCAGGATCGGCCGATGGATGGAGTTAAATTTACAAAATGCTGATAGAACATAACGAAGGTGCGTGTGTGGTGCGTGCATACATGACTTGTATGACAATGATAAAAGTTAAAAATGAAATGTCGTATGGCTTTTAGTGCCGGGAGATCCCAGGACGGGTTCGGCTCTCCAGGTACAGGTTTTTTGATTTGACTCCCGGAGGCGACCTGCGCGTCGTGATGAGGATGAACTGATGATGAAGACAACGCATACACCCAGCCCCCGTGCCAAGGAAAATAACCAATGATGGTTAAAATTCCCGACCCTGCCGGGAATCGAACCCGGGCCAGCACGCCAACCATTTAGCCATGGAGCCGGTCACTGATACAGGTGAATTATGTTGATATTCAGATTGCAGAACACTACAAAATATTGCATTATAACACAGAACAAGAACAATACGACCAAGGTCAACAGTTTTACAGCGAATTGTGTGTTCAGTTTACAAACTAAAAAACAATGTTCGAGGTTTCTTAGAAAATTGATTCAGCAGATCGGTTTGTTTTTACAATTGTCTCTGAAAATGTATTTTATTGTCAGTTTCTGCTTATTTTATTTCTGTAAAATTTCCATTGGGGTAGGGGGGTGAGTCTAACCGCCAGTGCCCCTCCCTGGCTACACCCCTGCTTAATACTTAGGAATTACCGGGCAAGTTGGCCGTGCGGTTAGGGGCACGCAGCTGTGAGCTTGCATCCATGAGGTAGTGGGTTCGAACCCCACTGATGGCAGCCCTGAAGATGGTTTTCCGTGGTTTCCCATTTTCACATCAGGCAAATGCTGGGGCTGTACCTTAATTAAGGCCAGGGCCGTTTCCTTCCTACTCCTAGGCCTTTCCTATTCCATCGTCGCCATAAGACCTATCTGTGTTGGTGCGACGTAAAGCAAATAGTAAAAACAAAATACTTACGAAAATATACTTCGAGTACAATGAGGTCGTGTAAATTCGGTATTGTCGGGCTGAGTAGCTCAAAATGTAGAGTGCTGGCTTTCTGAGCCCAACTTGGCATGTTAGAACCTGGCTCTGTCCGGTGGTATTTGAAAGTGCTTAATACATTAGCCTTGTGTCGGTAGATTTACTGGCACCATAAAGAACTCTTGTGGGACAAAATTCGGGCACCTCGGCGTCTCCGAAAACCGTAAATTCTATATTCCAACGTTGTGCCAAACTTGCCGCTTAAATCCTTTCCAATAAAAGAAATATGACCTAGGTTACCATAGCTCACCTGGTAAGAGAGAAATTGGAAGGTTATGTACTCGGATGCCACTGGTGTCCGGTTGGCCATTCTGTACTTAACACCTCTTCAACACGTACTATATGTACTGATCACGACGTAATACGTTGACAGTTCATTTCGTGCCCATATCCGCTTTCATTATCACTAATGTCTATTGACGATATATTTCCCACGCCCTGTATATTGCTCACCATTACACCTTCACACTGACTAACATGACATACTTTTTAAAAATTTTCTCACTATACGTTACTTCAAAATTCTCTCGTCGGGAACTTGCTTGAGTTAGGAAGCTGTGGTACTAGCTACTGTATATAAGTTATTTCAGGTTCCTCTGTACTCACTCTAACTGCCACTACTACGAAGTTCTTGGGTACCTCATTTCTAAATAATTATAATTACATTCATTACACTCTTATTGTTATTATTATTCTTTGCTTCGTAATCCGATTACCTTCCAGGGTTGGTTTTTCCCTCGGACTCAGCGAGGGTTCCCACCTCTACCGCCTCAAGGGCAGTGTTCTCGAATGTGAGACTTAGGCCCGAGGGAATGAAACTAGGAAGGAGGACCAATACCTCACAAGGCGGTCTCACTTATTACGCTGAACAGGGACCTTGCGAGGAGGGGGGGAGAGATTGGAAGGGATAGACAAGGAAGAGGGAAGGAAGTGGCCGTGGCCTTAAGTTAGGTACCATTTGCCTGGCAGAGAAGCTGGAAACCACGGAAAACCACTTCGAGAATGGCTGAGGTGGGAATCGAAACCCCCTACTCAGCTGACCTGACGAGGCTGAGCGGACCCCGTTTCAACACTCGTACTACTTTTCAAACTTCGTGGCAGAGCCGGGAATCGAATTCGGGCCTCCGGGGGTGGCCGCAAATCACACTAACCACTACGCCACAGAGGCGGGCATTATTATTATTATTACTATTATTATTATTATTATTATTATTATTATTATTATTATTATTATTATTATTATTATTATTTAATCAGTCTACTGTGAAGGGTTGGTTTTCCCCTCAGACCCAACGGGGAATCTCACTTCTACCACCTCAAGGGCAATATCCTGGAGCGTGAGTCATTTGGTCGGTGGGATACAATTAGGGGGAAGGACCAGTACCCCGCTTAGCTGGTCTCTCCTCATCAGCTATGCTGAAAAGGGGCCTTGTGGTGGGGTGGGAAGATTTAAAGGGATGGACAAGGAAGAGGGAAGGAAGCGGCCGTGGCCTTAAGGTAGGTGCCATCCTGACATTTGCCTGGAGGAGAAGTGAGAAACCGCGGAGGAAAACCACTTCGAGGATGGGTGAGGTGGGAATCGAACCCCGTCTACTCAGTTGACCTCGCGAGGCTGAGTGGACACCGTTCCAAAGAGCAACTTCAGTTCCCTGTCAGGAGGTTGAGAAATTTATAGGTGAGTCTTCTACATCGAAGTATGTTCGTGACGTTTAGGTTCACTCAGCGTGCGACAGAAATGAGTACCATATTATTTTCTAGAGGTAACACTCTTATCCGTAGTGTTAAGCACTGGAAATACTTAAGTTGTGTGCGAATTTGTATATGATGATGCTGGATTTAGAATGTTAAGCAAGTAGTATTTCTTGTGATATTTTCTTTCCGTGGAATTGCTCTTTGTACTCTGTTTGTTGGTTGCTGTTTTTGTTTAATTATGTTTTAACCTTACTTTATTGTCACACTGCTGTAAGTGATCATTGCCACCGAGATATTTCCCAATTGCGAAATATTTGTTAATAATAATAATAATAATAATAATAATAATAATAATAATAATGTTCCCAAATATTGTCTTAGTTCGAAATAGTTTAAGACTTTATCTTCTACTCCGTCTACTCCATGGCCTGTAACAGATATTGCTTGAGGTGAGATGTATCCTGATGACCACACAACACCTAGAATCCATCGGATGGCAGTCATGACACAGCCCCACGAAACTCATTGTGTCGTCTGAGTTGTTATGTTTTTGTTTATTTCGCCTTATTTTTAAGTCATTGTGATGAGGGTGTGAGGGTATAGTTTGGGAAAGTAGAAAGGTATTGTCCGGGACTCACTTCGTGCTGAAGAAAGGAGAGTTTTATGTTCACAGGAAGAAGCGCCTTGATTCGTCTCATACCATGTCAAGGCCTTCTCCACTACCAGAAACAAAAGACTGGCAAAGACAGTTGTCTACTGTAGTGCATTTCAGTAAAGACACAGTTTGCATATTTTCATTTTCTACCACTTTGTGCAGCTAATGTTCATTTTTAAAGTTGGAACCAATTCCTAGCAGATATAGCAGGGGATAAATGTAAAATTAAGTCATTTCCTCAATTGTGCCGAATGTTGAAGGGCTAAAGGACCTGAAGAGGTTTCAAATCGTAGATCCTGGATAGCTCTATGAAAGTAAACAAAGAAAATCCAAAATCACTTCCGGACTAAATACAGTTTCCTAAAAAACGGTCTAAAATCACTTATTTCTCTTCTCGTTTTCTTTTTGATTCAAATCCTAGCCAAATTAACTTATTTACATAATTCTTTCCGTAACATGTAGCGCTCCTAGTGGTGCTTAAGTGAAACTCTGCATTGACTCACATTAGCGCTCGTAGTGGTAGAAAAATGCAAACTGCCAATCTAATCGACCGGATAACGATGATTAAGAAAATGATGGCAATTTTTAGGAATAAATAAAGAATATTTTCTCATACTTAATTATATTTTATTTATCTAAAATTCGTGGCTCATATCCTTAGGATGTTTTCAACACTGAGTTGCTTGTCTGAAGGGATTTATTATCACACTACTGTAACTGAGTACTTCCACCGAGGTATTTCCCAATTGCGATGTTTTTGTTAACAATAATATCTTCTTAGGCATCAATCATCATCATCATCATCATCATCATCATCAAATTTTGCGAAATATATTGATTGGGTGTTCAAATAAGTAGAAGATATTTTACAAATTTTCTGATGGTTGGCCTTGTTCTATTTCTGTGGCGAAATATTCGACGTTATTCAAAACAATGTATCCTCTGTTTACGTCTGGATAGTTCTGCTCACTCTGGATCGAACTAATTCATCTAGTGTCGATGCTTTCTGTGTGGATGATATTAACCTGTGTCTACACTCGGTCTGGCTCCCTGTACCGCCCATCTCTTCAAACCTCAGTTAGGCTAGATTCCTCTTCGTGACAAATGGCCATTTCTGTCCAAGCCCATACTCCCCCACCCCTCCTTTAATTAAGTTGGTGTAGATACTAAACATTTCGTGACCTTTTGGAGGTCACCTTGTGACCCACTAATTGGTTGGCTCTCCATTCGTGAGAAGAGAAGACTACAACTTGGTATTTGGAAGTTATCTCTTCTATCCAATCCCCTTGCATCCTTTCTCGAAAGGCAAAAATGTGCATCAAGGCAGGCACGAGGAGGAGTGTTGTGCGCTTGCGCCGTGACTGACTCGTGACTTGTCGGTGACCCCTGGAGATGATCGTGCCTCGCAAAGGGGTGGCCAACTTGTGTCTTGCGCACGTGTCCATAGCCTGCAAGAAGCCGCCAAGCTCTCATTACCTGCTGGTGGTAGGAATGTGGTACTCTGACATTTGAACGACCTTTCGCGCAGCTCAACACCTTGGAGTTCTGTACTGTCGCTTCCACAAGCACCGCACTCCCCAGAGGTCCTCTTCCCCCAGAAGGAAGTGTCCACAAATACAAACAACTTCGACGAGGCTTTAGGTTCGTAGCCACCATCAGGCATGTGGAACGTAGCGCGCTGTTGTTTCATAGGCCGGCTGAGAGGAGTATGCATTGTTTTAGACAGGTACGAATTGAAGGAAAAGAATTCTCCTTAATCCTCAAAGCATGATGGTGTGAGTCTTGGAATGAAGGATGGCAAAGAAAAACAGACAGGAAAGAGAGATCCTCAAAAGTACTGATATTAGATATTAACGTAGGAATTTTTCATGATTTGTAAGTCCCAATTCGAAAACTTTAAATTCCAAAGGGGTGTTTTCCCCAAGGAATTTCGATGCTCAATGATATTCTGAATTTACTGCCTCTGCAGCCTCAAAATTCGGGATTAATGAAGAACTTTAAAGACCTAAAAGTAATAAGGAATCCGAGAGTTTCGAATATTCTCCAGGTAAATTAAGGTGGATAATATGAATGTCATTTTCTTTATCTTTTACTACACAAACATGAGACAATTTCTGCTCATATACCTTACTTGGTCCGCCTCTGTGGTGTAGTGGTTAGTGTGATTAGCTGCCACCCCCGGAGGTCCAGGTTCGATTCTCTCCTCTGACACGAAATTTGAAAAGTGGTACGAAGGCTGGAACGGGGTCCACTCAGTCTTGGGAGGTCAACTGAGTAGAGGTGGGTTCGATTCCCACCTCGGTCATTCTGAAAGTGGTTTTCCGTGGTTTCCCACTTCTCCTCCAGGCAAATGCTGGAATGGTACCTATCTTAAGTCCACGGCTGCTCCCTTCCCTCTTCCTTGTCTATCCCTTCCAAACTTCTCATCCCCCGCAAGGCCCCTGTTCAGCATAGCAGGTGAGGTCGCCTGGGGCTAGGTACTGGTCATCCTCCCCAGTTATATCCCCGACCCAGAGTCTGGGATACTGCCCTTGAGGCGGTAGAGGTGGGATCCCTCGCTGAGTCCGAGTGAAAAACCGACCCTGGAGTGTAAACGGATAAAGAAGAAGAAGAAGAAGAAGAAGAAGAAGAAGTACGTTACTTGAGTCTCGGGACACTTGCCCCAAACATAAGCTCAGATTATTTCAGTTACTACACTAATTGAATCACCTCATTATAACATTTTACCAGAACATTTTCAAATACAAAATATTACAAACATACAAGGGCGAAAGATATTTGACTCACTGCAAACCCGTATGTTCTTCCGTAAAGACACAGGTGGGACCAAACGAAACAGAACCAAATTCTTCCCTGATAATAATGTTCCCTCATTAGCGAAGAAATGTGATCTTTGAGAAACTGAAACGTTCGGTGCATTTGCATATGAGTCTATGGAGTGGGGTAACCCAGAATTAGAATTTGCCGGGCTGAGTGGCTCAGGTGGTTGAGGCGCTGGCATTCTGACCCCAACTTGGCAGGATCGATCCTGGCTCAGTCCGGTGGTATTTGAATGTGCTCAAATACGACAGCCTCGTGTCGGTAGATTTACTGGCACGTAAAAGAACTCCTGCGGGACTAAATTCCGGCACCTCGGCGCCTCCAAAAACCGTAAAAGAGTAGTTAGTGGGACGTAAAACAAATAACATTATTATAATTAGAACTAGAATTTTATTCTCATTATCTGGATGAATGGTTGAAGTGAAATATCACCGTGGTTGAGGTACATAACTTAAACAGTTGGTGTAAAACTTATCTTTTTATTGGCATACATAAAATATCTATATGCAATAATATGTAGTCTTAATTACAAACCTCCCGGCAAGTTGCCAGTGCGGTTAGGAGCGCGCAGCTGTAAAATCGCATCCAGGAGATAGTGGGTTCGAATCCCACTGTCGGCAGCCCTGAAGATAGTTTTCTGTGGTTTCCCATTTTCACACCAGGCAAATGCTGGAGCTGTACCTTAATTAAGGCCACGGCCACTTCCTTCCCATTCTTAGGCCTTTCCTGTCCCATCGTCGCCATAATATCTATCTGTGTCGGTGCGACATAAAAAAATAGCAAAAAAATATTAGAAAAACCAAGCGGGTTGGCCGTGTGGTTAGGGCCACGTAGCTGTGAGCTTACAGGCGGGACATAGTGGGTTCGAATCCCACTGTCGGCAACACTGAAGGTGGTATTCCGTGGTTTCTCATTTTCACACAATTCAAATGCTGGAGCTGTACATTAATTAAGGCCACGACCGCTTTCTTCCTACCCTAGCCATTCCCTATCCCATCGTTGCCATAAGACCTATCTGTGTCGGTGCGACGTAAAGCGAACTTGTACTCCTAATTACAAGTAAATGTAAATTTTAAGGGAGTTGTTGCCAGAAAAATAATGTTTTAGAACAAAATCTAGGTGTTGGTTGCCAATCAGTATTCAACTAAATTATATTTTTAACTAGTGAACTCCTCTGTGCTTAGGAAAAGGTTATAACAACGTAAACAGAGAACCCTGATCGTTTTAATCGTGTTATGTCATAAACTAATTGAAAACGACCAATTACACGATGTGCATTGCAAACAGGTGGGATTACAAGTATACACACTTTTTAAGAATATCTTAACCTCAATTGAAGGAGCACAGGGGACGAGGAAGGAAAGAAAGATATTTCGCTTGAAAACAGTAATAATAATAATAATACTAATAATAATAATATTAATAATAATAATAATAATAATAATAATAATAATAATAATAATAATAAACCCGTATGACCTCAGCTACAGCCTGCTGGTATTTCAGTTTGACGTCATTTATGTTGCCTGCGTGTCAATTTTGTCATTACATTCTGCTCTACCAGATGGTGGAATATGTCCGGTCTTTGTTGGCTGAGTTTTATTTAATTTGGTCGGGTAAACACTGAATGTGTCCCGGACATCTTTAATATCTTACGTTATGGAGCGTAGAATGGAATTTTTCCACCCTCACTAAACGCCAAACTAACTCATATAGATTTTACGGTGATGATGGGATAAGAAGAAGTTTGAAGTGGGAAGTTAACGGGCTTAGCTTCAATGAAAACACAACCTCATCATTTGCCTGGTGTGAAAATGGGAAATCTCGGAAAATTATCATCAAGTTTGCTGATGATGGGATTTGCACCCAACTTCTCTCGAATATAAATTCAGAGCAACACGACCTTACGCGCAGACAACTCAATTATCAATTATAATTTATGAGTATTTACAACTATGATTCGGCGACTTTTGTAAATGCCACTTGAATTAATTTCCCCAGGTCTAAAGGTGGTTCTTTGATAATATATGTGTGCAACCCCCCTTTCTTTCTTAACGTAATATTGTAGTATATATTTTCAAATATTTCTCTTCCAAGCATTAACTTTTCTGTGTCATGTATTTCACGTCTTCTAGTCAGTTAGGAAAATAATCACTCTTTAAATTGATATTAGCTTTTATTTCTATGCATCGAGTGTTTTACGTTATCTAAGTTGACAGCTCGTCCAAATTAATGTTGTCTTTCGTACCTGTTCTCTTTGAAATTGTTTGTTCTGTAGAACATCTTTGATATGTTAGCAAACGAAATTCTATTAAGCATATTAAATCTCCTATTGATTCGAATAATACTGTAGCTAACATTTTTCAACTTAATTAAAATAAAAGAATGCATTATTACAGTATATGAGCAGACTCGGAGTGTAAAAGGAAAATATGTTGAATAAAGAGTTTAACTTCAAATACTTGAACATTGGTAGCCCGTCATGAGAAACAATGTTGAAAAGCGGCGTTCCTTGAAAACAGAAAATTTTGGCGGTAACTTCCAACTGACAGAGTTGAAAATGCATAAGACCGTCGAGAGAGAATGAATACATTAAAAAAGGAGGGGGAAAGTAAAGGATAGATAACATTGATCTTACTATTAGTGAATAATGTGTGTCTAAAATTTAAAAAAAAATCAAAATGAACACCCGACTGCCCCCGAATTTAGTAACCATGCACCTCTCCTATCTACTAAGAATAGAATAGAATAGAATAGAATAGAATAGAATAGAATAGAATAGAATATTCCCATGCCTTAGTTCTGGATCGCCTGGAACTGAGGAGGCAGTAATCATTTATTGCAATTCACATTATTCCGATACATGCACGCTTTCCTTATTACATTTAAATTTATCTACTACTACTTTAAACATTACACTTACGCCTAACTACTCTTTCCACCTAATCTCTAATCTGCAGTTTAGAAAGAGAACATTATTTATTTATGTCCTATGCATTAACAGTGTTTTATTGTCTAGGAGAACATGTATCTTACCATTATTATTATTATTATTATTGAAAATGAAAATGAAAACCTACAACCTGTTTTCCAGTCATTGACCGGGTCAGGGATGTAATTAATGAATCAGATATTGGCTGTTAGTACGATGGGGTCGCCACTCCCAAAGTGATTTATTAATGACTGATAGATGCTATGAAATGAGAATGGAGAGTGTTGCTGGAATGAAACATGACAGGGAAAACCGGAGTACCCGGAGAAAAACCTGTCCCGCCTCCGCTTTGTCCAGCACAAATCTCACATGGAGTGACCGGGATTTGAACTACGGTATCCAGCGGTGAGAGGCCGACGCGCTGCCGTCTGAGCCACGGAGGCCCCTATTATTATTATTATTATTATTATTATTATTATTATTATTATTATTATTATTATTATTATTATTATTATTATTATTATTATTATTATTATTATTATTATTATTTGGCGCGAGTATCTCTACTAAGTATGGTAGGTGTGCAGTATATGTACTTCGGGAGAAAATTTTGGATTAATCAAGAACTCTAATATTGTCGGGGAATTTTGAAAAAAAAAGAGCAAGTGGCCGCGTGGTTTGGGTCGCGTAGGTATCAGCTTGCATTTGGGAGATTGCGGGTTCGAACCCCACTGTCGGGTGCCCTGAATATGGTTTTCCGTGGTTTTCTATTTTCACACCAGGCAAATTCTGGGGCTGTACCTTCATTAAGGTCACGGTCGCTTCCTTCCATTTCCTAACCCTTCCCCATCCCATCGTCGCCATAAGAGCTGTCTGTAAATCTTAAAAGAAAAGAAAACACCGTTGAAAAATCAAAATGTAGCCATTCAGTGGTACTGTAAAATATAAAGATGCGAATCGCACCATTTGGGTGAACATTAAAAGCTCTACAAGGTGAAAAAATCTGAGACCTTGCTCCACAGAAATTTTTCTGCAGTAGTATTCAACTATATTTGGCCAATAGTCTGTGCGTTCAAGCATAAATAAATAAATAAATAAATAAATAAATAAATAAATAAATAAATAAATAAATAAATAAATAAATAAATAAATAAATAAATAAATAAATAAATAAATAAATAAATAAATAAATAAATAAATAAATCCAGTGTAATTCGTTTTCTTTTGAGATCCAGCGAACAGAGTTTGCTGTGTTTTGAAATCTTCCAGAATTTGAAAAACATGCCCCTTATATCCCAACGTAAATGGTGAGTAATAAGGTCGTCAAAGTGTACACTGTAACAAAGACAGTCGTAATGCTTCGTAGTTCCAACGAATGTAAGTAACATCTGTCTTCGGAAAACAAGTGAGTAACAATGAAATGTATACCAGTGATTCGTTCAACAGGTTTGCAAGAACACAGAGTTTCGTGTCCAATCAGCAAATACAATAAATGTGACATTGAAGTAAAGCGTATGTTTGTTCTTCTTTTGAAACCTGAATGTTGTGTATTATGAAATTAAAAGATGTATTAATTTTTATCATGAGAGGGAGACAAGAAATTATTATCTAAGAGTCGTGGAAAGCAATTTCGTTTCTGATAACCAAATGAGATTATCTGTCAATTTCGATTATACACGAGAGTAGCACCAATTTTCATATAGAAACATGATGAAGGCTACTGGTATGCAAACGAAATACATTGCCTGCATTTGTATTTAAGCACACTGAATGGTGTTAAATTGTTGATGTTTCATTCGCTAACTCTCAGGGATTGTATTCTAGTGATTAGGATAGTAGATTTCTGCCTGTTTAACCTGGGTTCGGTTCCAAATCCACCACGAGATTCTGAGTGGTCTGAGGTGTTTGAAACTGAATGAAGTAAATCTCACCTTGCAGGATTAAGAATTAGCAACTTAAGAGGGGCTTTCTGTGGTCGCTGCATCAGGTGGACAAGGAAATAGTAGCTAACGAATAGAGGCCACGTACGCTTCCCTCTCGATCCAACACAAATAGATTAAAAATGCAATCACCTGATATACACATGACAGGCACGCAGGTCATCAGACAGATTCCAAACATTCAGTTAGTGCACGGAGCTGTCTGTACACACGATGTCCCAAACCTCTTGCATGGAGCAGCAATACGCTTCTCTAAGCACATGTTTCGACGAAAGGAACAGTTACTTTAGCTAGAATGAAAAAAATGCTTTTCATTGAACTTTCATTCGGGGAACTAGCGCACAACATTTTATGTGCTAAGAAGTACAGATTTTTTGATGTTTCTGATCAGGTAGATAGGCAGTTGAAGCCTCTTCAAGGACTGTTGCCGGATGTATAGTACCAGTCCTGTTGCTCCGATCACAACTGGTTCTATCGTATTATTATTTTTTTATTTGTGAATTGACCACTGAGGATCACGCTACAATTTCATTTTTTAAATCTGAAGTTTCCTCTTCCTCCAGTACTCCTTCGTCTCGGCCCTATGCTGTTTCTTCTCTTTATCCGTCCAGGCTCTTTTCGTCTTGGCAGTTATTTCGACTTGAAACCCTCCCAGACTTTGAATCATGGCCCGAAATGTTTTCCTGTCTAACATCTGAACTTCCTGGATGTTGGACCTCTGCAGATCTTTACGAAATTCCTTAATCCGTGCCGTCGTTTTCTTCTTGTTCCACAGGTAGTCGAATAACGTTTTGGTTAGTCCGGTTTTGTCCATTCTGCACAAATGTTCGAGAAAAGCCTTCCCTTTTTTATGGTCTCTGAACTTTTCCCCTCGTTTTTTGCAGACTTCATTGTTGTTCTGAAATTTCCAGCCGGTTTCAGTCTGGATTGGGCCCAAAATTTTCTTCTTTCTAAATTTCTAATTCATCGAAAGGCATTAGCTGCCATACAGACATTCTGTTTTAATTATTTTATTGTTATTATTACCATATTTCAAATATAACAAATAATTTGAAAGGGATACAAACTTCTACTACAAATTGAACAACACGTAACAAGTTGCTGAATAGAATTCGAATAATGAAATGTCAGTTGCTCGTCATAGAGAACGGTAGAATAATTTGAGTTGACGAGTTATCAGGCTCCAAAAACCCACTGTAGGATGTTGCAGGAATGTTTCCATTAACCACAGGGGTTTCAGAAGGTCTGTGGAAGGATTTTGACACAAGTACATTGCATACGACAGAACAAGGGTACTCGTTTTATAAGATTTCAAATTAACTTACTACAGCGTAAGTACCCGCTTTCTAACTACATTAGGGCTGTGATTCGGATTCGGTAGGGGAGATACTTAGCTCACTTGAGATGCTTCAGAAGAAGAGGAACTAGCTCGTGCTTCTTCGTCGGGCTTCTTCCTCAATTCATTTTTTCTCCTCTCAGTTTTGTGATAAATTGCACGCTTTGATATCTTATTGCATTTCAGGGCAAATGTTTGATATGATCACACATTCTTTTACATTACTGAATGCTTTTCTTGCTTTATTTTGTTTCCTTAAAAGGCTGCAGTTCTATTTTATTATTTCTGTTAGAACAAAATGAAAAATATACCGTCTTTGCACGAGACCAAATAAAGGCTAAATTATTTACCGCCTCTGCTTAGTAAACATACATACATACTTTATCATTAAAGACTGGTATGCCTTTCAGCGTTCGTTTCCTGGAAATTCTACATCTTAACTTTTACTGCAAAACTTTCCTTTGAAAACTTCTCGCTGTGAGGCTGGTGAATGAATACCTAATATTTTTAAAGAGCTTTCATTTCAAACTTTACAAAACATTTTGCGTAAATCATGAGGGAATTATTGCCTTTTTTAGTAAAGCGTTATACTGTACATGCTTCTTCATATGAAACCCAACCCTGCCAATATAAATACCATATAGATTTTTCCAACGATCTACTGGTTATACACCGTGCATTAACAGGAGTTGTAATGTTAAAGGAAAGACAGTGAAAATTAATTAATTAATAATTAATTAATTAATTTAGAATAGGTTTACCATTAGTTGATAAACATAGGACTCATTTCTGTAGTTTCGAAGTTATTCAAACAGAGTAATGAATACTTCATCTGCGTATCGCACACTCGTACTGTAAATTACCTGTATGTTCAAAACTAGCTAAAATAGATGGCTGTGGTTTTCATTAGTTTGTGGGGAAAGCTTCATTATTTACGTTGGTAGTGTTATCACAACAAACATGGCAGGATAGTATGCGGCATGCAGTTTGTAATTCAGTAAGTTATTTGTTTCCAAAGTATATTCATACTGATTTTTTCTAATTGAAATTACTAGTATTCTACATTTTCGGTGTACTCTACACTTTTATCTCAATAACTACTGCACCTGTAGTAGTATCATTTTCAGAGATGCTACAAAAGAAATAAAGGAAGTATTGAACTAAAATCATAGTAAAATCTAGCTGCATGAATTGGCCACGTACAGTACAGAGTGGTTGAGAAGTCCCTTTACTTGTTGACATATAATCTGACGAGCAGCTTACGAAATATTTACGTCTTTATTTGGGCAAAAAGCAATCCGCACTTTTTTGAGGAAATCGAGTGCAATCCGCCGCATGTTATGCTTTGGGCAGGGTTAACTGCAAACAATCTACTTGGACCATATTTCTTCTATGGTTCTGTGAACCAGCACAGCTACCTTCACATGATAAACACGTGGTTGCTTCCAAAATTAAGGGCTGAAGGTATAACTGACATCGTGACACTTAAACAACACGGTGCTCCACCACATTTCGCTGTGAGTGTCCGCAACCGGCTAAATGAACTTTTTCCAAATCACTGGATCGGACGTGGATCACGAGACCTTCCAGCACCGTTGCCATGGCCTCCACGAAGCCCAGAACTCAGCACACCGGACAATGCACTATGGGGCACAATAAAAGAAGACGATACGTGAACGACGATCAAGTGAAAGATGAAGTTCGCATGGCATTTGGAACAATCATCCCTCACATGCTGCAGCGGATGCACACAAGAACATGGCGTCGCATCAACCTCTGCTTTGAACTGATGTTGTTGATCAATGAACTGAATTGCTAATTTTAATTGTTAGTGTTAACCATATATTGTTTATTCAAAATAAATGCTGAAATAAAAAATCCTGTTTTATTCATAGCAATTTCCTATGTAAAGGGACTTCTCGGCCACCCTGTATAATGTTGAATTCCTCGTCAAAATTACTTAAATACATAAATACTGTACCGGAAACAGCGGTACATCATCATTATAAACCGTTATGCCTTTCAGCATTCAGTCTGCAAGCCTCTGTGAATTTACTAAACGTCGCCACAATCCTCTATTTGCAACTAATGTTGTGGCCTCAATAATTCTATATCTCTTATATTTAAATCATTAGAAACTGAGTCTAACCATCGTCGTTTCCGTCTCCCTCTTACCCACCATAACACAGTCCATTATTCTCCTGGGTAACTTATCTTCCTCCATTCGCCTGACATGAGCCCACCACCGAAGTCGGTTTATGCGTACAGCTTCATCCATCGAGTTCATTCCTAACTTAGCCTTTACCTCCTCATTCCGGGTACCCTCCTGCCTATTTGTACCAGCAATCATTCTTGCTATTTTCATGTCTGTTACTTCTATCTTATGAATAAGATATCCTGAATCCACCCAGCTATAGCTCCCGTAGAGCAAAGTTGGTCTGAAAACAGACCGATATAAAGATAGTTTCGTCCGGGAGCTGACTTCTTTCTTACAGAATACCGTTGATCGCAACTGCGACCTCACTGCATTAGCTTTACTACAACTTGATTCAAGCTCACTTACTATACTACCATCCCGGGAGAACTTACTTAAAGTAAAAACTATATGTTATGAATATTACTATATCCATTAAGCTGTCCGGCTCCATGGGTATAGGTCTATAGGCTCCCGGGTTCGATTCCCGACTGGGCCAGGGATTTTAAACTTCATTGGTTTATTCCGATGGCTCAGGGACTGGGTGTGTGTGCTGTCTTCGTCATTAGAATTCATCATAGGTAGGGCCCCAACCTATCAGACGCGCAGGTCGCCTATACGGCGTCATCTCAAAAGACCTGCACCTTAGTTCTGAGCATTAACCATACATGCCAAAAATAATTTGAAATATTTAATTAGGGGTGCAATGGTTCCCAGTTACGAACATAAAGTGGGTTTGGGAATTCTAATATTCCCTCAGGAAACGTTCGCATACAAGGTTAATATGCTGGTTAGACCTCCGTGGGGCACTTTTATATCCACAACACATCGAATGATTCGCACCTGCTGACATCTACTAACTTAACCTTCACTGGAAGTCAACCTCCTGTGGTCAGACCGAATACAGGATACACACGTACTGTATATTGTCTCTGAGTTCACATAACTTCCCTACACACGGCGTAAAATCCGTTTCAATGATTAAAAGGACACGCCAACAAGGAGGATTTCGTGACGAAATTAATTTTATGGCTTGTACATGAAGCTAGAGTCCCGTTAATGAAGCTTCCTCGTTAAATTGTGAATTGCGTGAGTGAGACAGGGAGTGCTCCTCTGGGAATATACCTTACCATTCCCGTCCTGTCAGTCGCGTGAGCGAGAAGTTTGGCGCGTCCTCAATCAGACACATAATCTTCATCTTCATCACCTCCGTTGTGCTACTTACTGTCATCGCCGAAAACTCTTCTGACATTCAGTGCTCAATCTGCGAGCCTTCAACTTTTCAGATAATCAGCTTCATGTCTGTACACCAGACACACCCAAGTGTTAATAGTCGATGTGAATGTATCTCCTAAAATAATGAAAATTAACTTCAAACATTAGACTTTATGTCTTCATTCGTAGGTATACCTCAGGATGTATATGTAGGGGCGTAAGGTTAGTGCCCTGCAGACTCCTCCACTGCTGGCAGGACCTAGTGTTTACAGTGCACCATGTCTTCTGGTATAGGCTAGAGCAATTTTGTTACTTTCATTGATCTGTCTCCGTCTTATCCTTGACTTTGACAATATGAAAGTGACTGAGGTATGAGCGATGCTAGTAATGCCATTCCATGTGCAGCCAGTCCCTGCTATGAATGGTGTGAACATGTTGCTCATAGGGTCGGTTGGTGCATGCATTTCAGTGGGCTTGGCAGACTGATATGTAATAGCAACTTCTGGCTCGGTGAGGAAAGCAACGGGAAACTACCTCACTCCTCATTTCCCTAGTACGCCTCTTCAGCGATGCCTAGGCCATGTATGACAGCTGATGGAAGAGCTGTTGAGGATCCAACCAGCCTTAGGGCTGAAGACTGAACATACATACATATCTAGTCTTATGTCACTCTGGACGGAAATGGTCAGGGCATTTTTATAGAATCAGCCTAAGTATTTTGTTATCAATTTGTCCCTTGCCATTTGGTTGCATCTAGCAGCAGTTGTTATAACTGTTCTGAGTGTAACACAGCACAGCTGTAAACAATGCTTTTCCTACCCGTCTGCCGCGACACGCTCCGTACAAAAGAGCTGCACCAAAGTGAAAATGAAAACCTATAACCTGTTTTCCAGTCATTGACGGGTCAGGGATGTAATGAATGAAGGAGATATAGGCTGTTAGTACGATGGGGTCGCCACTCCCAAAGTGATTTATTAATGACTGATAGATGCTATGAAATGAGAATGGAGAGTGTTGCTGGAATGAAAGATGACAGGGAAAACCGGAGTACCTGGAGAAAAACCTGTCCCGCCTCCACTTTGTCCAGCACAAATCTCACATGGAGTGACCTGGATTTGAACCACGGTATCCAGCGGTGAGAGGCCGACGCGCTGCCGTCTGAGCCACGGAGGCTTCCTGCACCAAATTATTTATAAATAATTACAGCAATGAAAATTGTTACCAAAATATCATATTTTAGTTAGAAAATGATACTTTCTTGATGTGCAGTGCATCTGAGGTCGTATTATTCACTAATTTTGCAGAATATTTAACTTTTATCACACATTTATTCTACAAGAATTTTTTTTTTGCTAGTGGCTGTCGCACCGACACAGATGGGTCTTATGGCGACGATGGGATAGGAAAGGCATAGGAGTTGGAAGGAAGCGGCCATGACCTTAATTAAGGTACTGCCCCAGCATTTACCTGGTGTGAAAATGGGAAACCAGGGAAAACTATCTTCAGGGCTGCCGACAGTGGGATTCGAACCCACTATCTCCCGGATGCAAGTTCACAGCCGCGCGCCCCTAACCGCACGGCCATCTCACCCGGTAATGATAAGAATGTATAATGCAAATAAGAAATAGGTGTTGAAACTCTCAGTCAATTCAGTTTTGAACGAGGTCTGTTTACGCGAAGGCTTTTCAAATGGGCTGTTTGATATTTTACAAACTTTATTTGAACAGTGTTTAATTTTGTTAGTAGGCTATATTTTTCTGTGTTATAATCGAATACATTTTTATAACTGAGACTTCCGTTGTCGGGTGCAGAGTATAGTTCCGTCGTTATTGAAAAATGAAACCTAATTTAAGTACGAACAACTAAGTGCTGTATGGTTCAGCAGGAGGCAATCAAATAAAAGTTATTAAACATTATTTGTTAATAACCTTACAATAGTGAATAATCTCTTACTTTGTATAATTTGACAATATATTGCATAATATAAATGCCTGTCGTTTATTAAATTTATATTGGTTATTCATAGGTTTTAGATTTTAACTGAGAGGTCCCGAAATTTTATTTTGGCAGGTGGGCCCGTATAACATTTGTTACGCACCTGTACACAGGTATTAAAATCAATCTCTTAATAACTATTCACGCCACATAATTACAACCTTTATTCCTACATTTAAGGAATTCATTTTTTCCTTCGTCCGCGACTGTGAGAAGCATATGCTAGGCCAAGACTACGCCACTCCCCGCAACCCTCAACTGATACGTTTTCGCACGACTTTGAGTAGTATAGTATGCGCAGGATTTTCCTTTCTTCTAAATGGATATTAACCTGTGTTATAATTGTTGTCATTATATTCCTGATAGCTTTTTTTAAAAGCTTGAATTCACTCGTAACAGCTCTGCACCCGTAATTCTTCCAATTTATGCCTTGGTATATTTTTCTTTAAGCCAGACCAGTGTCCTTCTAGACCAGGGGTTTCCAAATGGCGGCCATATTTTAGCCGCGAGGGCTTTAACTAAAAAGTATTTTAAGAAATGTGAGTGAAAATTTACAAGAAATATCGTAGCTCGTTCAAAAATATAGTATTTGTATACCCTTTATAGACCCGAGTCAGAACTAATTCAGTTTTTAAATATAATTTCCTGTTTTTAAGTAATTGCTTGGTCTTAATAGATTGTTTTTATTTTTAAAATGTAAAGTTCAAACTTCGGCGGAAAATGAGCCCTCACAATTGCCAATGCCGTTATAAAAATGGTTGTGGGATCCATACCAAATCTTGAAGTCCATGCCAACCTCACTGTAGATATTTGATGCAACGTAGCATGCAATGACTATCTAGAAATATTTTAATTGCCATTGGTGTAAGAAACGATTTCAATTCTTCGTTCTTCTCTCATTGGTAGTACTGGCTGGTACACAGGACTGCACACTCGTAAACGTCGTCAGCGAAGTACTCCTGGAAGTACATTGCTGGGATTCTAGGCTCTTACAACTGTATATCATTGCTCCCTTCACACTACTCCCACTAAATTGTCCTTCTTTAAGTTTTGGTTTGACTACATTATTAATTTCAGTTTGCCTTTAGACATTCCTTTTTCCATTTTTGTCATTTTGCAAAAGACAATTCTCATGCTTGGTCAGTATTGAAGCTGACTATAAGCAGTTTATCACAAAAATAATTTATTCTATTATCACCACCTATTCAATACAAGCCACATGCTACGTGTATTGTATTTTTCAGTGTAACCCTTGAGTAAAGATAATGTTTCAGACATTTGACCTTAAGGTTACATACAGGCTGATGATGCCCTTAACAAGGGGCGAAACATGTCCCTGAGAAGTGTATATAGTATTATGTAGATTTCACCCACGTAGCACGTGGCTTGTATTGAATAGGTGGTGATAATAGAATAAATTATTTTTGTGATAAACTGCTTTTGTCATTTGTCAAATATTAATTCAAATAAACTGACATTGTTTGGTGTTGTCCTTCCAAATACAATTGCCCTGGGTGTAATAGTGTTAATTTTTAATTTCACTCTTTTATGCAATCATAAAGTAGAGTTTTAAGCAATTAAAATTATTAAACCTTCAGTTCCATTGAGCTATGCATGTTATTTCATACTGGTACTTAAATTTACAGAATTTTTGAAAATTGGCGTTTCACGAAAGTGCAGCCGGAGATCATGCCCAAATTTTCCAATGTAGCCCTTGAGGCCTGACTCATCTGAAACCCCTGTTCTAGACGGCTTTGGAATTTAAAGTGTAAAGGTCTGCTACATGGGAAACTAATATGTTAATAATTTTATTGATTTTATATTCTACTGACTACATTTACGTTTTTCTGAGACGCTGAGGTGACGGAATTTTGTCCTGCAGGAGTTCATTTCCGTGCCAGTACATCTACCGACATGAGACTAACGTATTTCAGCACCTTCAAATACCATCGAACTAAGCCAGGATCGAACCTACCAAGGTCTCAGAAGGCCAGCGCTCTTCCGTCTGAGCTACACAGCCCTGCTGCATGAGAATCACTGCTGTGAATTTCTATTCAAAAAATATAATACAGGTTCATCAGATTCATACTGAGCATTCTATCTTTTATACTTTCATGCAAATGAAATTCGCGCATGCTAAGGTCGGGGAAACGGATGGGCCGCAGCCCAAAACGGTCCTAATAAGTATTTTATTAGAAACATCTTTTATTTCATAAGAATAGGCCTACGGAACAGCGTGTGCTGTTGTTGAATCTTGTTGAAAATATGAATATTGGCTTTTACTGTGGGAAAGCTGGTAAAAAGGATCCAGCCAAGTATTTTTTTTTTCTACGATGCTTTCCTTAATTTACAACATGTTAGCAAAATATGAGCCTTATTAATAATCTTATATTTAATTATTTGTTTGATTGTTCAGCAGGCATTTCTGCCCACTTACAGGACATTTCCAGTTCATATTTCCAATGTTATAAATAATATACAATAACAATTAAAATATGAAACCTAATACTATGCAGTACTTAAGTACTATTGACAGTGGTAAGTGTGTGTTTCAACTTAATATTTTAATTTCTTCTAAAGAATACGTTGTTAATCTAAATCAATCTAAGGACGAAACTATTCATGGTACATAAGTATGGTACTCTATTTAATTTACGTCTTCTCACTGTATGATTTCCCTTCTATCTGACCTTGAGAAGACACTCTTCTCGTGAAATACGTCCAGGTTTGGCATGTTATTAATTGACTGACATATTCTATTTAATGATGAATTCATAGGGTGATTTTTAATCGATCTTTCAATAAGGAAATTAAATTATTTATGTTACTTCCAAATGGTGCATACAGATTGTAACTTTTGATGATAATAATAATAATGTTGAATTGATAAAATATGCAAATATAAATATTGCTCAAAACTTCATAAAATACTTGAAATAAATTAATATTACTCAAAATAATGTATCGAAATGTCCGTATTATGGGCGCCAGAGTTCACCAGAATGGATCCCTCGAATTTAGATAAGAGCATGATAAACTTTATATCCCAGGGCGTGTACATAATGCTGCGTACTGATACATCTGCTGCAGGCCTTACCTAACCTCCTGAAAACGACTAATTAGGTAGGAACTGCACCTAGGTTCATCAATAACACTGATTCTAAAATATCTAACTATATTCTTAACAAATTCCGTGCATGAGCACCTCATCAACATACAACATTATACATATAATACACACATAAAATATTGCTGGAAGACTCCATATTTACAACAACAACAATAATGAAAATCGTGGGAAAACGAAAGCGAGAACTAAGCTACCATTTGTAGATAGTCCGATGAACAATGTACATGTATGAAGATAAATACCCTTCACTGTCTCTATATGAATTCGACTTACCGATTCTCATAATAGGCAGTTATCACATCACACAGATACTGTACCTTGTACTACTGTGTTCACATATTTTAACACTTGTTGTAAAGATATATACACACGTCTGTCGATCCTCAACATAAATTTATGGAAAGTCTGAGATAGCTTTCACCAACATATAATGCTAGGCCGCCACAAGTGCTACAATACTTAATGCGCAAGCACTCTCCACAATCATCCACTTTCCACGAACATAACAAGACTACGCTCCACGAACGTTTGAAGTCCAGTCCATTGCAGCCGTGTCACTCCCGTACGGTGTATCAGCACCACTTCCTTCCCGTACAGTGCGTCAGTTGTAGTTCTCTTATACAGTGTCACTGGTTGTAGTTATCTTCCTTCTCGTTCCTTTACAATCACCTCGGTTGCCGCCGTATGATCAACCTTTATAGACATCAACACCCCCCTCCTCTCAGATGATACGTCTGGATTGGTCCTTGCCCACCAATCATGAGTGATCTCTAGTCAAAACCCAGCCCTGAACTCATACTTGGTCTCAAGACAATAACAAACGCTCGGGTGTATCATATGAGTCATACGAACTTCCCTAATACAACAACAAGCTCATCTTATCAGGCTGGGATATATACATGACTCATTGAATATCCCGACACAAGTACATCACAACAAACACTGGGGTATCCACATGACTCAACCAAATTACCAGAGTTATTAAAGCAATGTTTTCCCACTCGTGCAAAACAAATTACTCATACCTACATATGTGGATATCTTCCAGCTTACCAATATAAATGGCAAAATATACAAATGAAATACTGATAATAATAATGATAATAATAATAATAATAATAATAAATCGAATACTGACAATAATATCTCTAACTTCTACATATAATTCGGGGGTGTGATATATGTACTATCACAAGATTCATCTGGTGAAATACCATGTGTAACTCATCAATCCCAAAATTTGTTATTAACTCATTATATGTCACATATTTTGCACTAGGTTTAGAGA
Organism: Anabrus simplex; assembly: GCF_040414725.1. Lineage (NCBI taxonomy): Eukaryota > Metazoa > Arthropoda > Insecta > Orthoptera > Tettigoniidae > Anabrus > Anabrus simplex. The sequence continues at coordinate 1,178,366,328 of NC_090266.1, forward strand.
TACAGAAATACAAATATTTTAGAAATGTAGTGTGAACATCATCTATTACTTTTATATGTTTATTACATGATAGATTCCAGACTATAGATGTATATTGTATTACTGTTCTGACTGATGAATTTTATACCTGTATAATGGCTTTGACTTTTTTGAATGTTTTTTTGTGTTTCTCATTAGAAATCTTAGGTTCCTATATGCCTTATTTACGGCGTTACTTATGTGTGTATTGAACACAAGTTTACCATCAAATATTACTCCTAATTCCTTCTTTTCTTCAACTCGTTTTAAGCTGAAGCGGTTTATTTCATAAGAAAAGATCACTGATTCACATTTCTTAATGTTGAACTGAAAGGAATTGTGTTTTCCCCATTCAACCAGTGCTGTGAGGTCTTGTTGTAATTTTTCGTTATCCTGGTTTAAATAAATATGCCTGTAAATTTTCATGTAATCGGCATATAACTGAAATTTAGAATTCGTCAATACAGAACAAGTAACGTTAACAAACAGAATAATCACCAGTGGACCTAATTTCTTTGTTTATGCCTGCAGTTACCATGTAAATGGGTGAAGCTAATCCTTTGACACTAACAAACTGAAATCTATTTCTGAAGTAGGAGTTAAAGAATTCAACCAGGCACGGGCTAAAACCAAAACTGTGAAGCTTGATTAGAAGTTTATGATGATCAATCCTATTGAATGTTTTTGCTATGTCCGTGTATATGACATCCACTTGTCCTACTTGATCTAAAATAGACGACACATATTTTGCAAAGTTTACTAAATTTGAACTCGTTGATCTCACTTGCTAAAGCCATGTTGTTGCTATGTGATGACTTTCATAACATGTCGATAGATCTTACAGTAAAGTACGAGTATATTCTCAAACACTTTGCATAAACTGATAGTATTGATATTGGTCTATACTTATATATGTTTTGAATATTGCCATCTTTGTGAATTAGACACACTCTTGCTATCTTCCACAAATCAGGAAGTACTATGTATTTTTTGCTACGTAACGCAACAAACCAATTTTTACATCACATAACCATGTTTGCGTTGATATCAGCCGTGCATGCTTATGCTATAAAGTAAACATTTACATACCTATAGAAATTTTAGTTCTAGTCTGGAGGCAGAATATGACAAGACCGTTATTTTAAAAATAGTGCCAACCTACTGTATGTCTTTTAAAAAACGTAAAAATACGAAGTAAATTAATATTATTTCCTGAGTATACAAATGTATACCAGTATGTAAATTTAGAGACTGGAGTTAGATCTGGAACTCTTCTTCCTTAACTCTCGATTTCTAGGCAACCGGTTTTGAAGAACCTATGTTTGAAGACTAATATAAAAAAATCTATTGAGATGTATGAAAATAATATTACCAGCCTAATATTAAACGTGGAAATATATTTTTATTAGTGTGACAAAATATTTGAAAATAAGTTAGTTTTGATCTTTTTCATGTATCATCAAATATAAGAAAATATTTTTAATAGGCGATGATAAGCCTGTTCTTCATAAAAGTTTAACACAGTTTCACAATTTTGATTTTTTGCTACATTTGGGCAAAATTCTTGCCAATTTTAGGGAATTTTGGTAATCCGGTAATTGTGAGTAAGTTCAAGAGTTAATGTGCTATAATTATATTACGATACGTATAAGGGAATTTTTATTCTCAGTAAATGTTGTATGAATCTCTATGTGATTGCTTTTAGTATTACACTACTCGTTACTGAGCGAGTTGGCGGTGCTGTTAAGGACGCGCAGCTGTGAGCTTGCATTCGGGATATTGTGGGTTAGTACCCCACTTTCTACAGCCCTGAAGGTGATTTTGCTTGTTTTCCAATTTTCACACCAGGAAAATGCTGGGGCTGTACCTTAATTAAGGCTATTACCGCTTCCTTATTACACCTAGCCCTTTCCTATCCCATAGCAGGCATAAGACCTGTGCTTCCTTCCCACTCTTAGAACTTTCCTATCCCATCGTCGCCATAAAACCTATCTGTGTCGGTGCGACATAAAACCAAACGTAAAAAAATACACTACTCGTAAGTGATTTTTACTTTTCGTGTATTATTGGCTCTTTATTTTCGTATATTTCTTCTTATCTCGTTACCATGAAATTCCACGTCTTGATACAGTTTCCTGTAATACCGTGTTTTCATGTAATTATTGAGTGTATTTTTGTATTGTATGTTTTGGTTTGTCCGCCTCTGTGTGTAGTGATTAGTGTGATTAGCTGCCACACACGAGGGCCTGGATTCGATTCCCGGCTCTGCCAAGAAATTAAAAAAGTTGATCAAGGGCTGGAATGGGGTCCACTGAGCCTCGGGAGGTCAACTAAGTGGAGGGGTTTCGATTCCCATCTCAGCCACCCTCGAAGTGGTTTTCTGTGTTCTCCCACTTCTCCAAGCAAATGCTGGGTGTTACCTTATTTAAGGCCTCGGCCGCTTCGTTCCCTCTTCCTTGTCTACCCTTTACGATCTTCCCATCCTCCCACAAGGCCCCCGTTCAGCATAGCGGGTGAGGCTATCTGGGACAGGAACGAGCCCTCCTCCCCAGTTGTATATCCGCGACTAAACGTCTCACGCTCCAGGATGCTGCCCTTGAGGCTGTAGAGGTGGGATCCGTCGCTGGGTCCGAGGGGAAAACCAACCCTGGAGGGTAATGGGATTAAGAAAGAAAGAAAGAAAGAAAGAAGGAAGGAAGGAAGGAAGGAAGGAAGGAAGGAAGGAAGGAAGGAAGGAAGGAAATTTTAATTTTTCACTGCTTACCTACTGTAAGCAGACGTTGCCCCCGGGACATTTCCTGACTGAAATGTATTTGGTAAATAACTTCAATTATGAATTTCTTTCGAAATGAATGAAAACTCTTGTAATTATGTAATTTGAGGAGTATGTGTATGAAGTGAGTTTTACGAAACATATCTGGCCTGTAATTTACGATTACATGGCTGATTCCGCACATAGCATATTGTCGTTCTTACTCAGATGCCACTTGCTGTCAAAATGTCTGACCTATGTTTCACGGTGCGCAGGGGAAGCAACAGTCAACAAGCTGTTGACATCAAGTACCTACTACAAGAGCAATTTTAAGGCGTTCAGTGAAGTGGCGCGCAATCGTGTATATTTGTCTATAATTGGCACCTCTTCCATTACGCCCATAAAATGAAAAGAGAGAAAGTAGTGAATAAACAGAACCGTGTTAATTACATAAATATTGACATGAGTTAGTGCGGGAAAACACCCATAGCTAAGTTCAATATTTGCATATGGTAAACATCTATATGTATACTCCGGAGACAACTCCAGAAAGACAAGGCATTGGCTGTATTGGTTGAATATTCCAACCAATATCCTTGATGACGGAAACAAGGCGCAGTATCCAAAGTTGCCATATAGTCAGTGAATTCCCCCCAGAATTGTGGTACGTCACAAACCTTTGGTAAGACACACAAAATACTACTTTCAAAATGGTTAAGGCAGGTTATTACTTATAACGATACTTATAGCGATTTTAAGTGTTGTTTCCATAACTTACTAATTTAAAGTAAGTGATTTCGGTCTATTTTCAAATGTACACAAATCGCCGGTGCTAATGTTGTCAGGTCTATTGATTTTACAGTAGATGATTTTCGTTTTTGTTTTTACTGTACACTGTTCTACCACGAAAATCGAGAAAGCAGGTAAATCTACTGAGTTTTTGAGATTTCATAGAAGTTTAAAAAAAAAGTCCTATATCCTCATTGAAACCTATGAGCTTATTCACCATGGTTACATCCTTACCCGCTCATTGACCTCCCCCAAAATGTACGACGAGGTAATACGCCACATATTTTGATCACTGCGTCCTACCTATCTTTGCTAACCGTAAAAGACACCGCTCATATCACTGTGGCTTCCTTCAGCTCATTTAGTATTTTTTGAGTTGATTGTTATTCAACTTAATGAAGACAAAAAAAAAGTAACGCGCTATGTACAAAGACGTTATATTAACTGTTATACGTTAAGAGACTAGTGGCGAAATCTCCGAGCCAATAATTCAACATGACGAATTCGATACTGAAGAAGGCTAAAAAAGTTACATACGTGACAGCGAAGAAGACTCAGTTGCTTGGGGCCGTGATTAAGTACGGTTTTTAATTCTCACATTATCTGTCTATTTTTCATATTTCTAATCACTGAATTAGTGTCAGTTAAATAGTTTGAAAAAATAAGTACCTGTACCAAATTGCATTTTGTAAAAAGAAAGTTATTACTTTTTAGTAGCTGGAAATTCTGCTGTAATCCACTGACTTTTCATAACGGAATCTTGTTTTTATAACCGGTTGGTTTAGCGCGACTGTCCCGTACACTATTATCAACAAATTTCGCGATGAGTTTTTGCGTTCGTGTGAATTTGAGTTCTTAAGCAATTATTCAGGCAGTTTAATTAAAGGCTATTTATATCTGTCTGCGGTTAAAAATTCTACATACATAAATATACCTATGACAAGGGATCAGGAAGGATTACAACAACCATTGACGTATCTTATTGATCAGTATACCAGGCAAGGTGTTCACTGGGATACTGGAAGGGAGGGTGCGATCAGTGGTTGAGAGTAAATTGGATGAAGGCCACGGAGCGGCTATCAGGATCAGGTTTTCAGTATGCGTTAAGAAACTGAAAAATATTACGAGAAGAATAGGCAGTTATGTTTATGTTACATAGATATAGACAAGGCATATGACAGAGTATCGAGGGAAAACATGTAAGCCGTACTGGTGGATTAAAGAGAGATATTTTAAGTTGACATTTAGGCTGCAGTGAGAGTTGGTGATAGAATGAGTTCAAGGTTCTTACAGGGGTTAGAAAAGGCTGTAATTTTTCACCTTTGTTATTAAAGTTTACATGCATCATCTACTGAAAGGTATGAAGTGGTAGAGAGGGATTCAGTTAAGTGTATACGTAGGAAGCAGTTAGGCCTATACCTACGCCGACGACTTGGTCTTAATAACAGATTGTGCTAAAAGTCTCATACCTTCGAACTTGAAAATAGGTGCAATGAGAGTGATATCAAGATTATCCTTTCCAAGACTAAAGAAACCTAGGAGAAGGAAATGTAGATTTGGGAATATAAAACTGGAACAGGTAGATCATTTCAAGTTTATTTTTGCTAGTTGCTTTACGTCGCACCGACACGGATAGGTCTTATGGTGACGATGGGGCATGAAAATGCTAGAAGTGGGAAGAAAGCGGCCGTGGCTTTAATTAAGGTACAGCCCCAGCATTTGCCTGGTGTGAAAATGGGAAACCACGGAAAACCATTTTCAGGGCTGTCGACAGTTTGGTTCGAACCTACTATCTCCTGAATACTGGATACTGGCAGCATTTAAGCGACTGCAGCTATCAAGCTCGGTATTTTTTTTTTTTTTTTTTGCTAGTTGCTTTTACGTCGCGCCGACACAGATAGGTCTTATGGCGACGATGGGACAGGGAAGGGCTGGGAGTGGGAAGGAAGCGGCCGTGGCCTTAATTAAGGTACAGCCCCAGTATTTGCCTGGTGTGAAAATGGGAAACCACGGAAAACCATTTTCAGGGCTGCCGACAGTGGGGTTCGAACCTACTATCTCCCGAATACTGGATACTGGCCGCACTTAAGCGACTGCAGCTATCGAGCTCGGTGCTCGGTATTTTAAGTATTTAGGATGTGTATTCTCCCAGGACGGTGTTATAGTAAGTGAGATTGAATAAAGGTGCAGCAAAGCTGATACAGTGAGCTCGCAGTTGAGATCAACAGTATTCTGTAAGAAAGAAGTCATGTTCCGGACGAAACTATCTTTGCGCCGGTCTGTTTTCAGATCAACTTTACTTTAATGGATTGAAAGCGGGGTGGGCGCAGGATATCACTGATAAGTTACAAGTAATAGACATGAAGGTAGCGAGAATGATCTTTGGTACAACCAGGTGGGTGCAGTAACAGGAGGATACTAGGAACGAGAAAGGCTAAGTTAGGAATGTAATTGATTGACGAAGTTGTACGCATTAACCGGCTTCGGTGTTGGGGTCACGTGAGGCGAATGGAGGAGGATAGGTTTCCCAGGAGAATAACGGACTTGTTCATGGAGGGTAAGAGAAGTCGAGGAAGTACAAGATGACGAAGAGGTATAGAACTAAACCAGGCCGCAGAGCTAGTTACAAATAGAGGATTGTAGAGGCGTTGAGTACATTTACAGAGGCTTCCAGAATGAACGCGTGCATCCTGCATTTCTTAGACGATGGGGGCTTCCTAAATGAAATAGAGTCTTGAAGACAGCATACAACATCATCTCCTCGAGGCAGATGAAGTAACCAATGAAGGTTAAAATTCCCAATTCCAGCCGGGAATCCGACCCCGGTCCCCTTGGTCCAAAGTCCAGCAAGCTAAACAGTTAGCCACGAAACCGGACAATGTCCGTGTGAAAACCTTTCAGTAAAGTTACTAATACGGAAAATCTAAGCAATTTAAACCACTGCAATTCTCTAGGACGATTTGGGTAGTTCTCAAAATAAGATGCACGACCTTAAAACATATTACTCAAAATATCTCTCCTAATTTATATCATTGAGAGAAAAGGTATTTTGAGCACGCTGCCTTTCTTTTTAGGATTCACAATCGATTTTTATATGAAAATATTTACACAATAAGAATAAAAATATAGTATATGTGTATGAGCTGGCAACAATCGGACACATTTCTGGCCACGGAGAGCACTAATACATGGCAGGTTTTAAGACTCAGTAATAAATTAGCTAATTGATACCTTGAGATTATTTTTAAAACCGGATGAAAGCAATGTCCTCAAAATAGGACGCTGCTCCTCAGTGGATTATTCTTTGTATAATCATTTAAAAGCCATCTTCTTCCTGGCCTCATCTTGGGATCGGCACTACAACTGGATTAACCCCAGTTTTATGGCCGGTACGTATTCACCCTTGGATGTTTCTGTTGTGGTTGGTGTTTTGTGTAAATGAAGTTGAACACAAACAACCAACCTCCAAGCTATAGGCATTAGGTAGATGCGGATAAAATCACCAGCTAGCCGGGGATCGAAGCCTGGGCCCTATGGCCGTTCAACCTAGGAGTCTGCCTTAGGTTTTAATGACCATTTCTTGAGACTTTATTCTTTCCCTGACTGTTCAACGTCTCACTAACACAGGTGGGTTTTCAGCGATAAAAGGAATACAACTGCGGATATAGTGGCAGAGGTACTGATTAATGTACGTTATCGGCTGTAAATGAGAAATCGCTGAAATGCGGACGGTAGGGCTCGAACCCTCCATCTACCAAATACAATCTCACTGCTGCACGACCCGTACCACACTGCCAACTCAGTCGATGAAAAGAAATTCTCTTACATGTTAAGCGATACAAGGCTTAGTTTGGTATTACACTATCAAAGAAACTTGTCAAATACAGTATCTTTTGTAAAATGTTTTATGCACGTTAAATTTTATAAAAGATTAGAACATACTGCCATTTAACCATTACATTATATAAAATATTTTACCATAATTGGAGGAAGGACAGTTGATTGCATGTTCGGCTACTGTTAGTTTTTACTTATATTGTAATGACAAAAATTCTTAGACTATACACTTCAGAAAATGGAAATTGCAACACCATGAAGGCATTGATCATTTGTGTTGATTTTCAAGACATGAAACGATGCCATACAGGTATGTAAACGATCAAAGTTTCAGACCCATTGGATTGTTGCTACAGGTTTCCCCACGTGATTGGTCGCAGAGGAATCAACTCTAATATACAGACTCTGGTGTAGCGTAGTTGACTTGGAGTCCGTGCAGTGAAGTGTTCCCAGTCAAACATGCCTCGACGACAGAGAAGAGCACTCTATCAACAACTGTCGCCGTTTGAGAGGGCTCGGATAATTGGGCTGTGTGAGGCTGGATTATCGCAAAGGACTGCCGCTGCACGTGTTGGCCGACAGGCATCTACGGTACAACGTGTATGGCAGCAGTGGTCAAATGAAGGTACCCACACTCGTAGACCTGGCACAGGCCCAGCGCGACAGACAACTGTGAGAGAGGATCGCCGCATCATTCGGATGGCCCGGATGGAACCCCATGCAACAGCAGCGCAAATTCGAGCAGCTGTGGCACCCCACGTTACACGACAAACAGTTGGTAATCGCCTGCGTGCAGCTGACTTACGAGCCCGTGTCCATGCAGAAGGTGTTCCATTGACCCCACAACAGTGACGTGTAAGGCTGGCCTGGTGTCGAGAAAGATCGACGTGGGTCGACGAATGACATAGGGTCGTCTTTAGTGATGAATCGCGCTTCTGTCTTAACCGCAGTGATCACCGGAATCGTGTGAGCCGACGTACCGGGGGAGAGGGACCGCCCTGATCTTATTGTCGAGAGGCACACAGGGCAACATCAAGCATTATGGTCTGGGGAGCTATTGGCATTTAATGTGAAATCACAATTATTGCTTGTTGAGGGCACTATGACTGCTCGACAGTACGTTGGTAGGGTACTCAATCCAGTGGCTGTTCCTATGATGGCGAACATTGCTAACGAGATTTTTCAGCAGGACATTGCCCGGGTTCACACTGCACGCATCTCCAGAGAAGCTCTCCACGAGATCACAACCTTATAATGGCCTGCCAGATCCCCGTACCTCAGTCCTATTGAGCATGTGTGGGACATGATGGGTCGACAACTGACCAACCGTCCTCAGCCACCCACAACTCTGGAACAACTGACCCGTGCAGTGCAGCAAGCACGGGCCACAATTCCTCAGGAAGCGATCCAGGGCCTTATTGACACCATGCCTCGACGAATTCATCAACGTACTGCAGCTCGTGGTGGGCACATCCTGCATTGATTGTTGTCCAAACTTGCGGTCAGAGGGACCTGAAAGTGTAATCATCGAATCACAACCGAACATTCGTGCTGCATGTTCAATTGCAGTAATGTAGCACCACTCCTTCTGGGTGTTGCAATTTCCATTTTCTTCAGTGTAAAATTTATTGAAATGTTTTAAATGAAACCATCACAGGAAAGTACACCACGAATTTCATACTACAAGTTTAAAAATCCCACGTGAGGTTATCTCACATGGCTTGTCAGAAAAATAAATGATGTTGCTTACAATAATCAAAATGAAATTATTTGAAGGAAATCTATATATATAAAGTAGCTTGTCCTGACTGACTGACTGATTCATCATCGCCGAGCCAAAACTACTGGACATAAAGAAATGAAATTTTGGAGATATATTCATATTAAGATGTAGGTGCTCGCTAAGAGAGGATTTTTGGATATTCCATCGCTAAGGGGGTGAAAAGGGGGATGGAATTTTAAAATGAGTGTGTCTATATCTCAAAACTTTAAAAGTTTACAGATGTGAAAATTGGTATTTAGAATCTTCTTTAAAAATAAGGAAACACGTATTTTTTTGTTTTGAGACAATCCCAATAGGAGGGGCACAAAAGGGTGAAAAAGGGGTTGAATGCCTTTAATCGGGATACCGGTACTTATATCTCAGAAACTGAAGATATTACAGACATGAAAATTGGTACTTTTGATCTCTATTAAAAATAAAGAAACGTGTATTTTCAGCTTTCGGAAATACCACTTGGGTGGAAGGGGGGGGGGTAAATGTGACTGAAAATGGTGTTGAATTCTTTTAATTAGGCTACTGATATCTCAAAAATGAAGATATTACAGACGTGAAATCTGCTTTGGAATCTGCTTTAAAAGTAAAGAAACACGTATTCTCGGAAAATCCAATGAAGGGGGGGGGGTGGGGGGGTGAAAGAATTGAAAAATTAATTGAATTAATTGTATGAGAGTACATACATCTAATAGAAACTAAAGTTGATACGGACGTGAAAATTGGTATTTGAATCTCCTTAAACAAAGAAAAACGCGTTTGGGGGGCGGGAGTGAAAAGGAGTTGAATTCCTTTCATGAAGACACATAAATCAAAAACTGAAGAAGTTAGAGTCGTGATAATTACTATTTAGAAGATCCTTTACTATTAAGGAAACAAGTATATTTTGCCGGAAAATTCACTTACGGGGTGGGGGGGAGGGGAGTGTGAAAGGAAGTGAAAATAAAGTGAATTATTTTTATGTGGATACTTATATCTCAAAACTGAATGTAACAGATGTGAACATTGGTGTTTGGAATATCTTTTAAACATAAAGAAACACGTCTTCTATTTTTTTTTGGGGGGGGGGGGTGTGTAAATAAACTTAACGGCGGTGGGGTGTAAAAGGAGGTGAGATCAATTGATTTTACTGTTCATAATGTACTTAAGGAGCCTCCGTTGCTCAGGCGGCAGCGCGCCGGCCTCCCGCAGCTGGGTTCCGTGGTTCAAATCCCGGTCACTCCATGTGACATTCGTGCTGGACAAAACGGAGGCGGGACAGGTTTTCCTCCGGATACTTCGATTTTCTCTCTCATCATTCATTCCAGCAACACTGTCCAATATTTCATTTCATTTGTCATTCAACGATCATTGCCCCAGTGGTGTGCTTCGGCAGCCGGCACAATTCCTATTGTCGCTGCTACATGGGGCTTTATTCATTCCATTCCTGACCCTGTCGAATGACTGGAAACAGGCTATATAGTTTCGATGTACTTATTCTGATCATAAACCGATCATTTTTAATCTTTCCTGGGCTGGTTTTCAACAGCCATCTTTTCCTTCGGAGAACGTTCTTAGATTACAGTAGATCCTCCTGGCATGTAAATAAAAATTTAAACACATTTGAAATAAACGATAGGAATGAGATGGACCGTCAAATTGTTCACCTCTATAATAAGGTCAACAATGCACGGAAGTATGTCATTGGTATCGCCAGAAATCCCGCACACTTGCCTACGCGCGACGATGGTGCTGGTCACATTGTAACAATGACACTGGCAGCAGATGTAATTTACCGCCAAGTAGCGATCTTGCAGCTTGCTGTGGGGTTCAGAACATCTTTTAATAATAATAATAATAATAATAATAATAATAATAATAATAATAATAATAATAATAATAGTAATAATAATAATAGTAATAATAATAATAATAATAATAATAATAATAATAATAATAATAATAATAATGTTCTGGACCGTTGTCAAATGTGCGGACCCCCCTGGAAAATGGTCCTGGACGGGTAATGACTAAGAATGCAGTCCGGCCGCGGGTTCAGTACCGCCAAGGCACCTAAGACGACACCACGCCGGATCTCCTGAAGGATTTGATCCATATTAAAAACGCTTATAGGAAAAGATGGCAAAGATTTAGGGACCCAACTGACGGGGTGGAATATCTGGACCTAGCCCGGGAAGTACGAAATCGATTGCTGGAAAGAAAGATTGAAAAATGTGAGGAAACATACCGTAATCTATTAGAAAACGAGTCAGATCGCGAATTTTGGCGGATTCTCGCAGAAAACGAGTCAGATCGCGAATTTTGGCGGATTATATATCTAAAACAATTAGCATTCAATTATAAATTTCAGTATAATACCGTATCGAAGCACGGGTATCTTGCTAGTATAATATATAATGCAAAGATTATATTCAACACAGTTTGTCAGCCAAATATTATCTACGTAATTCATTCAAATTCTTTTTCACGTCTAAAACTGTGCATCACCTCAGCTATGTTTACATACACTTGCTGTCGTAAATTCCTATTTTTACTTTCCTGGTGTCTTGTGTTGTACAACATTTCATTCATCTCATACTCGGAAATAAGCAGATTTGTTGTACCAACATTCCAACTGAACTTACAATCCGCCATTTTGGATTTAACAATTCAAATATTTCGTAAAAGGTAACACGATGCTCATACCTTTTATCAATGAAATTTTATAAAAGTACATTTCATGAAATATTCCTTCATTGTGCTGTCATATATTTTACTAATGATCTTTGACAAATGTCTTTGATAGTGTAATACCAGCCTTAGGGACAACCCCAACTGAGAGGTCATTCTTTGCGGAATTCTCGAAAGTTGGATCTCAGAAGATGTCAGCTACTGGTAAGGTATTGCCTACAGCAGTGTGTGAACTTTATCTGCCTTCGACGAGACCTTAAACTTTCATTCACAACTGCAGCCCAGTCGAGTCGTCTAATTGCAGCCTTCCTACTCGAAGCGTACCATGTTCACCTGACAAGTGATGTATAGCCCTGTACCAGCGCACACGACTCCTCTGGAGGAATTTTCTATACTTTTGTTTTATATACTACGTGGAGTAGAGTTCTGCAATTTTGGGTAGAGTGTCAATAGAAAACTCTCTTGGGTATCAAATGATATATAATGTAGAATTTCATAGATGCAGATTAGGACGAAAACGTCCATAAAGTATTTAGTGACATGGATTAATCATTGTTTTCAATAAGTTGATGAACCAACCGTGTAACACATGTTTCCTTTTAGTTGCTAGTTTCTGTTACGACTAGTTTACACGACCACACTAGGTTTCGCAATTAAGTTTCGCAACTGGCTTTTATTTGAGTGTGCATGCGTGAATTGCAATTACAACCCTAAGTTACGACACTACCAACTTTCGGCTACTAACTGGTAACATTGAGGTTACAAAAGTTTTGATCCTTCACTTGGTTTGCAAAATGAAGTGGGATGTGAAGGAATAGTGAAATGTCCCGTCATGTACGCAGTCCAGACATGTTTATGAGCTATTAAGGATATTATGTTAAAAATACAGTCGAATACACTACTGGTATTGAGTTTATTCTGAAGGCAGTAATATTGATGGCCGATGAACTCAAAAACAAAATCCATTCTATTAGAAATACCAAGAGGAATGAACTCACCGCTGGGAAGATCGAGAGTAGTATAAGTCACGGGTTCAAACCGCCATCTCCACCTCCGGCTCTTCGGCGGCATCCGCCTCAACACGCTCTCGGGAGAGGCTACCACCTCATTAACTGCGGTGGCTAAGACTGCATGCTTAACCTCACATCCGCCATCTCGGATGGGCTTAACCTTACTTTTTACGCGTAAGAGAGCAAGCCTAACTTCATGGAGGGGCCTAACCTCAGTTTTACGACGAGATGCGATTCCTGACGCCTAAGAGCGCGAGCTTAACCTCACATCCGCCATCTTGGAGGGGCTTAACCTTACTTTTTACACGCAAGACAGAAAGCCTAACCTCAGTTTTACTGCCAAATGCCCTTCCCGACGCCATCTTGTGCAGTAGGGGAATGGGTATCCTCGAGACGTTATTTTTGAGTAGTAGAGCAATAGAGATTAGCATAAGAGAGCACACCTAACCACATGGAGGAGTCTGATCTCAGTTTCACGCCCAGATGCCCTTCCTGACGTCAATTGGACAAGATGGCGGCTATACACAGGCTCTTATGAGACTAACTGTTAGAACCTGGGTCAGAGGTTACTGCGCAAGATGGTAGCTATACATAGGCCCTTATAAGACGGCATAGGGGCGCTTGCGCAAGATGGCGGCTATAAACAGGCTTATATAGAGAAAGCTAGCCTCGAGGCTAAAAAAATCTTGACTCAACTGCTAACGTGATTATAGTGTAAGCTTATCCTATTAGGCACGGATTCGACTCTAGGCTTAATCTGACAGACCTCAGGTTCAACTATAGGCTTAAGTCCTAAATTCGAAACAAAAAAATCTTGACTCAACTGCTAACATGATTATAGTGTAAGCTTATCCTATTAAGCACGGATTCGACTATAGGCTTAATCTGACAGACCCCGGGTTCAACACTAGGCCTAAGGGTCTAAGTCCTAAATTCGATGCCGAAAAAATCTTGACTCAACTGCTAACGTGATTGGAGTGTATGCTTAACCTATCAGGTACGGATTTGACTCTAGGCTTAACCTGACAGACCCAGGGATCAACCCTAGGCCTAAGGGTCTAAGTCCTAAATTCGATGTCGAAAAAATCTTCACTCAAAAGCTAACGTGATTAGAGTGTATGCTTAACCTGTACGGATTCGACTCTAGGCTTAACCTGACACACCTCGAGTTCAACCCTAGGCTTAAGGGTCTAAGTTTTAAATTCGATACTAAAAATATTTTAACTCAACTGCAAACATGATTATAGCGTAAGCATAACCTACGAGGTACGGATTTGACTACAAGCTTAACCTCACAGGTCCTGGATTCGACCCTAGGCTTATGGGTGTTAGCATTACAGATCTAGGAATGCTAGCTTAACCCAACTACTAACGTGATTATGGTTAAGAGTGCTAGGTTAACCCACGCATTTGAAGTCAAAGGGTGTTACAGTCTCAAGTTTGAGGCTCAACCTAACTAGACGTGATCAAGAGACTTTGGTGCTGAGAGCTGACGGGGAGATTGAGTCTGAACTACTGCAGGGCTAAATTTAGGATGTACACAGAGATTAGATCGGGTCTCGTCAGGGGCACTTGTCAAGTTGTAACAGGAAAAGTGTGTGTCAGGAGTTTTTTGTGGAGACATGAAATAGCGAGTTCATTGTTTTTTACCTAGCATGCACATATCAGCAAGACTGCACAGGCCGGTTGGAAGTATTTGCTGACACAGGAAATACAAAGTTCCTTTTTTTTTGTACAAGTTTGCGATTTGGGTGTATACACATAAGATCTTATCTTCATACTGAATACCTAATGTAGTGCCGGAATTTAGCCCTGCAGAATTTTCGCGTATTGTCTACATGTGCTTCACGTTCGAGACCCCTGCAGGCCTAACGTTGCGCTGACCACGCATTAACCTCCGAGGACTTGGCATGTTACTAGGGAGATTGTGTAAGGCGTAAATGGGTACAAGATGGCGGCTATACACAGGCTTATATGGAGAAAGGTAGCTTAGAGGCTACTACACATGATGGCTGGTGCTCTTATGAGACGGCTTAAGGGCGCTTGCGCAAGATGGCGCCTATACTTAGGCTGTTATGAGACGGCTTAAGGGCGCTTGCGCAAGATGGCTGCCGCAAGATAGTGGCCATATACGGCTTCTTATGGAAAATGATGACGGCTATGTGCGCTTGCGCAAGATGCCGGCTATACATAGGATCTTATGAGACTCCCTAGGGGCGCTTGCGCAAGATGGCGGCTATACGCAGGCTCTTATGAGACTAACTCCTAGAACGTGGGTCAGAGAAAGATCGCGGCTATACATAGGCTCTTATGGAGAAACCTGGCACAGGGGTGACATAGGAATTAAGGCAACGGCCTAAGGCTGATTGTGCAAGATAGCGGCCGATTACAACTTCCTAGCGCTAGGGACCCCGAAGCAAGATCGTCGCTATACGTTGGTTATATGAGACTAACTTTGGACTAGGAGCTAATGGCGATACATTGATCTTATAGGCCTAACGCTACAGAGTTGCCTCAGGGGCTCACAACTTGTAACTTATGACTAGTTTGATCAGCTTAACATTCGAGAAATGAGACAAAGGCTACTATGTAAGATAACCGCTATACTGTATTCGTATCGGCCTTAACTAGAGGGCTGCCTCAGGGGATCACAACTTGTAACTTATAACTTATTAGTTTGATCAGCCTGAAATTCGAGAAATGAGGCAAGGGTTATTATGCAGTATAACTGCTATACTCTATTCCTATAGACCAGACGGCGACTGCTCTTATGGAGAAAGCTGGCTGAGGAGGCCTACTGCACAAGATGGCGGCTATACACAGGCTCTTATGAAGAAAGCTAGCTTAGAGGCTACTCCGGAAGATGGCGGCTATACATAGGCTGTTATGGCTTTCTCCTCATCTTCCTTCTCTGTCAAGGCATAGCTTTTTGTCTCTATCAAACAAGTTTAAACATGCATTCTACTGCGCAAATGGCGGCTGTAGCGTTATCCTCATCGCCTAAGTTTTTCGATTGAGTAGAAAGCTGTAGGAGGAGGACGCGGTAAGGAGAAGGTAATACTTTTTTCAGCGTGCAAACATATTGTAGGATAAGCAAATGCTGTATCCGATAAGACAAAACAGGTTCAATCTAGTTACAGAATGCAATTGTAAAAATATAGAATTGACATGCTATACGCCTTTATCCGACAAGACAAAACATGTTGACTATTAAACAGAAAACTTTTATCGCTTCTGTGCTTCATCAAGACAAGTTACAATTAGCACACACTAGAATTGATTGTAGAATAAGACGAAACATGTTTACAATTAGTGTTAAAACATTATAAACCGGGCGAGTTGGCCGTGCGCGTAGAGGCGCGCGGCAGTGAGCTTGCATCCGGGAGATAGTAGGTTCGAATCCCACTATCGGCAGCCCTGAAGATGGTTTTCCGTGGTTTCCCATTTTCACACCTGGCAAATGCTGGGACTGTGCCTTATTTAAGGCCACGGCCGCTTCCTTCCAACTCCTAGGCCTTTCCTATCCCATCGTCGCCATAAGACCTATCTGTGTCGGTGCGACGTAAAGCCCCTAGCAAAAAAAACATTATAAGATTAATCTCTCTGTTGATACAATCGCACTCTCATGCAATTAGCGCGCACACATAGAATTGCAAATGTTGTATATCTCCATCCGACATTCTTCTTCATAATCAGATAAAATGATTTCTACTACGTAGCAGGGGATACCTTTGTCCTACATCAGATTTTGTTAAGGAGAAAAATTAAAGATTCAAACCCTGTTCTAACACAATAAAAAATCATAGGATTGAAACTTTCTTTTACAAGGGAGAGGAATAGAAGTGTACTTCCTCTTAAATCAATAATCACTACTATTATGCAGGTAAAATGAGCTGCTCGTAAGGACACTTCCTCCCCCTTACCGCGCCTTCCTCGTAGAACTAAGGGGCTAATGGGCTAAAGGGCTAATGGGCTAAAGGGCTCCTCCTCTTCTTAACGCACCCTCCTCTTAGGGCTAAAGGGCTAATGGGCTAAAGGAAAAAAAGGGCTGCTCCTCCTCCTCTACCTTACCGCGACCTCCTCATTCCGGAAGAAGTTAGCTGAAGTTGGTACATTTTTGACAGCAGCAACACCCTCATCGATTGTTATCTGCAAGAACGCTTCTACTTTGTTAGATTAACAGATTAATCTCTATTGGTAAATGGTTTATCTGTTGTAATTTCATACTCGCGACGATGTGTAACTTCTATTGTTCATGATCAATGGCTGTTTACAATGTATCTTACAGTAATGTAATTTATTCGTGTTGTGTATATCTGTGGTTATTCTCCAATAAAAAACTGCATTGAATAATTTACCAGACTTATTGTTTTGTTATAGTCCTTCTACTATGAGTACTTACAACCTAAACTGCTTAACATTTGTATTATTCTTACTACAAATACGCGGAAAAACTGTTAACAGTCTCGTCCTAAAAACAAAAAGGTTACCGTGCTAATGATCATGACTTAAAACTTTGTGTTCAGAACCGAAGAAATTCATGCTACAAATAACAGGGAATAGGACCTACGGGTCACGTCTTATTAGAATTACCTAATAAAGTATACAATCCCCGACCTATTAGTGGTGCACTGAGTTGCGTTTTTCTAACAGAAATCAGTATCTTCTTGATAGTTTTTAGTGTTTGGAACACTGAACTCTTCAAGATGGCAGCAGTGAGGTTAGCGATTTTCTGTTGTTGGATTTTAAATTCCGCGCCACGACGTGCATATGAGGTTTAGCCCCGTCAAAATGGCAGCAGTGAGCTTAGCGATGCTCTATTGTCCTTAAAAGTGAGGTTAGTGTCTGTCAAGATGACAGCTGTCAAGAAAGCATGAGCGCTTTTGTGTTAGTTTACTGTTAATCGTTAAGCTGTTCCATCATCGAAGTCGAGAGTAACAAGCGTCTAGTAGATTTAAAGAAGAATCTGTTAGATGTAAAGTCCGTCATGGAAAAACCTACTTCTAGGTATAATTGCAAAGAGTGTGGAAAAGCATTTTCCCGAAGCTATCACAAGAGACGTCGTGAGATATCATGAAGGACAATTTTTTAATGCAAACATTGTAGAACAACATAAAAACTATCTATAAACTATCTATAAACTATCAATAAACCTCACCGTAAGCTAGCCCGTTATCTACCACCAGTAAAAGACACAGTAGAATTACAGGCCCCTGGAGTGTATCACATTGAATGTAGCTGCGGAGCTTGTTATGTAGGTGAGACAAAACGTCTGATCTCCACCCGCCTAAAAGAACATATCCGTCACACCAAGAACCAAAACACAGATATTTCAGCAGTAGCCAAGCATTCCTACGAAACTAGGCACGGAATATCATTTGACAAGACCAAGATCCTAGCAGCTATCCCTTGGAATCTGGAAAGGAAAATCCGCGAGGCTATCGAAATGAAGAAACAACCGAATAACATAAATTTAGAAGAAGGATACAAAATCAGTAATTCTTGGATGCCTATCATTCATAGTTTAAGACATACAGACCACAACATAAACACACGGGCCGCAAACCCCATTACATAACAGCGCGGGCAAGCCCCCACTACCTGGCTGTGACATATACATTCCAGAAGCCTCGCGAGACAGCCAGGGCTTACGTCAGCCAGAAAGGCTAGGATATAAAAGGCCAAGATCAAGGCCACTCTAGTAGTG
Organism: Anabrus simplex; assembly: GCF_040414725.1. Lineage (NCBI taxonomy): Eukaryota > Metazoa > Arthropoda > Insecta > Orthoptera > Tettigoniidae > Anabrus > Anabrus simplex. The sequence goes on from NC_090266.1 coordinate 1,178,384,885, forward strand.
TAATTTCTGCCTGGGAGACTGATTACTTCGGATCGATTAGGGGTATCTCAGTCGCCTTGACAAAGAATACTGCAATGTATTCGAAACGTCGGCAAACTGTACGTGATATGCGTACAAGCACAACACGGTCCAACCCGGAAAATAAATTAAATAATTGTAGAAGAGAGTTCAAGATCGCATACAACGCTCAACGTCACGAAGCTGAGTGTAATGTAGCTTCATCGAGAAGAAAATACAAAGAGCTCAACCGTAGTCAAGCAAACAATGATTTGTTATAAAAACGTACACCTCTGCGAGAGATTTTTAATTCTCCCTTGTTGTCTAGGCCTGCTACAAGTCCTGTTACTAAGCACAGACTTCAAGATAAAGAGAGGCAAGGTCATGATTATGAAGTAAGGATAACGATGTTGATCAAAACAATAGTAAAAGAAAAGTAGTAGAAGAAGTGAAAGAATATCTCAATGTTTTATTGCTATTAGAGCTTGATGGTTTTACTTCATTTTCTATGCCTACTACACGTTCTGTCGCCGTGCAAACATCTCAAGAAGAGATGCAAGATAAAGAAGAAATTTTCAACGCTTCATTGCTATCGAAACAAGTTAAGTTTGTATCTGGAAACGCTACTGCTGAAGTACGTATTACATCGAAACAAGTCCCTACACATCAACTGTCTGCATATAGGCTCAATGTTCACAACAAGCCTCTGTTACCCTATGTAGACATAAGATACTGTAAATACCCCAACGTACTCGTGAAACGTTTGCAACTGCTAAGAGCCTATCAAGATGAGGGCTACACAGAGTACAAAGCAGATATTTTTGAAATAGAGCAAGAATTACATCGTGTAGGTATTACTGAGTAATAGCTCTCTCTCGACAGTACAACAGCTTAAAAACCTTCCTACATTCCCAGCGCTTACCCTCACCTAAGTCATCCTTCTGTAGTATATAATCGATTGAGTAGCTATATTCGTATCGATTATTTTCTAACATTCTACCTTCTTTAGGATGTTAACTCCGCCTCTAGGTGTCGAGCCGGTCTCAATCCCGGATAAAGAGAGGTCAGACACCCTAGCCCATTAGCCCTTTAGCCCTACGAGGAAGGCGTGGTGAGGAGTAGGAAGTATCCTTTCGAACAGCTCATTTTATCTGTATAATAGTAGTGATTATTGATTTAAGAGGAAGTATATTTCTATTCCTTTCCCCTGTAAAACAAAGTTTCAATCCTCAGAATCTTTATTGTGTTAGAACAGGGTTTGAATCCATAATTTTTCTCCTTAACACTATATGATGTAGGGCAAAGGTATCCCCTGCTAAGTAGTAAAATATGTTTTTCTGATTAAGAAGAAGTATGTCGGATGGAGATATACAAAATTTGCAATTCTATGTGTGGGCGCTAATTGCACAAGAGTGCGATTGTATCAATAGAGAGATTAATCTTATAATGTTTTAACATTAATTGTAAACATGTTTCGTCTTATTATGCAATCAGTTCTAGTGTGTGCTAATTGTAACTTCTCTTGATGAAGCACAATAGCGATAAAAGTTTTCTGTTTAATAGTCAACATGTTTTGTCTCGTGGGATAAAGACATTCAGCATGTCAATTCTATATTTTTACAATTGCATTCTGTAACTAGATTGAACCTGTTTTGTCTTATCGGATACAGCATTTGCTTATCCTACAATACGTTTGCATGCTGAAAAAAGTATTACCTTCTCCTTACCGCCTCCTCCTCCTACAGCTTTCTCCTCAATCGAAGAACTTAGGCGATGAGGATAACGCTACAGCCGCCATTTGCGCAGTAGAATGCATGTTTAAACTTGTTTGATAGAGACAAAAACTATGCCTTGACAGAGAAGGAAGAGGAGGAGAAAGCCATAACAGCCTATGTAGAGCCGCCATCTTGCGCAGTAGCCTCTAAGCTAGCTTTCTTCATAAGAGCCTGTGTATAGCCGCCATCTTGTGCAGTAGGCCTCCTCAGCCAGTTTTCTCCATAAGAGCAGTCACCATCTGGTCTATACGAATAGAGTATAGCAGTTATCCTGCATAATAACCCTTGCCTCATTTCTCGAATTTCAGGCTGATCAAACTAATAAGTTATAAGTTACAAGTTTTGATCCCCTGAGGCAGCCCTCTAGTTAAGGCCTATACGAATACAGTATAGCAGTTATCTTGCATAGTAGCCCGTGTCTCATTTCTCGAATGTTAAGCTGATCAAACTAATAGGTCATAAGTTACAAGTTGTGAGCCCCTGAGGGAAGTCTGTAGAGTTAGGCCTATAAAAACAATGTATCGGCATCAGCTCCTAGTCCAAAGTTAGTCTCCTATAACCAATGTGACCGAGTTCAATAGCTGCAGTCGCTTAAGTGCGGCCAGTATCCAGCATTCGGGAGATAGTAGGTTCGAACCCCACTGTCGGCAGCCCTGAAAAAGGTTTTCCGTGATTTCCCATTTTCACACCAGGCAAATGCTGGGGCTGTACCTTAATTAAGGCCACGGCTGCTTCCTTCCAACTACTAGCTCTTCCCTGTCCGATCGTCGCCATAAGACCTATCCGTGTCGGTGCGACGTAACGCAACTAGCTATATACCTTTATATATAAATAACCAACGTATAGCGACGATCTTGCTTCGGGGTCCCTAGCACTAGGAAGTTGTACGCGGCCGCCATCTTGCACAATCAGCCTCAGGCCGTCACCTTAATGCCTATGTCACCCCTGTGCCAGGATTCTCCTTACGAGCCTATGTATAGCCGCGAACTTGCTCAGACCAACGTTCTAGGAGTTAGCCTCATAAGAGCCTGTATATAGCCGCCATCCTGCGCAAGCGCCCTAGGGCATCTCATAAGAGCTTATGTATAGACGTCATCTTGTGCAAGCGCTTAAGCCTTTTCATAAGAGTAGCAGCCATCTTTTGTAGTAGCCTCTAAGCTAGCTTTTACATATAAGCCTGTGTATAGCGGCCATTTTTACCCCTTTACGCCTTACACCATCTCCCTAGTACCATGCCAAGTCCGGGGAGGTTAATGCGTGGTTAGTGGAACGTTAGGCCTGCAGGGGTATCGAACGTGAAGTGCAGGTAGACAATACGCGAAAATCCTGCAGGGCTAAATTTCGACACTACATTAGGTATTCAGTATGAAGATAAGATCCTGTGTGTATACACTCAAGTCGCAAATATGTACAAGCAATGTACATTGTATTCCCTGTGTCAGCAAATACTTCCAACCGGCCTGTGCAGTCTTGCTGATATGTGCATGCTAGGTAAAATACAATGAACTCGCTATTTCATGTCTCCAAAAAAAAAAAACACTCCTGACACACACTTTTCCTGTTACAACTTGACAAGTGCCCCTAACGAGACCCGAGCTAATCTCTGTGTACTTCCTAAATTTAGCCCCGCAGTAGTTCAGACTCAATATCCCCGTCAGCTCTCAGCACCAACGTCTATTGATCACGTCTTGTTAGGTTGAGCCTCAAACTTGAGACTGTAACACCCTCTGGCATCAAATGCATGGGTTAACCTAGCACTCTTAACCATAATCACGTTAGTAGTTGGGTTAAGCTAGCATTCTTAGATCTGTAATGCTAACACCCTTAAGCCTAGGGTCGAATCCAGGACCTGTGAGGTTATGCTTGTAGTCAAATCCGTACCTCATAGGTTATGCTCACACTATAATCACGTTAGCAGTTAAGATTTTTTTTAGTATCGAATTTAAAACTTAGACCCTTAAGCCTAGGGTTGAACTCGGGGTGTGTCAGGTTAAGCCTAGAGTCGAATCCGTACCTGATAGGTTAAGCTTACAATCTAATCACGTTAGCAGTTGAGTGAAGATTTTTTCGACATCGAATTTAGGACTTAAACTCTTAGGCCTAGGGTTGAACCCGGGGTCTGTCAGGTTATGCCTAGAGTCGAATCCGTATCTGATAGGTTAAGCTTACACTATAATCACGTTAGCAGTTGAGTCAAGGATTTTTAGTATCGAATTTAGGGCTTAAGCCCTTAAGCGTAGGGTTGAACCCGAGGTCTGTCAGGTTAAGCCTATAGTCAAATCCGTGCCTAATAGGATAAGCTTACACTATAATCACGTTAGCAGTTGAGTCAAGGTTTTTTTTAGCCTCTAGGCTAGCTTTCTCTATAAAGCCTGTGTATAGCCGCCATCTTGCGCAAGCGTCCGACTCGTTGGCTGAATGGTTAGCATACTGGCCTTCGGTTCAGAGGGTCCCGGGTACGATTCCCGGCCGGGTCGGGGATTTTAACCTTCATTGGTTAATTCCAGTGGCTCGGGTGCTGGGTGTTTGTGCTGTCCCCAACATCTCTGCAACTCACACACCACACATAACACTATCCTCCACCACAATAACACGCAGTTACCTACAAATGGCAGATGCCCCCCACCCTCATCGGAGGGTCTGCCTTACAAGGGCTGCACCCGGCTAGAAATAGCCACACGAAATTAAATTAATATTTTATCTTGCGCAAGCGCCCCTAAGCCGTCTCATAAGGGCCTATGTATAGCTATCATCTTGCACAGTAAACTCTGACCCAGGTTCTAGGAGTTAGTCGCATAAGAGCCTGTCTATAGCCGCCATCTTGTGCAATTGACGCCAGGAAAAGCATCTGGCCTTAAAACTGCGGTTAGATTCATCCATGTGGTTACATGTGCTCTCTTATGCTAATCTCTATTGCTCTATTACTCAAAACAACGTCTCTAGAATACCCATTGCCCTGCTACTCAAGATGGCGTCGGGAAGGGCATCCGGCAGTAAAACTGAGGTTAGGCTTGCTGTCCTGCGTGTAAAAAGTATGTTTATGCCCCTCCAAGTTGGAGGATGTGTGGTTAAGCTCGCGCTCTTAGACGTCAGGAAGGGCATCTCGTCGTAAAACTGAGGTTAGACCCTTCATGAGGTTAGGCTTGCTCTCTTACGCGTAAAAAGTAAGGTTAAGCCTATCTAAGATGGCGGATGTGAGGTTAAGCATGCAGTCAATGAGGTGGTAGCCTCTTCCGAGAGCGTGTTGAGGCGGATGCCGCCGAAGAGTCGGAGGTGGAGGCGGCCGAACCCGTGACTTATACTACTATAGAGAATAGTAAGAAGTCCAATAGTGGCACGGAATACATCTATAATTCGAGAATTTCCTAGTTCAACATTGCTGAGTCCATGTAGACTAAAACGCCTTCTAAAGTAAGTTATTTAAATTTTTTACGCATTATTTATTAAAATTTCAGATGGAGTTCGATATTTACTTCTTACATTCAATCTTCTACAATGATCCTTTTCAGTAATGTTGCAGGACATCCTGCATTCCCTATTTCATACTCGTACGTTGTACAGTATGTTTCTCTTCTCAGCCTTTAGAGTCATTAACATCTCTGCCACGACAGCAGTTGTTGCAAGGATATGAGAATCTATCGTAATTTGATAATACGGAAGTAAACCGCAGAATATATCACGAAACTACAGTATACACTAGTGTCACCATGTGAACAACCATCCATGTAATTACTTTAGTGAAATCCGCTCCATAAAATTAATTGCTAAACCAAGTGTCATCGTGTAAACTAGCCTTTAGTGACATCCTGTCCTGTTTTATGTTCCAGACCCCATGGCACTACAGCCCTTGAAGGGCCTTGGCCTACCAAGCGACTGCTGCTCTGCCCGAAGGCCTGCAGATTACGAGGAGTCGTGTGGTCAGCACGACGAATCCTGTCGGACGTTATTCGTGGCTTCCAAGTCTGGGGCCGCTGTCTCACCGTCAGATAGCTCCTCAATTCTAATCACGTAGGCTGAGTGGACCTCGAACCAGCCCCCAGGTCCAGGTAAAAATCCCTGACCTGGCCGGGAATCGAACCCGGGTCCTCCGAGTAAGAAGCAGGCACGCTACCCCTACACCACGGCTGTTTTATGTAAGCAGAAACTTATTTCAGAATTAGATGAAGGCCTTTGGAGGGGTGGAAGGTAAAGTCTTCCACTATCCGTAACCTCGGCACTTGTTGGGGGTAGAGTGGTTAGCTCTACACCCGTCCGTTTTTGCTCCCAGGAATTAACCTTGTGCCCATTTTTGGTATGATTGAGTGAACCTCGGGGCCATATGTACCTCCGAAAGTGGAAATCTCGTTTCTTAAATTTTTCGGGTTCTATACAGTGAATCAAACCCACGTCCTTCCGAGTGAACAGAGTACGCCTTTTCCGCCTCGGCCAGGCAGCCCCTGTGATGTTTGCAGTGGTGTACGAAATTTTAATTCGTCACTGCCTGAAGCAGGGTTCCAACGGTAGAGCATCGGCCTTCGGAGTGTTGAAGTTATTGCGTCAGACCCCGACTCCCTCTGGTGGTATAAGCAGGTGATGGTGTCGATAGATTTGACGATACGTAAATGAACTTCTGCAGGACAATTATCTGGCACTTCGGCGTCTTGGAATAACGTAATAGTAAACTAGTCGGAATTAAAAATTATTGTTATTAAATCATAACTTCCAGATTTTTTTTTTGCTAGGGGCTTTACGTCGCACCGACACAGATAGGTCCTATGGCGACGATGGGATAGGAAAGGCTTAGGAGTTGGAAGGAAGCGGCCGTGGCCTTAATTAAGGTACAGCACCAGCATTTGCCTGGTGTGAAAATGGGAAACCACGGAAAACCATTTTCAGGGCTGCCGATAGTGGGGTTCGAACCTACTATCTCACGGATGCAAACTCACAGCCGCGCGCCTCTACGCGCACGGCCAACTCGCCCGGTACTTCCAGAATTAAAATAGTAGATATAAAGCTTGCAGCAATACACAATGGCAGCGTTTGTATGATCTTCATCTAAGTGTAGACATTCAAAGAGTTCAAACACATTTGAACACAGTCCCAGCTGAGTGGTGCAGTTCATTAAAAAGGTGCACAAATCCTAAAGACCAGTGTACCTACATTTATTGGCCAGGCAAAAGATCCATTTACCGGTTAAAATCCCAGAACATCGAGGTCTCCTAAGACTTTTAGTGGTTCTGGCATATAAATAAATAATTAAATAATTGAATAAATAAATAATATTATTAATAATATTAATGGATGGGCGTGAGAGCAGAGTGGAATAGTTACTGGCTACTCACCACGGCTTCTGCGGTTCGAATCCCGGCTGATACAGTGCGATATTTTAAGTAAAAGTTCACGCCCCTTTAATTCGGATTACGCGTAAAGGGGTGGGGGCGTCACGTGGCTGTGATCACGAGATCAATAGCCACGTAAAACTACAAGCTTGCATGTTATAATAATAATAATAATAATAATAATAATAATAATAATAATAATAATAATAATAATAATAATAATAATAATAATAATAATAATAATAATAGTTGCTTTTACGTCCGACTGAGTACTTTTACGTCTTTCGGAGACACTCATTTGTCAAGGACTTTTGTTTCCGCAGGCTTTCATTTACGTGCTGGCGAATGTACCAACACGAGGCTGACGTATTTGACCACCTTCAAATAGCACCGGACTGAGCCAGGATCAAATCTGTCAACTTCGGCATAGAAAGCCAGTACTTTGCCATCCGAGCCACTGAAGCCGACTCTCGTGTCAAAGGTTATGAGATGGAATCTCTGTCCAGTAAATTGGCACTGAACGAAGATTAAACAGCGAGTCACACCTGTCCTTAATTTTCTGGCAAGTCAAAAAAATCTCTGCAGGGCGTATTTTTGATATTCTTTATCCTTTTCCTAAGGTATTACTTTTTTTCTGTTCGTCACCCTGACACAGGTTACTTTTCAGGGACGCTTGGATAGGAATGATTAAGGACTGGGAAAGAGGCAGTCATGAGGTGCTCCAGACATTCATTCTAAGGAATGGTTGCAGACAGAGTCTTGAATCGAACCCTGGGCAGCAGTTAAACACTAGATCAGGATAACAAATCACCTCTAGCAGAAGATTAAATAATGGAACTACATTATTCATGGTTTCCACATGTATTTGAACATGAAATGTAGGGAGGGCTATCTTGTTCTGAACTGCTTTGACTCAATGAGGAAAATAGAAGCAGGACGGCACGTCTTACTGAAAGACTATAGGGCACTTGGTCATTGAGTTAACTAACAAGAGTAGATTTGGAAAGCAAAATAGGTCGGTGCTAATTCACGAAGTTGGGTCATTCGGATATTGTGACTAGAGATTCTTCAAGGGTTACATCACATGCCTAGGCAGACACCGTTATAAAACATGTTTTTTACGTAGTTCTGAAGACATTTTACAGCCTTAAAGAAGTCTTAGGACCTGCTAAGACAGCTACTGCCTAGGATTTTGAAATGTCAAAAGGTCTCCTTAACATCTCAGTCATCATGTTGCTTGGCTCTAAAGAGCGGGTTGGGTTGCGGGGGCTTGTGACACTGACTTCTCGAATCACAGTCAATGCTAGTGAGATTTATGAAATGAAGGTTCCCATCCATGTTATTCACACTCCACGCAAAATTGTAGGTCCCGTTGCAATGATCACGTTCTCGCCATTCACACTTGTTTGTTTCTATCATGATCAGGCTCACTAACTCTCGTATTAACAACTTCTCTGTTGATGACAGAATTCAGTTCTAATTCTCAAACTAGGATTGAAATACTAGGACGAGATAAGAATCGAAAATGGGGGCCTCCGAATAAGAGTAAGAGGATCTAATCCTAACACTGCCTCTGTTTCATTCATTACGCTAGAAAAATTAAGAGCTACACACGCAATTTAGTGAGGAATATCCCTTACGTCACTCCACCGTTGCTAAAGAGATAATTGTACGTGAAATACATCCTAGAGTCGTAGAAGAAATGGTGTTCTTCTGTCGGTCTTTAAATTAAGCGGAAGTAAACTTAACCGATGTTAACAGTCATCATTTATATTGACCAAGTGAAACCCAGAACATAGATTCTACTAGTAACTTGTATATTTAAGCATAATAATAATAATAATAATAATAATAATAATAATAATAATAATAATAATAATAATAATAATAATAATAATAATAATAATAATAATAATCGAGCCGAGTTGTTCGTGTGATTACGGGCGCGCAGCTGTGAGCTCGCATTCGAGAGATGTTGGGTTCGAACCTCAATATCGGCAGCCTTGCGGACGATTTTCCATGGTTTCTCATTTTCACAGCAGGCAAATTCTGGGGCTGTACCTTAATTAAGGCCACGGCCTCTTCCTTCCAACTCCTAGCCCTTTCCTATCTCACCGTTTTCATAATACCTATCTGTGTCAGTGTGTCGTAAAGCAATTTATAAACAATAATAATAAGAAGAAGAATAAAAAAGAAGAAATAGAAGAATAAGAAGCAGCCTGAGCTAGTGTGTGTAGCATTTTGATTTGACATAATTTAAGCTGCCTGCTTGTCAATTTCTTCGTTCCGTTTTACTCTACCAGATGTCAGAGAAAACAGAGCACTGCTGGGCGACCTATGGCTGAGATCTTAAGTTTTTCACGTAAACACGGAATGTGTCAACAGAGATCCTTTACAAGTCGACGTCGTACGATATGGAGTACCGAACGATCTTCTGCCCTTTAAAAATCTGACTCCCTTTGCCAAGTCTGAACCCACAACCTTGCGAATCAAATGTTGACAATCCGTCACAGATCCAGAGATGAGAGTAGCAGATTTATCATTCTACGAGATTCAAACCCGAATCCTTAGGATCTCGCGGTGCATCAGTCACCTGTCGATAGTCTTGCCCACCGAAGTCATGACGGAGAAGGCTGTTTTCACAAGACATTGAAGATATCCTGTGGACTCCCTTGGTATGCTAGGACATCCTGTCTGCCTGTGTTGGAGCAATGACTAAGCTGTTTGTCATTAGGGCTTAATATAAGCTTCATCACCCAGATTTCACAACTTTTGGGGAGTTTACGACCTGAGCCCAGCCCGTTACAGCTTCTTGTGTTGGACTCGTCTCTTGAAAGTTTCCGGTCATAGCCCTGTACAATGACTTCGTGGAAACGTTTATCTGATAGTTTGTGTTGTGTGGCGCCCATATTTATGCCTATACTTGTAATTAACTCGGGGCCACGTTTGAGAATTAAGCAGCCGTGCCTTATACTTTAAGAACCATCCCAGCAATTGCATGTACATGAGGTGGAAAACCATGGAAAATCACTTCTTCTTAGAAGTGCCTATGAGTAGAATTTTAATGGGCCTCCTCTCCCCCACTGCAGTGTATTGCCTAATTTTGAATCAATGTTGTTTCTCTTTCACAAACTTGTCGTAAATTCTTGACAAAGCAGGGTTCAAACCCGTGTCATTTGAGCGGGAAGCCCTTTTGGTACCCTTTAAAACACGGTGGCTGGTCCATTTACCGTCTACTCTTCCTACTCCTCAGCATTAAAATAATTCAGGGACGTAACAGCTCATTACCATCATCTCTAGCTCTTCATCAAGCTAGCTACAGTTAAGAATTCCGCTCATATTGAAAGGTCATGTCTTTGTGGACCGAAATCAACTTAAAACAGAGGCATGATAGCCGAGTGGCATAGTCGCCTGCTTCTCATCAAGGCGGCCGCTGATTGAATCCCAGTCTATTAATTTGGAATGTTTAAAGTAAAAAAATCAGGCCCTTGTGGCTCGGATTCGACGTGAAAAATCGAGATCCCGTGGGTATCACGATATCAGTAGTCATATAAATTACAAATGTGTTTTCTCTCGCGTAACATAGTACGTTTTGTAGTTCATCCATTATAATTAGTTTCATGACCACTATAAAAATAGGCTTATAATTTTATTTCTTACCATCATCGTCATCATCATCATCATCATCCCGTAGCCCCTTTGCATATAAATCGTGTGTACTTATGTGTATCGGACATGTATGAGACCATCTTTGACTCTAGGTTTTGCAAATATGATAGCAAGTTCTAGAAATTGAATTATTTATTGTGTATTAAGATTTATCCTGCCAGAAACATGTAGTGTCTAGTCAAGAGGGTTTAGTCGCACATAAGTATAGCAAATGCTTGATACATCAAACTCACTATTAAACTTCTTCTTCTTCTCCTTCATCTTCTTCTGCTTCTTCATCTTCCGCCCCATGGTGGGATCGCAGGTGCGAACTTTCTCTAGTGGTTGGTAGTGTGGTGTGGTGAATGTGTATCTAGGAAAGTGTGTTGGGAAAAACATGAAAACCCCGACCCGTCCTTGAATCGAACCTGAACACTTTGCACCGAAGGCCTCAGTGCTGACCATTCACTCAAAGAGCCCTGCGCTACTACCAGACATATTGATTTGCAGTCACCGAGCTCAATAGCTGCAGTCGCTTAAGTGCGGCCAGTATCCAGTAATCGGGAGATAGTGTGTTCGAGCCCCACTGTCGGCAGCCCTGAAGATGGTTTTCCGTGGATTCCCATTTTCATACCAGGTCGCTTCCTTCCAATTCCTAGGCCTTTACTCTCCCATCGTCACCATAAGACTCATCTGTGTCGGTGCGACGTAAAGCAAATAACAAAAAAAAAATGACTTGCAGTTCGTTTGTATTTTATTATAAATATTCTGATTATACATTCCGTCATCCAATGTGTCAAACCTTCATCAAATCCTGGGATGCACACATTCATTTACCGTGTACTCTCTAACTGATTCTATCAGTCCATTGTTTCCTTCACTGATGCATTCTCATGGCAATTTTTTAGCACGAGGTACTATTAATCAAGAATTTGCCTGAAGTAGGTGAGGAAAACCCTCAGTAGAAATCTGACTCAAAATAGCCATTCAAAGTCAAAATAACGCGTGGGGTGGACTACGTAACTCTGTAATTCCTTCGTAAAAACTGATTTAGCTCGATAACCTAAGAACGTGCGTTCAATTATAGGAAGGGTGTTTTAAAAGAATGAAACTGATATGTCTTGTTAGAATAAATTTTATTAGATGTCTATTTAAAGAAAGTGAATTTCTCATTGCAGACAGGCGTCTGAGCTAACATCACTCCACAGTAAACTGGCTTCCTCGGGCCAGGCCCGTTGAGCAGGCGGGGAGGCAGGCATTCCTTCAGACGGGCAATGAATCAGCCTGGATGTGGAAGCTACATGGGCAAGCTGACGGCCAACAAGCAAGGTACTTTCAGCACGGGTGGATAGTGGAGACTCCGGCCTCAGATTTGTTTCAACTGATAACTTAATGCAAGAATTTATCGTAAGATCAACTATAGCTGTTAAGTTAATAACAAGGAGTTATCACAGGGCTGATAAATTACTAACAGATACTATCGTTCAGATTGTTTCAAAGAGATTGAGGAGAGCGATAAGTTTCCTGGAGAGACATACACTTTATTAGTGGTGATCCCATTCAGTGCCAGCGGACAAACTGCCACTATAAAGAAAACTATTTACAGGTCAGAAAAGCGGTGGCAGAGGACAGACGAACTAAAGCAAACCTCCATAGAATTAAGCCGTCCTGTACTCCTGGCACCCTTAGCGGCGGAACAAGGCGAAACCATGTGGGAAGTACTAGAGCATGGTCATTATCGAGCATTTCGATAGATACACTGCCATGTAGAGTAGAAGAGTATCCGATATCCAATATCCAATTAAGCATTTGTATACTGGCATAAATATTAATATTTTCCTAAAGTAAGATGATATAAATATACTGTAACTAACAAAAGTTTAAGACCACAGCAAAAATTAGTTAACGGGCTCCTGGTCCAACATTTAATGTAGGAATTGGTCTGAAAAATAGTTTGTGGCTTATTTGTGTAGATACGCATTTTTTGAAAAACAACCCTTGAACTATCGAATAAAATTTAAGAGTTAAAATGTTTCAAACATTTTGAGAACCTATAAAAATACCGCACTTTTGAGTGTAAAAACCATCCTGTTCACTAAACTACAGAAGGTATATGGCTACTTAAAGAAAAGACTAGGAAAACAACAGATAGGGAATCTGCCACCTGGGCGACTGCCATAAATGCAGATCAGTATTGATTGATTGATACTGACTTAATTTTTTCCTTAATAGATAATCCAGTAGATTGTATATTGGTATAAAAGGCGAAAGATGAAAGTGTCATAGTGTTGCATTTCAATTACACGTTTAAATAATAAATACTAGCACTGCATTTAGAAATGCTTGAACAATCCTTGGAATGAGCCACTGTCACCGAACTTACACTCCTCACGTAGTACAGGCTTCGCTCATCGGATCGAAGGGTCTATGAATGTTACAGATGGAGAGCTATCGCTGACTGGCGTCTAATCTTTGAGATTACAGTCACGGTCCGAACTGGTAAGTGAGTGTCGTGAAAAATGGCAAAAGGAATGACCCTGTGATATTTTCATCTTTCGGCTTTTAAGGCAATAACACTCCATTAGATAGGTATGTAGAAAAAAAATAAGTAGCCGTAATACCTGCTGTAGTTTAGTGAACAGGGTGACCTTTACACGCAAACAAGGGGTACTTTTATAAGTTCTCAAAATGTTTCAAAAATTATAACTCATAAACTTCATTCGATATTTCAACGGTTCTTTTTTCTTTTTTTGCTAGTTGCTTTACGTCGCACCGACACAGATAGGTCTTATGGCGACGATGGGACAGGGAATGTCTAGGAGTGGGAAGGAAGCGGCCTTGGCCTTAATTAAGGTACAGCTCCAGCATTTGCCTGGTGTGAAAATGGGAAACCACGGAAAACCATCTTCAGGGCTGCCAACAGTGGGGTTCGAACCTACTATCTCCCGAATACTGGATACTGGCAGCACTTAAGCGACTGCAGCTATCGAGCTCGGTACGGTTCTTTTTTATATGTTGTATTTCAACACGTATAAGCCAACACCTATTTGCAGAACAATTCGTACCATAAATCAGGTGTTCATTAACTGATTTTTTACTGGATGTCATAAACTATTGTTAGGTACTCTAGATGATGTAGACATTTAATTGGACTTCCGTGTATGCGTTTGGAAATGTACACTTTCTTAGCAAATGTCATGGGATAGTCACCTAATAGCGTGTGGGGCCTCCTCTGGCCCTGCGAACTGCAGTGAGATGCCGTGGAAGTCAGTCAGCAAGTCCCTGGTAGTCCTCTGGACGCAGCTGACACCAAATCGTTTGCAGAGCGGCCGCCAATGCTGGTCTGGTCTTAGGTGCAGGATCCATGGCACGGAGCCTGCGTTCCAGGACATCCCAGATATGCTCGATAGGGTTCATATCGGGGCTCCTGGGTGGCCATGGCAGTCGTTGGACCTCCGCTGCGTGTTCCTGGAACCATTCCCTATCGACGTGGGAGCGATGTGGCGACGCGTTATCATCTTGAAACACCGCAGAACCGTCTGGGAGCTGGAAGGCCAAAAAATGGGTGAAGATAGTCTCCGAGCAGCTCAACATACCGCGTACCATTCAAAGTCTCTTCCAGAACAACTAGGGGGCCCATTTCATACCAGGAAAATGCACCCCAGACCATAACAGAGACACCAGCGCCCTGGAGCACACCTTCGAGGCAGACGGGATCCATCGCTTCATGTGGTCTGCGCCATACACGGTGCCTCCCATCGGCACGGTGCAGTTGAAATCTTGATTCGTCCGACCATATCACGTTACGCCATTGTTCCAGTGTCCATCCCTGGCGACAAATGCGCGTCGTTGTGCCCGATCACGTTGGGTTAACAGTGGCACCCGTGTGCGGCGCCGGCTCTCATACTCCATAGAACCCATGTTCCTACGGATTGACTACTGGGAGACGTGTCTAGCACGGCCTGTGTTGAATTGAGCCGTGATTTGTTGCACGGTTACCCGTCTGTCACTATTGACAATCCGTCTCAGATGTCGCCGGTCACGGTCATCGAGGGTGGCTGGACGGCCCGTCGTTCGTCTGGTGTGGACGGTGACACCCACATTCAACCATTCACGATACACCCTGGACACGGTTGATCGTGTGAAGCAGAATTCCCGCACCACTTCCGAAATCGCCCTTCCCATCCGTCGGGCACCGACCACCATACCCCGTTCGAACGGTGTCAGCTCACGACGATGTTCAATGTTACACCTGTCACATGCACAGCCACTGCTCACAAGGTCTCTTATACAACTGCCGCTGGCACAGGGGGCGTGTGGTGCGCAGACAACACACTTGCGCATCAGTGCTCCGCTATCTCATGACATTTGCTCAGTCAGTGTATATTAAAATCCAAAGCACACGGTAAGTTACATCATGCGGATAAACCGTGCCTAGCGCTCTCAAAAGAAACTGCATTTTATTGAAGGATGAATGTACTATTTTCACGACATGAATGACAAATAATTATAACGCCCAGAGTTAAATAAAGCGTTCAAAATAGGAGTGGCTTAAGCCTAGATGAACCGTTTTTGTGACATTGGGATTTAACAAATGACTGGCGTATGCCTTTTAGTGCCGGGAGTGTCCGAGGACAAGTTCGGCTCGTCAGGTGCAGGTCTTTTGATTTGACGCCCGTACGCGACCTGCGCGTCGTGATGAGGTTGAAATGAAATGAAGACGACACATACACCCAGCCCCCGTGCCAGCGAAATTAACCAATGATGGTTAAAATTCCCGACCCTGCCCGGTATCGAACCCGGGACCCCTGTGACCAAAGGCCAGCACGCTAACCATTTAGCCATGGAATCGGATGGGATTTAAGGATGTATGGGAATAAAAACTCAGTACACCGGGCAAGTTGGCCGGGCGGTTAGAGGCACGCTGCTGTGAGCTTGCGTTCGGGAGATAGTGGGTTCGAATCCAACTATCGACAGCCCTGAAGATGATTTTCTGTAGTTCCCCATTTTCACACCAGGAAAATTATGGGGCTGTACCTTAATTAAGACCATGGCCGCTCCTTTGCAACTCCTAGGCCTTTCCTCTCCCATCGTCGCCATAAGGCCTATCTGTGTCTGTGCGACGTAAAGCCACTAGCAAAAAAACACAGTATATGTTTTACAAATCTAAATTTATTTTATTTGCAAAGAGAAAATGTGAATTTCAGCACACGGAATAAACATTTGAAATTATAATAATTTTTGAAGTAGAAATTATGGACTTCCTTCAGTTGTCTACTGAAAGAAATACTAAAAAATATTCAGTATGAAATATAACAGTTTCATTTGAAGTTTATAATTGACAAAATGCATCTTAAAACTGCATCATTCCAATGTTTCCATTTGCAGTTCTTGTACTGATCACATGTCTTTGCGTATTCACACATAGAACAATCCATCATTGTCTTCAGCATCTGCATGTTTTTTAGCAAGCTGTGATTGACAAGTGTTGAAATGCAAGGAAGGTGCTTGACGGAAGTATGGTGGATTGGAGGAAGAATGGGCAGCAGATCCACGTCAGTAACAGCACGTCGCAGCATGTAAAGAGCATCTTGTAGTGCCGGTCTCGCTTTAACTTTCCTTTCCAAATTAAGTTCATGAAACTGTATGTCAGGATTGAGGGTGGTCTTGCATTTTAGTGAAAATTCACATCCCTTTTTGTACCTCAACCATAGCATTTGCAGCTAATTAACATAGTGACTATGAACAGCTTTTCTTCGGTTCACAATGGCTTCTTCCAATTTATTGGTGGATAAGAAGTCAATATGCCCCATTTGAACTGTTTTGAAAGGATTTTTCCCCTTAGATATATCCACAATGATTACGCGGCCATCTGGCCAATAAATATGTGTTGTTCTAACAAGCCAAAGTCTGCATCATTGGGTAGGTACAAATGCCTGACGTGGGAAACTTATGATCTATTCTTTCTGAGTCCGTACCAGTTATTTGTAATAGGTTATTCAATGCAAGAGCCATTTTCATTCCGATATTGTCCAGTGCAGCTGTTGGAATACAAAATAACGTGTTTGCAAAATTTGCATATTTTGTTTTCAGGTGCTTCACTAGGCGAGATGAAATATCCTGCGATTCTCTTCCCCTTTCCGTTTCATTCCATATGTACATCAAACCCTTATTTTCATTAAATGGATGTATTCTAAAGTTGCACACATACAGATTCCTCTTCTAGTATGTTTCGGATGTGGACAGTTTTGGAAAAGGGAGTGCCTTCTGTAGATCAAACGCCAGTACATAACATTCATCTGAAAAATTATTTGCATCTAATTTTAAATTCTCCCTAGCCTGGGCACTTCCCTTTCCTGCTTCTAGGTCTTCAGTTTGGGCTCCTTCTGTTCCAATGAAATCTTTATGTTAATGTCGTTACAGAATCTGTATGTACCTTTTTAGAGTAGCTTGAAATTGAGATTAAATTTGGTCGTCAAACAATGTATTATAATTTCCCTTTCACTGATGTTTTCTATTCTGTTTTACATTCCCGCACGTACATATTGTCCATTTTGCAAATAGACAAATCTGGGTTTTATTTTCTTTCCTGGTGTAAGGACTCTGATAGGCCGGAAATGATTTCATATGATTAATAACATCACTTTTAAAACTAACCTTCATTTTCTTTCCAACACTCTTCTCTGTACACAGTAATGATTGGCTGGTGTTATATCAACAAAACATAAAAACACAACATTGGGTGTGGACTTGCTTCACTTGTATTCTGAAATAATAAATAGCTGCTTCAGTAGTCATTTAAAGTGCTGCAACCTGCAGACAAACAGCTCAAATATGGACTTCGTTCAATAGTCCTCTGTAAAAACCCATACGCCTATGATATAAAACAATCAATCTGCTAATTGCTTTATGTCGCACCGACACAAATAGGTCTTGTGGCGACGATGGGACAGGAAATGCCTAGGAATGGGAAGGAAGCGGCCGTTGCCCTAATTAAAGTACACCCCCAGCATTTGCCTGGTGTGAAAATGGGAAACCACGGAAAACCATCTTCAGGGCTGCCGACAGTGGGGTTCGAACACACTATCTCCCGGATGCGAGCTCACAGCTGCGCGCTCCTAACCGCACGGCCAACTAGCCCGGTTAACAAAGCAATAATTTATGGATTTACACCACTTGTATTCTGAGAGCCTCAAATGTTGTTCTACTCACTATTATCTATAATGGTAGAATATATTCTTGAACATTTGAGAAAGGAATGAAGTGATATTATCCAAAAAGTGTGCTGAAATTCTCTCACTTGTCAGTGGTAAGATGACCGCTCTCCAGAAGTGAGCGTACGGTGAGGAAGTGTTGAGTGGAACCTCCGCTCAGGATATTCAGTACCGGTACTTGTAGGCATATAGCATGACGAATAACCAGGCGAATAATCACATAACTTTTCTTCGAGGTGATTTTACTGGGAAAGACCTCAAGATCTCAAAGCATTCAACGAGCACATAAAATTTTATGGGTTTACCCTTCGGTTACCTTTATTTGAGCAATGTAATTTCATCTATTTCACATCTGTGGCACGTCATTTAATGAGGTGTATTAAAGAATACAGTGTGTTGCAGAGGTACATGATGGCAGTGGACATTTCAGACATCGTATCGAATAGAGTGTACGTATTAATAATGAAAATCCACAGCCTGTTTCCAGTCATTGGACCGAGTCAGGAATGGGATGAATGAAGCCCCCATCTAGCGGTGAGGATAGGAATTGTGCCGGTTGCCTTAGCCTGTCGCACTCCCCTGGGACAGTGATTAATGAATGACAGATGAAATGAAATTATATTGGAGAGTGTTGATGGAATGAAATATGGCAGGGAAAAGCAGAGTACCCGGAGAAAATCCTGTCCCGCCTCCGCTTTGTCCAGCGCAGATCTCACATGGAGTGACCGGGATTTGAACCACGGAACCCAGCGGTGAGAGGCCGGCGCGCTGCAGCTTGAGCCACGGAGGCTATAATAATAATAATAATAATAATGGTTTTATGTCTCATTAAACCGCGAGTAATGTGTACGTGGTTTGGGTCACGTAGCTGTGAACTTGCATTCGAGAGGTTGTGGGTTCGAATCTCACTGTCGACGTCCCTGCAGATGGTTTTAATTGTTTCCCATTTTCACACCAAGTAAATACTGAACTACTCCTGTCCTAGTCCTGTTTCATCCCGTCGTCGTTCTAAAACCTGTCTGTATTAGTGCGACGCAAAACAAATAGCAAAAAAAGTCGCACTAATGAACTTTTTACGGTTTTCGGGGACGTCGAGGTGCCAGCATTTTGTCCCGCCGGTGTTCCTTTACGTCCAATAAATCTACCGATCTGAGCCTGGCGTATTTGAGCGTCTTCATACTCTATCGGATTGAGCTCAAAAGGCCAGCGCTCTATCATCTGAGATACTCAGCCAACCAACCATGTATGTATTGAACCATACCAAAGATCTTTGGTATGATTCATTATGTAAGCACAGTATGTATTTATGTACGCATGCTATTGGTTTAATGGCCTACTAACTAATATTACGGTTTCTGGAGACCCTGAACTGTCGGAACTTCGTTTACGTGCCAGTATATCTACCGCTAGCAGGGCTGAGTGGCTCAAACGGTTGAGGAGCTGGCCTTCTGACCACAACTTGGCTGGTTCGATCCCGGCTCAGTCCGATGTTGTTTGAAGGTGCTCAAATACGTCAGCCTCGTGTCAGTAGATTTACTAGCACATAAGAAACTCCTGCGGAACAAAATTCAGGCATCTTCGCGTCTTCGAAAACCATAAAATAATAGTGGGATGTAAGAAAACAATAACATTATTATTATTAATATTATTATTATTATTATTATTATTATTATTATTATTATTAAAACTATCATTACGAGGCAGGTGTATATAAGCACCTTCCAGTACCACTGGGCTGAATCGTCGTCCAACTCGCTGCCTTGAGCACAGAAAGCCAGCGCTCTTCCATCTGAGTTACTCAGGCGGACGTTTGGTAACAGCGGGTTAGTGTGTTAGCGGAGTAGTGGAATCTGTTTCTGCTCACTGCACTAATAAACTTCATTCGTTTTCTCATTTCTCCAAAAGCAGTTGCACAGCGTCGTCTACCCCAGCTCACCGAGCTCGATAGCTGCAGTCGCTTAATTGCTGCCAGTATCCAGTATTCGGGAGATAGTAGGTTCGAATCCCACTGTCGGCAGCCCAGAAAATGGTTTTCCGTGGTTTCCCATTTTCACACCAGGCGAATGCTGGGGCTGTACCTTAATTAAGGCCACGGCCGCTTCCTTCCCACTCCTAACCCCATCCTGTCCCATCGTCGCCATAAGACATATCTGTGTCGGTGCGACGTAAAGAAAAACAAAACAAAACAAAAATACCCCAGCTCGAGTGACTGTTGCTATAATTCAGAATCACTGAGGAGCTTATAGCGGTGTTCACAATAGCATTTGCTTGTACTGTAGTCTATCGTGTCCATTTAGATTCCTGTTTATCAACCGCATAATCACAAGAATGTATAAGGATGCATTCTTCGAAATTCGGTAGTTCACACGGACCTAGATCGTTTGATGTGCTGCTCGTTAGAGGATAGTGCGCGACTAATACTTGGAACACAGTTTCCCGTTAATTAACTCTTTGAGTCAGAAAGTGCTATCACATATCAGTCTGCATAGTCCGCTCAAACGTATACACCAAAGGACCCTAGCAAGTATACTTTCTCACCATACATCAGGGGAATTGGCTGCAAATGAAATGGTGTTATCAACTTCGTTCATACAAGAAGACACAATGCACTGTAATATTATACATCTGACCAGAGGTTATTATTATTATTATTATTATTATTATTATTATTATTATTATTATTATTATTATTATTATTATTATTATTATTACCTCATTTTATCATCATCACCACCTAGATTAATATCAATCATGTTTTTCGTCCGCCGCTGTGGTGTAGTGGTTAGCGTGATTAGCTGCCACCCCTGGAGGCCCGGGTTCAATTCCCGGCTCTGCCATGAAATTTGACCGGTGATTTGGTCGTGCTGTTAGGGCCGCGCTGCTGTTATCTTGCATCCTGGAGATAGTGGGTTCGAACCCCACTGTCGGCAGTCCTGAATATGGTTTTCGGTGGTTTCCCGTTTCCACACCGGGCAAATGCTGGGGTTGTACCTTAATTAAGGCCACGGCCGCTCCCTTCCCACTCCTAGCCCTTCCCTGTCCCATCGTCGCCATAAGACCTATCTGTGTCGGTGCGACGTGAAGCAAATTGCAAATGTTTTTCCACTGTGTATATTACTATAAATGTCCGACACGTTGGCTGTACGATCAGCGTACTGGCCTTCGGTTCAGAGGGTCCCGGGTTCGATTCCCGGCCGGGTCGGGGATTTTAACCTTAATTGGTTAATTCCAATGGCACGGGGACTGGGTGTATGTGTTGTCTTCATCATCATTTCATCCTCATCACGACGCGCAGGTCGCCTACGGGAGTCAAATAGAAAGACCTGCACCTGGCGAGCCGAATCCTTCGTGGGATATCCCGGCACTAAAAGCCATACGACATTTCATTTCATACTATAAATGACCGAATATTGGTATACGCCATGTACGTGTAAGAAAAGGTACGAATGTCCCTAACTTTGCCAGATTAAAGAAATCATTATCTATCTATCTTCCTATCTTTCTATCTATCAACAGTATGAATACGATACAGTATCTTAAAAGTTCTATTTCACAAAATTAAAACGAGGCCTGTGTAGTATTTATTCCCTTACCGTCAAGGATTAAATCTGTTTTAAGCAAACTATATCACAGATAACTTGAAACAAACTAATGTTGTTGGTATTTGCGTCAACATTAAGCCCGTCCTAAACACATTCATTTACACTGTACGTTACTTAACCTGACGTGGTATGACTATCGTAATGTCCGACTCGTTGGCTGAATGGTCAGCGTACTGACCTTCGGTTCAGAGGGTCCCGGGTTCGATTCCCGACCGGGTCGGGGATTTTAACCTTCATTGGTTAATTCCAGTGGCTCGGGGGCTGGATGTGTGTGCTGTCCCCAACATCCCTGCAACTCACACACCACACATAACACTATCCTCCACCACAATAACACGCAGTTACCTACACATGGCAGATGCCGCCCACCCTCATCGGAGGGTCTGCCTTACAAGGGCTGCACTCGGCTAGAAATAGCCACACGAATAAAAAAAAACTATCGTAATGCTCCCATAGATGTGTACAACACATCCTTCCCCCGCACCAGTTCACCGTATGCCCATGCCTGCAATACACTTTAGCGAGTTCATTGAACTTCAGAAACCAGATGTCACCCCAAGGAAGTTATCTTTACAGGTATGCCGTTGATCCTATTAGCTCCCATGAGCTAAAGTTGGACTTGGGTGCCCGCACAAAGAATGTGCGCTATTCCAGTAGTGATGGGACATTCGATTCATTTTACTGAATCGATTCATTTGATTCCGTTCACGTTACTGAATCGATACAGTGATGCGATTCACGGCTCATTGGTCACCGCTCCTACTGCATCTCTGTAGTATGTACTGGTAAGACAGCAGCAACAGCATTCAGTGCTCGCAGCTGCCATCTGGTCTTCATACTATGAACTCCTTTCTTAGAAAAAATGCCAGTTACTCTAATACATCGAAGGTTTCCGGTGACGCAGGGTGGGAAAGGTTAGGATTAGGAAGGTTGCAGCCATGACCTGAATTAAGGTACAGTCCCAGCATTTCCAGGTGTGAAAATGGGGAAACTACGGAAAAACCATCTTAACGGCTGCCGACGGTGGGATTCGAACCCACCATCCCCCGAATGCAAGCGCATAGCCACGCGATATTAACCGCACGACAACTCGCTCAGTCATTTTTTTAAAAGTATTTTTCTATCAACTGAGGATTTTTTTAATAGACATATTTTGTGTAGGCTACCCGAGATGTACAGTAGCCCGCTGGTTTTCTGATTCAACATACTGTTATTGCGTCTGTCCACATAATTATGATTGAAGTCTTGTGCAACGATGTGACATATGAACTGAGAGAATACTGAGCCGTTCTTCCCAATATAAAACAGGTACTTTTGAGTGGTCATGAGCATGACTCATAGTCATAGGGCAGGCTAGAGTCGAGTTTAATTGTCAAATGTCAACTAAGTTATAATACTAAGATTCATTAAACTAATAAATAGTATAACCTAATAGCCTACCTACTTACTAGCTACTTCAGAATTATGTTGTGACTACCTTTTTAACACTGCAAATAAATCCATCTATTATTTAAACCTCCCTGTAAGAAGAGGACAGTGAATGCAAATGGGTATTATTTTCAAATGAGCTGAGCTCGAGAGTCCATTATAGCATACGATTCTTTCAGTGTAGCATGGCTCACTGTATGTCTCGCTGCAGTGAGCCGATAAGGAGCCGTGTGTATCTTGTGTCTCACTGAGCCGCGCTCGTTCACGATTCTTTCGATGTGCCATGGCTCACTGTATGTCTCGCTGCAGCGGAAGCTCGGCTCTCCGCGTGTCCAGTGAGCCGATAAGGAGCCGTGTGTATCATGTGTCTCACTGAGCCGCGCTCGTTCACGATTCTTTCGGTGTGCCATTGCTCACTGTATGTCTCGTTGCAGCGGAAGCTCGGCTCTCCGCGTGTCCAGTGAGCCGATAAGGAGCCGTGTGTATCATGTGTCTCACTGAGCCGCGCTCGTTCACGATTCTTTCGATGTGCCAAGATTCACTGATTCACTGTCTCGCTGCAGCGGAAGCTCGGCTCCCCGTCAACGTCCAGCGAGTGCGCCACTCAGCACTGTCCGCTGGGAGTAAGCTGAATCATGTGCCGTGAGCTCGCCGTTCCTGTGAATCGATTCACTCGGACATTGGAATGAATCGATACACTGCTTCGAATCATACATTCAGTAGCCAACACTAGATTCCAGCATTACAGCCTGAAATCGCACCTCAAATCCTATTTCAAAGATGCAGTGAAAGTTCATAGACAATGCTTGTTGCCTGTTGGAATTGCTTGGTGTACCGTTGTTGTTGTTGTTGTTGTTGTTGTTGGGTAATTATGTTTCAAGTTCACTTTATTATCACACTACTGTAAGTGATCATTGCCACCGGGATGTTTCCCAATTGCGATGTATTTTAATAATAATAATAATAATAATAATAATAATAATAATAATAATAATAATAATAATAATAATAATAATAATAATAATAATAATATTTTTCTGAAGTGAAATACGAAAACTTCATTTCTTCTTTGTTCTATACACACGAATTAATTGATTTTCGTTTATAGCTTAATTTACAAAGAAACGCTTAACGTGAAAATCAATACAAGGAAGATCGAAATTGTGTTATGCAACAGGCAACACAGTGGCGTGGGTATACCTCTGAAATAGGCAATAACCATTTACATTAGAAGGGTGGAAGGTGAAATTTTACTGAGACCTGAGATATTTACGAAAGGAATTCGTGAAACACTTCTGCCTATGTAACGTACTATATTTTATTTCGCACTGAGTTCAGTTTATTTAAATAATATTAAGATGAAGGCTGTATGATGCTCACTTCAGGCCCATTCATCAAACATTATTATGTTCAGTTCAAGACCCATTATTGAAACAGTCGACTTGACTTTCCCACATGACGCAGTGTAGGTATCTGTAAAGTATCAAAGCAACTGTTTTCTGGTTTCTGATAGTACGTTCTTTTACGTGCGATAAGTAACTAGGCCTATCGCATCGCAAATTACCACTATCCAAATTCTTTTGAAGAATGAAGGCATTTGAGATTCGACACAATACAAAATTAATGCAGTGTTTGGTTAGGGAACAAAATCGCTTCAGAATACAAAAGTTCACCTGCCATAGAGAGCACAATGCAAAGGCGAAGGTAGCTTTTAAAAAGGTGCTGCTTACGTCAAGGGATCTGAATATAGGCCTAGAGAAAAAAAAGCGATATTCATTAAATGCTACGTCTAGAGTGAAGTACTGTATGGCTTGGAAACTTGTGATAGGAAAGATCTACAAGTATTTGATATGTAGTCCTGGACAAGGTTGGAAAGTATGTCGTGGACAATAAGGCTGGCATACGAAAAATTCTTCAAATAATCGATGATATAATCCCTCCTGCCAACGATAAGGAGAAGAACTGACCATTTAATTGGCCATTTCGAAAGGGCTGAAATGAAGAAATGAGGAAACCTACAGAGAACGGAGAGGAATGGAGGAGGAGAAATGCTGCCAGCCAGTCTTCGGATAGAACATTAAGAGAATAATAATAAGAAATTGTATTCATGAACATCACGGTCATAGAATTTGTGCACTAATGATGTCTGGTGGTCAGCAAAGGTACTTCACAAAAATAAGGTAACAAGAACTGCCACAAGTGACATATTCTTCCTTGTGTTTGAATTTCCCGCCAAGGCCGAAGTAGGAAATTGCATCTTTATCATGCAACCGTTAGATGGTGCATCTGTTATGTCTATAGCTCTGCACGGATGCGGATATCCGTGTCTTGGCTGATGCAAACGGTATCGCAGTGCAGATAATTTTGCTGATAATTTCTAAATATTGAAGTTTGTTGATATTCACTCAAGTATACTCTCATTTTTGCTTGAGGTTCGGTGACCCTTGACATTGGTATGGGAGAATGGTGATATATAAAGAGCCTTGAGTCCATAAAGCCGTAAATCTGACTTAAGCCTAACTGGCTCATGTCCGAAATTCATGGAAGGAAGGAACAAAGGTCAATGCGTCGGTAGTGGCCGCAGGAGAAATCCCTCATAAACCTGCGATGTAGGGGTCCTGGGGCTTGCCCATCTGTAACAAAACTTTGGGGAACCTTTCTCACTCCCCAGATATCACTCCCCCAGATGCGTACATTTGGGGCTTGCCGAAAGAATGTATTTTCGAGCGAGATGATCCACCTAGGAATGCTCCCGAAATACGAGAGAAGATAAAGTAATAATGTTTTATGTCCTTCCGGCAATCTATGTTCATCAACATCTTCAAAAATCTACAGGACCGTTAGGCACAATAAGTGGGATATTTGGTTGCGCATTTTGATAACATGCTGTACTGACACCGTCAGATGCGTATTTATGTCGTCACCTTGCATATTATAATTAGACCTCACCGAGCTCGATAGCTGCAGTCGCTTAATTGCGGCCAGTATCCAGTATTCGGGAGATAGTAGGTTCGAACCCCACTATCGGCAGCCCTGAAAATGGTTTTCCGTGGTTTCCCATTTTCACACCAGGCAAATGCTGGGGCTGTACCTTAATTAAGGCCACGGCCGATTCCTTCCCACTCCTAGCCCTATCCTGTCCCATCGTCGCCATAAGACCTATCTGAGTCGGTGCGACGTAAAGCAACTAGCAAAAAAAAAAAAAATAATAATAATTAGACCTCAGATTTTTAGGTGCTAAAAATGTTATTTTAGATGCCAAAAATAGGTTCTCAAATGTGAAAAAATAGGTACTAAAAGTAGACAGCTTCAGTTTTACGGATCTTAACATACATTCATCAATCAGAAAACCATTCTTATTTTACTAAATATATAATAACACTTTAGGGGGAAATATGAAGCAAATATCTCTCACCTCTTTGCTACAAATGTCACAGAATATAATTTCACCATCCGATGTAAAATTGTTGAAACTCCTGTATCCTTTTAATTAAAGACGACCTGGAAGCTGACACTTGTTTTGTTTCCACTCGTGAAACAGACTACTGGCGTGTACTGCGGGAGCTTCTTCAGGGAAGGTCTTCCAGGGAGTGTGGTTAACAGGTTCCCGATTTTAAGATTCTTTTTTTGGAAATTATTTCAGGATACTCAAAACTATTCGGCAAATATTTTACTCTCTCGGAAAAAAATAAAAACCTTTTATTATCGATTTTGGGATAAAAAAATAAGAATGCTAGTAATATAGGAAATGTACAGAGGTGTGAAAATTATTAGACTCGAAGGAGAAGATGAAAAGTTACATTGCCGTAAATGCGCAATTTATTATTTATTTTAAACATGTCTGTGTTTCATTCCAAAAGTAATACCAGAAAAGTATTTTAAAACTTATTTGTGAAAATTAATAATTTTTTTATTTGGATCACTCAAAATATTAAGAGTTTTGAATGTTTTACGGACCGGTATATCCAAAACTGTACGATTACTTTCGCTACTGCCACACTTCAATCTTAGGGATGTCCTTGCTCACGATTTGTCTGAGGTAAACAATATTTTATTTGTTTCACCTTAACTGTTTAAAGCACTCCAGCAGATTAACAAGAACAATCATAAAATAAAGGATGGTTACATTCTTAATACACTAGCGACTTCTAGCGAGTTGGTCTGCAAGGTGGAAGTAAGTGCACACTTGCAAAATTGTAAAGCAGATATAACAAGCAAGAAAATTCTCCTTTGCACATATGCAATGCTGAGTATTTAAGGGTTAAATTCTGCCTTCACTTGTCCTTCTAACTGTACCATGGAACTCCCTGTCTTTCAGTCAAATACTAATCCGACTGACTAGAATTTGTGAAATATTGTTTTATTCATCATTTTAAATATATTACGTTCTGTTTGGTCTGTTGACAATATTGTACATCGTCAGTTTCCGAGAGTTTTCATAGTAAATAGTACAAAGCACAGTTAATCATATTAGCGCTTAAGTAAAGCAAAATATCACACAACCACTTCATATGATTCCATTTGATGTAATTAGACACTCAAAAGAGGAATTCAATGTCCTCAACATTGGACTATATAATATTGATACAAGAGTCTAAATTAGCTATAAATTATCACTGATGTAATGTAAAGAAAATATGGTTGTGTTCTATAATTTACTTGAAACTGACAAGCACACGTAAAAGAGTCCCACTGCACCATAAAATGATTTACTCTACGATAATTATAATTTTTATGGGCAGGCAGTAAAAAGAAATGCGTCAACAGAAATGATCAAAAAAGTGTTGAGTCTAATAATATTCACACCTCTGTAAGTTCTAAGGTCAGTTTCGGCATTTTTAGGCACTATAAGACCACCTTTCCTAACTTTATATATATATATATATATAACGTGTAAATACAACTTACTTTTAAGTTCTCTCTTCAAGAACAAATTTCATTTTTTGCCTAAAATCCGAGGTCTAGTTAAAATGACGTATCTTGATGCTCACAGCATGTTTGTAATTTCAGTATTGCTTGTTTTGTTGCAGTCAGTATATCTGTCTGCGTCATCAGTTTATAAAAAGACTGGCAGTGGTACTAACACTGCAGAAGACGTTCTCAAACCTAAAGAAGGTTGATATCCTTGGTCTATTTTGGAGAGAGTTGCGGCGGTCACTTAGGGAGAAAACTGAAAGAAGTTTCTCGAGGGTCTGAAATACAATATTAGCTCAGAATTTTCATGAAACTAGTAAAACATCGAGAAAGGGCTACTCTCAGTATACCTACTAGAAGAGTCCCAGGGGCCTTGTAGGGGGATGGGAAGATTGGAAGGGATAGACAAGGAAGATGGAAGGAAGAGGCCGTGGCCTTAAATGGCTGAGGCGGGGGGAATCGTACCCCCCTCTACTCAGTTGACCTCCGGAGGCTAAGTGGACACCATTCCGGACTTCGTACCACTTTTCATGGCAGAACCGGTAATCGAACCCGGGTCTCCGGGGGTAGCAGCTAATCACGCTAACCACTACACCACAGAGGCGGACTAAACTAACAGTATTTCTTCTAATATTTTCTTATTCTTCTTATATTTAATATTATTTTCCTAGTAACCTGTTGGTTACGAAAGAAAATTACTTTTTGTAGCCTAATTCTAAAATTGGGATTATGAATGTGTGACATTGTCAACGAGATGCATAAGTATATTCATACACTCTTTCACAATCAGCTTGATCAACTTGATGATATGATATTCGGGATAACTTAATCACTTTCAGAGGTATGGCCATTCAATGAAAGAAAAATTTCATCCCTTATATTTCCAAAAGCATTAATTTTTTTTGCTAGTTGCTTTACGTCGCACCGACACAGATAGGTCTTATGGCGACGATGGGACAGGCAAGGGCTAGAAGTGGGAAGGAAGCGGCCGTGGCCTTAATTAAGGTACAGCCCCAGCATTTGCTTGGTGTGAAAATGGGAATCCACGGAAAATCATCTTCAGGGCTGCCGACAGTGGGATTCGAACCTACTATCTCCCGAATACTGGATACTGGCCGCACTTAAGCGACTGCAGCTATCGAGCTCGGTAACATTAATTTCAGTACTCAAGGTAAGGTCATTGATGGGTGGAGGTAAATTACCATAGTTCAGTAATACACTACGAAGGAGGCACATCTATTCGTTACTTAAAAATAACCACATTGTTTCTGAGTTGAGGAGTAAATCCTCAGAAATCAATTCTTTTTTACTGTTTCAGTAAGAAGAATTATGTTCATGTTTACTTCCCATTAACTATTATAGTTTTCAAGAGACACCAGAGTTTCCGAAATTTTTTCCAGCAGTAGTTCTTCGACGTGTCAGAAGCCAGTGACTGGTAATTGTCACATAAATACCACTGACACTAGATGGTATCAAACCCGTTGTAATCGGAAGGAAATTATTTTAAGAAATTGACCGCAGTGCTGAGGTTGTTCCTTGCTTCTTTCGTCATCATTATGAACAACCACTCCTCACAGCATTCTCCTGGTATTCCTCTAGCAGGTACCCACGTTCCAACCCACTAGTGTCTGGAATAACATCCGTGACATATCATTCGAATCCGTGATGAACGGTTGTTCTTCTAGGTAGTACGTTGCTTTGTTTCGTGGAAGAAACGCAGAGGAAAGAGGAATCGTTCGCACAACCATGTCTTTATAAATACGATCAGTCCTTTTCAACTTCGTTAATCCTACTGAGAAGATAAAAAGAACAGCTCGTAATTATAGGGGGTTCAAACCGCCACCAATTAGAAGAACTGGAGATTGCAGAGTTGGCTTCCTTACGCCCCACAAGAAGTGGGTTAATTTGATCGGTAGGTCGTACCCATCCTCCCGTAGCTGCAGACGTGGCCTCGAAAGCCATGGAAGCTAGGTAGCAGTTCCTTGTCGCCCGTGAGCTGCCGTGGGGAGCATCTTCATCTGCATTTGTAGTACCACTTCCTGGTCACAGCTGCATTCTGTCTCATGCTGTCACCCTGTTCAGCCATCCTCTATTCTTTGTCTCTCTGCCGGGAGATAGTGGGTTCGAACCCCACTGTCGCAAGCCCTGAATATAGTTTTCCGTGGATTCCCATTTTCACACCAGGCAAATGCTGAGGCTCTACCTTAATTCAGGCCACGGTCGCCTCCTTCCCACTCCTAGCTCTTTCCTATCTAATCGTCGCCATAAAACCTATCTATGTCGGTGCGAAGAAAAGCAGATTGTAATAAATAATATGTCTCTAGGCTAGCGGAATAGAATTATTAGTTTGCCGCCATGTTGACTTACGTTCGATTCCTGGATCTATCTATCTATCTATCCAGTAGCGGCGATTAGGGGAGGCGAGAGGTAGCAGCCGCCTTCCACCACTCCAATTTGTGAAGAAAACATTGCAGTTTTTATTACATTTTAGCCGGCTGAAACTAGAATTTATAAGAATTGACAAAATAAGCAATTAGTACAAGCCCTGTCGTCTTATCAGCGAATTCTTTCCTTTATTTTCTTTAATTATTAACAAAATTCTTAGCAGAAATACACACAAAATGTCATTCATCGCGACTAACCGATTTGAATAGTTTGGCTACTGGCTTTACGTCGCAACAACACAGATTGGTCTTATGGCGACGATGGAATAGGAAAATCCTAGGAGTTGGAAGGTAGCGGCCGTGGCCTTAATTAAGGTACAGCCCCAGCATATGCTCGGTGTGAAATTGGGAAACCACGGAAAACCATATTCAGGGCTGCCGGCAGTGGGATTCGAGCCCACTATCTCCCGGATGCAAGCTCACAGCAGCGTGCCCCTAACCGCACGGCCAACTCGCCCGGTAGGAAGGGTAGCAGGGATTTTTTTGCCAAGGTCAGGGACATTCGTCTGGCAGACTGTTAGTTTCTTAGTGCGTAGTCAAATACCAACTGATTTTTAACTGCATAATCACGTCGCAATTCTATTTAATTGGAATACATGCATACAGTAATATTTTTAAAATCACACATGTCCAGTAACTTTCAGACCCCATACCACTATTTATATTGAAACATTTTTTTAATGATCAGAATTATTATAAAAGATCTTATAAATAATTGGTATAAAAAACCGGACAAAAATTCCAAACATTAGATGCTGTATGTATGCTTTTTTTCCCACTTCCCTCAAAACTTGTAGTACCGAGATCGATAGCTGCAGTCGCTTAAGTGCGGCTAGTATCCAGCAATCGGGAGATAGTGGGTTCGAGCCCCACTGTCGGCAGCCCTGAAGATGGTTTTCCGTGGTTTCCCATTTTCACACCAGGCAAATGCCGGGGCTGTACCTTAATTAAGGCCACGGCCGCTTCCTTCCAATTCCAGGCCTTTCCTCTCCTATCTTCGCCGTACGACATATGTGTCGGTGCGACGTAAAGCAAATAGCACACAAACTTGTAGTAGTGGACAGGTGTGCTTTCTCAAATAACGGATTCAATTAGCCTTTACCACCGATCTGAAGGTATGATCTGAATTTAAATAATTATAAGGGCACTTCTTATTACAGCCGATGACTTAGTCGTTAGAAACCTTACAACAATACTTACCGGGCGATTTGGCCGTGCGGTTAGGGGCGTGCAGCTGGAAGCTTGCATCAGGGAGATAGTGGATTCGAGCCCCGCTGTTAGCAACCCTGAAGCTGGCTTCCGTGGTTTCCCATTTTCACACCAGGCAAATGCTGGGACTGTACCTTAATTAAGGCCAAGGCCACTTCCTTCCCACTCCCAGGCTTTTCCTATCACATCGTCGCCATAAGACCTATCTGTGTCGATGCGACGGAAAGCAAATAGTACAAGAAAGTTAATAACTGGGGACCTGAGACCATACAATTCTTCTTCTTCTTCTTCTTCTTATTTAGGAACGGATTTTAAGCAGCAGTACCTTACATTTAAACGAGTAGAAAGCTGCTTCAAGGCCGGTATGCTTCCGTTTAAAGATTTGCATAATCATTAGGGGCACTGCTCTCTAAACTCCCCTACTACTTACACAACTTTCCCTATTGAATTATTGCGGACTAGAAGAAGCCTTCTGCTCGTTGATAATAATATTAATATTAATAATAATAATAATAATAATAATAATAATAATAATAATAATAATAATAATAGTAATAATAATATTGATTTTACGTGCCACTAACTACATTTTTATGGTTTTCGGAGACATCTAGGTGCTGGAATTTAGTCCCGCAATAGTTCCTTTACATACCAGTAAATCTACTGATACGAGGCTGACGTATTTTAGTACCTTCAAATACCATCGGACTGAGCCAGTATCGAACCTGCCAAGTTGGGTTCAGAAAGTCAGCGCCTTAACCGTCTGAAACCCTCAGCCCGACTCTGCTCGTTGAAATCTAACCTATTATTGTATAGCAATTCACTCTCTAATTATTCTGATATATATGGTATCTTTCCATCATTTTTTTTTTTTTTTGCTACCTGCTTTATGTCGCACCGACACAGATAGGTCTTATGGCTACGATGGGACAGGGAAGGGTTAGGAGTGGGAAGGGAGCGGCCGTGGCCTTAATTAAGGTACAGCCCCAGCATTTGCCTGGTGTGAAAATAGGAAACCACGGAAAACCATTTTCAGGGCTGCCGACAGTGGGGTTCGAACCTACTATCTCCAGAAGGTATCATTCCAGAAATGTCAATTTTATTAAATATGAGATGTAACAATGGCACATATTATTCTACTTGATTTAACTATTGAAGCGTCACATTCTCTCTAGTCTACTACATTTGTTTCTTCGCCACCCTCCATCATTCTCACCCTGAAACTTCCCACTCAGGCTAACCAAACAAGTCAATTAACTAGAAGTCCTGCTTCTATGTGTTAACTAGGCCATAGGAATCGTCCAGTGACATCCCGGTTTCGTTTCTAGATATCAGATTAATTATAATATAGAAATTGGTTGGCTGGCCGCCTACATAAACCAATTCAAAGGGCCAGCAAGATGTATAATATAAACGAAAAATGTAGTTAAGGAAGCTGAAGAAATGATTACAAAAAATAATGACAAGTTCTGTCCAGTTAAATGGAGAATTTCATATTTCATAAATCACAGAATGTAAACATATGACACCTTGGAAATATACAGAGTGGTCAGAAATAGCGTGAACCAGGTTTATGAGCATTAGAATGTTGGTCATACTGATAAATTATTCGAAAGAAACAATTCGGAAACTTACACCGTTATAATTTTATCAGCTGCTGAAGTTAAACAATCAGATCGCTCGCGGAAGAATTCTAATGGGCTTTGCGAGGGGATGATGGTAAATCTGCATGCGACATAAGGCTGGCATGAGCGCACCAGTCGAATAAAAGAACTTCTCAGGGGAGGCGTTGGAATACAGATCTCGGAGCTAAAATGGATTTTAGTGCCGGGAGTGTCCGAGGACATGTTCAGCTCGCCGGGTGGAGGTCTTTTGATTTGACACCTGCAGGCGACCTGCGCTTCGTGATGAGGATGAAATGATGAAGACGACACATACACCCAGGCCCCGTGCCAGGGAAATTAACCAATGATGGTTATAATTCCCGACCCTGCCGGAAATTGAACCCGGGACCCCTCTGACCAAAGGCCAGCACGCTAACCATTTAGCCATGGAACCAGACTCCGAGCTGATAACATCACGCCAAAGTAATGACGGGATAATCGAATAACCTAAAATATTCGAATGAATTTCAAATATCACACAGTTCAGCAATGGAATATTTTAAATAACCAAAGAACTTTCATCCGATTAATTATATAATCGAATGGAAAAGTTCACTATTAGATTGCCCCACTTATTCGAATGCAGTTTGGGATGATAATCGAAAAAATTATCAAATGGAAAAATATTAATTTTTCTTCTCCTTTATCTGTTTACCCTCCAGGGTCGGCTTTTCCCCCGGACTCGGCGAGGGATCCCACCTCTACCGCCTCAAGGGCAGTGTCCTGGAGCTTCAGACTCTGGGTCTGGGGATACAACTGGTGAGGATGACCAGTCCCTCACCCAGGCGGCCTCACCTGCTTTGCTGCTCAAGGGCCTTGCTGGGGTTGGGAGATTGGAAGGGATAGACAAGGAAGAGGGAATGAAGTGGCCGTGGCCTTAAGTTAGGTACCATCCCGGCATTTGTCTGGAGGAGAAGTCGGAAACCATGGAAAATTATTCCCAGGATGGCTGAGGTGGGAATCGATCACACCTCTATTCAGTTGACCTCCCGAGGCTGAGTGGACCGCGTTCCAGCCCTCGTACCACTTTTCAAATTTCGTGGCAGAGCCCGGAATCGAACCCTGGCCTCCGTGGGTGGCAGCTAATCACAATAACAACTACACCACAGAGGTGGACATATTCATTCTTCGATTGTCTCAATCATTCGAATGAATAATCGAATGGAAATATACATACATACATACGTTATCATTATAGACTGTTATGCCTTTCAGCGTTCAGTCTGCAAGCCTCTGAGAATTTACTAAACGTCGCCACAATCCTCGATTTGCAATTAGTGTTGTGGCCTCATTTAGTTCTATACCTCTTAAATCGTTAGAAACCGAGTCTAACCATCGACGTCTTGGTCTCCCTCTACTTCTCTTACCCTCCATAGCAGAGTCCATTATTCTCCTAGGTAACCTATCCTCCTCCATTCGCCTCACATGACCCCACCACCGAAGCCGGTTTATGCGTACAGCTTCATCCATCGAGTTCATTCCTAAATTAGCCTTTATCTCCTCATTCCGAGTACCCTCCTGCCATTGTTCCCACCTGTTTGTACCAACAATCATTCTTGCTACTTTCATATCTGTTACTTCTAACTTATGAATAAGATATCCTGAGTCCACCCAGCTTTCGCTCCCGTAAAGCAAAGTTGGTCTGAAAACAGACCGATGTGAAGATAGTTTCGTCTGGGAGCTGACTTCCTTCTTACAGAATACTGTTGATCGCAACTGCGAGCTCACTGCATTAGCTTTACGACACCTTGATTCAATCTCACTTACTATAATACCATCCTGGGAGAACACACAACCTAAATACTTGAAATTATCGACCTGTTCTAGCTTTGTATCACCAAACTGACATTCAATTCTGTTGAATTTCTTACCTACTGACATCAATTTAGTCTTCGAGAGGCTAATTTTCATATAATCAAATAAAATGAAATAATCGATTATTTTGTATTCGATTATCACACCACTACGCCGAAGCAAGTACGCTACGTTGACACCGGCTGGAACTCACTGTGTATTTGTGTTTGATTCTGATTTCTCGGCATAGCTCCCAAGCCATTCTTAAGTCACGTGCAGATTTAGAAACACTGTCGCACAAAGCCCATCTGATTTCGCCCGCGAAGCGATCTGATTGGCTAACTTCAGGAGCTGATAAAATGACAACGGTGCGAGATATCGAATTATTTCTTTCAAATTATATTTGAGCATGACCAACCCTATAACGCTGAAAGGCAAGGTTCATGTTGTTTCCGACCATCCTGTACAGCAGGACTGCACACATACATTTCCATTATAAACTGCTATGGGCCACCGAGCGAACTGGCCGTGCTGTTAGGGTCGAGAATCTGTGAGCTTGCATTCGGGAGATATTGGTTTCCGACCCCACTGTCCGCAGCCCTGAAGATGGTATTCCGTGGTTTCCCATTTTTACACTAAGTAAATGCTGGAGCTGTTCCTTAATTAAGGCCAAGGCCGCTTCCTTCCAGGTAATAGCCCATTGTCACCATAAGACCGGCCAGTGTCGGTGCGACGTAAGGAAAATTGTGAAAAAGGAAGAAAAGAAAGAAAGACTTATGGTTTTCTGCGTTCATTCTGAAAGTCTCTGAACTACACCCATCCTCAACCATCTATTTGAAACTATCTCCGTGACCTCATTCAACTCCATTCCTCTTTACCTTTAAATCATTACAACATGAATTTAACTGTCGACGTGTTGGTCTCCCTTTAGTTGTTTTACCCTCCATGATCAAGTTCATTAAGTGTGTGGGTGTTTTTGTATTTCTTCCTATACTCTGGATTTACCTCCTGATTTAGGCATACAAATATCGAGAATAGGTTAAGTTTCATTTTTGTCTAGCTGTTTGTTTTCGTCATCGTTCTTTTAAGCGGTCTAAATTTGAGGACATCGATCTTGTCTGTTTATTTATTTGATCAGTTACGACAACACGCTATTACGTCAGAACATTATTTTACAAAACTGTGAACTTAAGGGAAAGAAGCATTGACCGAGCGATTGGTTCCATGGTTTGAGTCACGTACCTGTCAACTTCCATTCCGGAAATAGTGCGTTCGAACACGAATGTCGACAGCATGGAGATGCTTTTACTTTGGTTCCCATTTTCACACCAGGCATACCCTGGAGCTGAACCTTCATTAAGGACACGGTCGGCTTCCTTCCCGAGCCTAGTCCTTTCCTATCCCATCGTCGCCATAAGACGTATCTGTGTCGTTGGACGTAAATCAATTCTATTTTTGAAAAGGAAGTCTGTGGTTTATTTGATCAGTGCAGGGCTGAGTAGTAGGTTATATGTAGAAAGGTCAAGAAAGGAATTTGACAATTATTTTAGAGAGTAAGCTCAAGTAGACGGCTTCGATCCCGGCCCATTTCAGTAGTAGGCCTATTTGTAGACACTCAAATACACCAACTTTGTGTTTGCGTAAAAAAAAAATCATGCGGAACAAAATTAATTCTTAGGGCCTCTTAATTAGCTGTACGCCCCTACTGAGATAGGGGCAGATAGTGCGTCCTCAAAATTCGGCACACTAGAAACGTTCACAAATTGCCACAAACAAAAGTTCGTTCGGGATCTCTGGTGACGAGTTTGAAGGCCGCTGACCGTGCTGTTATAAACTTGAGCTCGTCAAAACGGAGAGTGTACGTAGAGTTTCGTGACATAATCTGCGACGATTCCGAAGCGGATTGACCCTTATGGGAGGACTATATAATAGCCCTTTCCGTTGCTAAATATAGTCATTCTGCAATCCAAATCTCGGCCTCGAGACAAGAAAATTGTATGCCAGGTAAATTTTTCTAAGGAGTTTCATGATCATCGCTGGATACTCGTACAGTGGCAAGTTAACCGATCGCCGTGTCGCTAATATTGTGAAGGTGAACTCTACATACTATCAGCAAGAGGTTTTAACACTCATTTACAACACAGATATCCCAGCACTGTATGTGAGGGCGAAAAATCAGGTATAGGTGTAACAAGATAAAACATCCAGCCACACCTCTGTTTCGACTTGTCTCTTCTTTGAGAGAATGGAGACTGAAACTGGAATCCGTGCAAATCCTTTTACTGACATTTCGGTGAAGGCACACGATGGATGGACTTCCGTGCATTTGGACTTCTAAAAAGGGCCTTAGGAAATAGATGTCCACACACTATCAATGGCCTCCGGAAAGCTTGTCGGGAGGAATGGGATAAGATAGACATGCTAGCCCCGAAGGGCCATGGCCTACAAAGCGACCGCTGCTCAGCCCGAAGGCCTGCAGTTTACGAGGTGTCGTGTGGTCAGCACGACGGATCCTCTTGGCTTTCTAGACGGGGCAGCCATCTCACCGTCAGATAGCTCCTCAATTTTAATCACGTAGGCTGAGTGGACCTCGAACCAGCCCTCAGATGCAGGTAAAAATTCCTGTCCTGCCCAGATTCAAACCCGGGGCATTCGGTAAGAGGCAGGCACGCTACCCCTTCACCACGGGGCCGGCTACAAAGCTGTATACTCATCTCAAATATGTGAGGGGAATAAATTACGCATGGGTAAGCCTGTTAACGTAATGATGACGTTATCCCCACCTTTGCGGTTACAAAGGCGAGTATAATTTAATTATGATGACACTCGTACTGGGAAATATATTTTACAGTAGGTAATAAAGAGGGAGAGACTGACTATCTGCAACCATATATTCCCGTGACTGCTGTCGAATCCGGGATGGGAATAAGCGGAGGTCGAATCTTCTCTTTCGGCTGTGTGGCTTCTAAAACCACAGACGGCATTGAGCAAGGATGCAGTTATGTGTGGGTTATGTTTCACACGGATTGAGGAATGCATTATTGGCATGACGACATCTAAAGGCAGCATCAGCTAGTCAGGAACCTAACCAATAACTGGCTGATTCATCTGTGACGCAATCCAGCGAGGAACAAGTAACGTGAAGGAACATGACGAAACTTGTGTCTGGAATGAGGAACAACCATCGTGCTTCCAGAGATTTTATATTCTCGTCAGCTTTTCGCTTCCCTTCACGACCTGCCCCTGGACGCGTCTAACGACCAATTACCTTCCGGATTGACGAGCGCTATTGTGTTCTACTTTTTGTTACAATCATTGGTTTCGTACGCTTAAGCTGTCCAATGAAATGTTAGAGAGACCGAGCTCGATAGCTGCACTCGCTTAAGTGCGGCCAGTATCCAGTATTCGGGAGATAGTAGGTTCGAACCCCACTGTCGGCAGCCCTGAAAATGGTTTTCCGTGGTTTCCCATTTTCACACCAGGCAAATGCTGGGGCTGTAACTATCTAAGGCCACGGCCGCTTCCTTCCCACTCCTAGCCCTTTCCTGTCCCATCGTTGCCATAAGATGTATCTGTGTCGGTGCGACGTAAAGGAATTGGCACGAAATATTAGAGAGGTGTGCAAATTAATGGAATCAACGCTAAATTGATAAAATTTATATTTTGAGTTTGAAAAAAACTGTACCTATGAAAAGGGATTCTAGTGTGTTTTGGCTATTGCTCTTGGTTTTCTCTTTAAAACCTCCTGAGGCCTGGTATCCTTTTAAGAGGACACTGTTTAAAAATGGATTTTTAATGTTTATAATTAAAAATAAAATAAATAAAAATTGAGCAAATGTTTGTGTTCCAATTTTTTTTTAAATCTTTGACCTTGGTGTGGTATGCTTCTCACTTCACTGTCTCCCACCGAGACACTGTTAGAGAAGTACACACTTATGTGAGATATGACCAAAGGAGAAATGGTCTGGAAGTTCATCAAATCTTCAGAACGCGTTTAAATGATAGCATACACTACACATTGGCCTAAATGCTGTTTATCATTTCTAATAATAAAGCTACAGGGGCCTTCGTAGATCAGGCGACAGCGCGCCTGTCTCTCACCGCAGGATTTCTTGGTTCATATCCCAACCAATCAATGTGAGATTTGTGCTGGACAAAGCGGA
Source organism: Anabrus simplex (assembly GCF_040414725.1). Lineage (NCBI taxonomy): Eukaryota > Metazoa > Arthropoda > Insecta > Orthoptera > Tettigoniidae > Anabrus > Anabrus simplex. Next base: position 1,178,424,055 of record NC_090266.1, read on the forward strand.
GGCGGGACAGGTTATTCTCCGGGTTCTCCGGGTTTCCCTGTCATCCTTCATTCCAGCAACACTTTCCAATATCTTTTTATCTGTCAGTCATTAACCATTGCTCCAAGGGAGTGCAACAGGCTTCGGGAGGATGCACAATTCCTATCCTCGCCGCTAGATGGGGCTACCTTCATTCCATTCCTGAACCTGTCGATTTACTGAAAACACGCCGAGGATTTTCATTTTCAATAGAACTACGCAAGTTTCTTATCAAAGTCCGGCTCCATGGCTAAATGGCTAGCGTGCTGGCTTCTGGTCACAGGGGTCCCAGGTTCGATTCCCGGCATGGTCAGGAATTTTAACCATCTTTGGTTAATTTCGCTGACACGGGGACTGGGTGTATATGATGTCTTCGTCATTATTTCATCCTCATCACGACGCGCAGGTCGCCGACGGGCGTCATATCAAAAGACCTGCACCTGGCGAGCCGAACATATCCTCTGACACTCCCGGCACTGAAAGCCACACGCCATTTCATTTCATTTCTTATCAAAGAGCAAAACTAGAAAAAATAATTAAATGGCTTTTAGTGAAGGGAGTGTCCGAGGATATGTTCAGCTCGCCAGGTGCAGGTCTTTTCATTTGACTCCCGAAGGCGACCTGCGCGTCGTGATGAGGATGAAATGATGATGAATATTACAGATACACCCAGCCCCCGTGTCAGCGAAATTAACCAATGATGGTTAAACTCCCCAACCCTGCCGAGAATCGAACCCGGGAATCAAAACAGGAAAGATTTCACAACCAAAGGGACGAATGAGGAAAGGAAAATTTTATACAAATTCTTCCGTACAAGAGTCCAATAATTTTTGGCGTCAAAATAACGAGTGACAACAAAGCATACCAGCAACAATATTGTGCGCAGGAAAGTAACCAAAATATTCGGAAAATATATATATATAATAGTGTTATCTTGAAATTTATATAATACATAGGCATATTTTAAAGAACATAGATTAATAATAATAATAATAATAATAATAATAATAATAATAATAATAATAACGTCCGAATTCTTGGCTGAATTGTCAGCATACTGGTCTTCTGTTCAGAGGGCCCTGGGTTTGATTTCCGGCAGGGCGAAGGAATTTAACTGCGTATGGTTAATTACCCTGCTTCGGGAAATGGATATTTGTATTCGTCTTAATACACATCTCTTCACATACATACAACACACCACACTACAAACCCCACAGAAACACATAATAGCAAATGCATCCTTTCACCTAGGGGCGTCGTCAGTAAGGGCATCCGCCCGTAAATCTGGTCAAAATTAATATCAAGTGCGACCCCATTAAATTATGAATGAGGCCAGGAATAATAATAATAATAATAATAATAATAATAATAATAATAATAATAATAATAATAATAACAATAATAATAATAATACCGAGCTCGATAGCTGCAGTCGCTTAAGTGCGGCCAGTATCCAGTATTCGGGAGATAGTAGGTTCGAACCCCACTGTCGGCAGCCCTGAAAATGGTTTTCCGTGGTTTCCCATTTCCACACCAGGAAAATGCTGGGGCTGTACCTTAATTAAAGCCACGGCCGCTTCCTTCCCATTCCTAGCCCTTTCCTGTCCCATCGTCGCCATAAGACCTATCTGTGTCGGTGCGACGTAAAGCAATTAGCAAAATAATAATAATAATAATAATAATAATAATAATAATAATAATAATAATAATAATAATAATGATATTGAAGAAATGAAATTAAATCGCGTATGGCTTTTAGTGCTGGGATGTGTCCAAGGACTTCTGCTCGCCAGGTGCACGTCTCTTGATCTGACGTCCATAGGTGACCTGCACGTTGTGATGAGGATGAAAATGGTGATGAAGACGACACATACACCTAGTCCCCGTGTCAGGGATTTAACCAATTATGGTTAAATTTTCCGACTCTGCGGGGAATCGAACCCGAGACCCCTGTGACCAAAGGCCAGCACGCTAACCATTTAGACATAGCGCCGGACATAGTATTCATCATCACCATCATCATCATCATCATCAGCAGCAGCAGCAGCAGAATCATTGTAAGCATTTTAAATTTCCTTTCAAGTACAGTACTACACGCCGGAGTATCGAAATTTCGACTTGAAAATGAATTCTTAAACATTTATTTTTGTTAACATGGACACTGGGTGAGTTGGCCGTGCGGTTAGAGGCGCGCAACTGTGAGCTTGCATCCTGGGGTAGTGGGTTAGAACCGCACTGTCAGCAGCCCTGAAAATGATTTTCGGTGGTTTCCCATTTTCACACCGGTAAAGTACGAAATCACTAATGACAGTGGCGTGTGCGGGCGTTTACGTTACGAATGATGACCGAATGATTCCTCTCTACCTGGTATTCAAAGTCTTTGGGTAAACCACAGTGAAATATTCGTAATGTATGAGTGTGCTTGCGAGTTGGTAATTATAGTAGGTACATAATCGAACTCACAAACACTGGAATAATTAAGAATGTATGCTCTACCTTAATAAAGGCCACGGCCATTTCCTTCCCACTCCTAAGGCTTTCCTATTCCATCGTCGTCATAAGACCTGTGTCGGTGCAACGTGAAGCAATTTGTAAATAATAAAAAAATAACGTGGACCACTTGCATTTAAACACCAGAGTTCAGTCCAGTAACCTTGAACACTAGAGCCGAGTGACTGAACAGTGGAGTTACACCGCCAATCAAGTAGTGAAAGTACGAAATCACTAATGACAGTGGCGTGTGCGGGCGTTTATGTTACGAATGATTCCTCTCTACCTCGTATTTGGGTAAACCACCGTGAAATATTCGTAATTTATGAGTGTGCTTGCGAATTGGTAATTATAGTAGGTACATAATCGAACTCACGATCAGTGGAATAATTAAGAATGTATTTGTACTGCACAACAAATTCGCAGGCAATTAGGGTTGCACTTTTCCCCACTGACATGATTTGGGAAATGAAAGGGTATCAAATTAGGCCTTACATTTTACCAAATGTGTTAATTACCTTCAATAGAATCATGAAAACAGAACCTACTTTCAATATTTATATCTGTTTTCCTTTCTTTGTATTTTTACGGTATGATTATTGCCCGTACTTGATATGTAATTTAATGTCCATGAATAATGCATAAGTTAGTCATTTAATTAATATCGACATGCAGCTCTCTCCTTGATGGAAGAGGATACGGCTCTATTCCAGTTCTTGGAAGGGGATGAGAGTAAATTTCGATATCCAGAACATAAAACATGTCCTGAATGTTTAATGCCCTTCAGCCAATTCTTAACAGATATCACTGTGTCGGAATGTTACGCTGGATGGATTAAGTTTAATATGTTAATAAATCTACTGTTACAAATCTCACTCCTTAAAGGGAACTAACTGTATAAAGATTCAATCCACAACTATGAACATGAAATACTAACATCTATCTGACTGCGTTACTCAGCTGACCGATATCCAGAACTACAGTGAAAGAGAGTGTGAGGAATGGTGATGAACTATTATTATTATTATTATTATTATTATTATTATTATTATTATTATTATTATTATTATTAACAAATACATCGCAATTTCGGAAAATATCCCGGTGGCAAAGTACTTCCAGTAGTGTGATAATAAAGTAAAGTTAAAACATAATTACCCAACAACAACAAAACAACAACAACGACAACAAAATGAGAACAACAAGCAATTCCATGGAAAGAAAAATATTACAAGGAACATTACTAGTTTAACATTGTAAATCCAGTATCACCATATTCAAATTCATACACAACTTAAGGGAAGTTAGGACTGAATTTATAAAAAATAGTAATTATTGATAGAATTGAATGAAATTTGGTTTATGGTCTCCTAATGGTGAAATAAGGCCATGTACCAATTTTCAGAAAAATAGCAACAGAATTTTCTGAGAAATTAACACTTACAATTTAAAATTTTTAAAAATCGATAAGCATAAAAAATGCTCCAGCTGAACAGTTACTTCAAATATCACGTTCAAACCTGGTGTACAGGCAGTTCAAGGTATGGAAAGAATTTTAACAGAGAAAAAGTCTGCATATGTAGTCCATGAATGTGAGGAAAAAATGTGTTTTATGTGTTAATGTTTTTCTCAAATTATGCTAAAAAATACGCATTTGAAGGCTACTATCTTTTAAAGTATCAACATTATAAAAAATTCCTTCTGTTAATATCAAGACAACACAGGTGTTAACAACCCATGAAATTCTCATGGAATTTGAAACCAAATTGGTTCAGCTGGAACACTTTAAATACCTGAAAATGTACACATTTTCGTAAGTAAAAGCCAGTGGATGGGGACTCAACCGGACATTTAAATGTCACGCTAGTACTTTAAAAATGGCGGAACCCGAAAAATACCACCGCCAAATGATCCGCAGGAGTCCGGCGTACAATAATATGCACAAATTGAAAAATCGATAATTTTTACTTTTTTCACCAAAAACTCAGTCCCAGCCTCCCTTAAATACTTCCAGTGCTTAACACTACGGCTTAAAGCACTATAGGCTGAGCTTACTGCTAGCTTAACAATAAAATAGGTTGAATGAAGGTGTTTCAAGAATATGTTAGAAATTCTAGAGAGATGATTTAATATTTGACACGTGTTGCTTTGTATGTTTCTACTTATGATGCTCATAACTGTTATAATTCTTATAATGGGATAGAAACAAAATTTTAAAAAATCATGTAATATTAAACCAAAACTTTAAATAGAGATGTGTGCGAAAACAAAATATTACAAAAATATTATCAAGACAAGAAAGTACATGATAAAGATAAAGGCTGAATAAAGAATGAGCACATGAAAAGAAGAAAAAAAATATATTAAAGTTGAAGAGTAATTGCGACTAGTGTGAAAAAGAATGAAAATCCACAGCCAGGTCATTCAGGAATGGAATGAATGAAGTCCCCATCTAGCTGCGATGATAAGTATTGCTGGTCTGGGGCAATGGTTAATGACTGACAGATGAAATGAAATGATGCTGGAGAGTGTTGCGGAATGAAAGATGACAGGGAATACCGGAGAAAAACCTGTCCCTCCTCTGCTTTGTCCACACAAATCTCACTTGGAGTAACCGGAATTCGAACCACGGAACCCAGCTGTTAGAGGTTGGCGCCCTTCTGCGTGAGCCACGGAGGCTCACGTGAGTAGTGTGATATAACAATAAAATTAATAATTGAATCCCGGATGCTCTAACGGAGGGTATTTTGAATTTCATGTAACAAAGAGTTTCACGTGGTTACGTTCTGTTAGTGATTTCCGATTATGAATGTACTACGTAGAATAAGAGTTCTAACACGGAAATAAATCATTACCGGACTCATGTCCATTATCATATTTTCTTCTTCTACGTGTGAGAAATGCGCGCTGAACGTTTGGCTGCATAATATTATACGTCATCGATTAATATTCGTTTCACAATCCAGATATTACTTTATGCAATATATAGATAAAGAAGCATTATTTCCCTTTTCTTTCCATCGATTTGCTACAAAAAATTCGCATGCATGTTGCGTTCTGATTCATTGACAGAACTTCAGATGAACCCATGATTCAGCTGCTGTTGGTTTCTCTCAGTGTATCTCTCACTTTTGTAGAAAAAGGTACTCCACGCTATTGGTGGAAACCTGAATAACCGAGCTCGATAGCTGCAGTCGCTTAAGTGCGGCCAGTATGCAGTAATAGGGAGATAGTGGGTTTTAGCCCCACTGCCGACAGCCCTGAAGATGGTTTTCCGTGGTTTCCAATTTTCACACCAGGCAAATGCCGGGGTTGTACCTTAATTAAGGTCACGGCCGCTTCCTTCCACTTCCTAGGCCTTTCCTACCCCATCATCGCCATAAGACCTATCTGTGTCGGTGCGACGTAAAGCAAATAGCCAAAAAAAAAAAAAAACCTGAATGGCAGTTCTTGCCCTTGTTGAAACAATGTATAATGGCGAATGATTACAATATGATAAATAAATAAATGAATAAACAAATAAATACCTAAATCAATAAATCAATTAATTATTTTTTACCATGTGTTTTATGTCGCACCGACACATGTAGGTCATATGGCGATTATGGGATGGGAAAGGACAAGGAGTGGGAAGAAAGCGATCGTGGCCTTGCTTAATGTGTGTGAAAATGGGAAACCTCAGAAAACCATCTTCAGGGCTGCCGACAGTGTGGTTCGAACCCACAATCTCCCGAATGCAAGTGCGCAGCCGCGCGCACCTAACCGCATGGCCACTTGCGGTAAATAAATAAATTAATAAATAAATATCAACAAATACCTACACCATGTTGGCATTGAACGAGAATAAACGTCGGAAATATTCAATAGCAGCAATTTATACGTTCATTTTTCCAGTTTCTTTACGTCGCATCGACACAGGTGGCTCTTACGGAGACGATGGGTTAGGAAGGGGCTAGGAGTGGCCTTAATTAAGACCTAGCATTTGCCTTACGTGAAAATGGGAAACCATGGAATGTACACGTTTATTTCTCATGAAATACCTCAGCAAAATTTTGTTATTTGATCAGAATATTAACGTTACACTGTATGACATGTAAAATATTAGTAGAGAAAGTATTCTCTTTCATTTTATATTTGGCATTCATATATTCATGGCAATTTTTCTATCGTTACTATCAGTGGTGCGTCTGATGAGTGAGAGACGGAGATGGTGTAATCAATCCTAGGTCCATATGCTGTCTGAAATTTGACACCCTTGCAGGATCAGCCAATAAGGCGAAAACGAGAAAGGAATTATCCATATTACTCTACTCAAACTAAGGACTACACTGTTGAATAAGATGGTGCTCACCGAGAGAGATGGTCATGCGGCTAGAGGCATGCAGCTGTGAGCTTGAATTCGGGAGATAGTAGGTAAGAACCCCACTGTCGGCAGCCCTGAAAATGGTTTTCCGTTGTTTCGCATTTTCACAACAGGTATTTCATGAGAAATAAACGTGTACATTCCATGGTTTCCCATTTTCACGTAAGGCAAATGCTAGGTCTTAATTAAGGCCACGGGCTCATCCTTCCCACTCCTAGCCCCTTCCTATCCCATAATTAAGGACACGGCCGCTTCCTTCCCACTCTCAGCCCCTTCCTGTCCCGTCGTCGCCATAAGACCTATCAGTGTTGGTGCGACGTAAATCAAGTCTCAAAAAGAGATGGGGCACAAATGCACTAATTGCAATAATTCAAGTGTTAATGTCCTAATTTATTTGCTAGATCACATTCAGTACTGTGAGTTTATCATATACAGTACAATAGTAGGTACCTCACAAGACTGGCATGAACTACAGTCTCCTGTAAAATATGTTCACATACATATACTACTCTTACAAATAATTTTTTTTTGGCCTTTTACTTTCCTATCGTATCATATCTATCATATATCCTTTCCTAAGACCGAGAGAGTCGGTCGTGCGGCTAGGGGCACGCGGCTGTGAGCTTGAATTTGGGAGACAATAGGTTCAAATCCCACTGTCGGCAGCCCTGAAGATTGTTTTCCGTGGTTTCCTATTTTAACACCAGGCGAGTGCTGGGGCTGGACCTTAAATAAGGCCACGGCCGTTTCCTTCCCACTGCTAGGCCTCTCCCATCCCATCGTCGCCATAAGGCCTATCTGTGTCGGTGCGACGTGAAGCATATTGTAAAAATTTTTTTCCTAAGTTCGCTGACTGAATGGCGTTGCACTCCAGACGAATTACAAATTAATCCTTCACTGCAGAATCCACTAATATAGTTAGGACAGAAGATTTTGTGACCAAGCACTGCGTGCAAGGGGTGGTGTCCAGCCAGGGTGTTCTATTGCTCTTTGTTAAGGAAGCTCCAACTGTTATTGCTCGTTGCATTATGAAATTGAAATACCCCGTAATTGTATAGAATATGCTTCATTCATTTTGCCTAGATAGGGTAAAGTTAATAGTAATTCATTACGCAATACCGAGCGAGTTGGCTGTGGAGTTAGGGTCGCGCAGCTGTGAGCTGCAATAAGGAGATAGTGGGTTCGAGCCCCACTGCTGGCAGTCCACAAGATGGTTTTCGGTCGTTGTCCATTTTCACACCAGGAAAATCCTGGGGCTGTACCTTAATTGAGGCCACGGCCGCTTCCTTCCCACTCTTAGTTCTTTCCTATCCCATTGTTGTCCGACTCGTTGGCTGAACGTTCAGCGTACTGGCCTTCGGTTCAGTGGGTCCCGGGTTCGATTCCCGGCCAGGACGGGGATTTTAACCTTAATTGGTTAATTCCAGTGGCACGGGGGCTCGGTGTATGTGTTGCCTTCATCATTATTTCATCCTCATCATGACGCGCAGGTCGCCTACGGGAGTCAAATCGAAAGATCTGCACCTGGCCAGCCGAACCCGTCCTGGGATATCCCGGCACTAAAAGCCATACGACATTTCATTTTCATTCCATTGTTACCATAAGACCTATCTTTATCGGTGCGACGTAAAGCAGAGTGTAGAAAAAGAGAAGAAGAATCATTACTCCTTCCGCTAACCACATTACTCTGAGCAACAGTCATCCGTAGTTGCCTTAACTTGACCCGTTCTCAAGTGGAGAGGGCCGGGCTGAGTGGCTCAGACGGTTAAGGCGCTGGCCTTCTAACCCCAACTTGGCAGGTTCGATCCTGGCTCAGTCCGGTGGTATTTGAAGGTGCTCAAATACGACAGCCCCGTGTCGGTAGATTTACTGGCACGTAAAAGAACTCCCGCGGGACTAAATTCCGGCACCTCGGCGTCTCCGAAGACCTTAAAAAAGTAGTTAGTGGGACGTAAAACAAATAACACTATTATTATTATTATTATTATTATTATTATTATTATTATTATTATTATTATTATTAAGTGGAGAAGGACTAATAAGAGTTTGATTCCGGTCCAAAAATTCAAACTGGAACATAATATGGCACAAATATGTTTCTATGTGGTTAGCACAGTGATTTTCTCTCATTGGTTGGCCGGCAGGCGTGCCCATGTTATCGGCCGCTTGTTGACTCATCACTCCCCGCCCCGCGGCATAGCAACAAGCACAGCACTTCGCTCACTTTATCCGTGCATGACATGAGATAAATAAAGTTAAGAAAATAAGAATTTAGAAAATGAGTGATTAAGAATTAAGAAAATAAGGTCGTACCTTATGACAGGAGATGCTTAACATTTTCATAGCCGGCCATGCTGAGGTCTTAGAAACCCCGGCTTCTTGCATAAGTCGTCTTAGGGATTTTGTAGGCGTATGTTCTAATCTTTCAGCGATTTCATTTACTTTTTCCTCGTTAAGTACACTTTTTTAACACTTCACTTCTTATCGAGTAAAGAACCAATTCCTCTCAATTTGTTTACGAGTTTCCGCACGGTCTCTCTATGTGGAGGGCGTACAACTAGAAGTTGTGTTACAAATCGCCTAATGACTTCCCTAACAAGACTCAGTTTCCACATAATTATTATGCATAAATACCCTTTCCTGTACCGTGTACACATGTGGATGCATTATGTGAATTATACCCCGAAGTAACACTTCACAACTCGAGAAAAGTTGGAGCGACAGATCAACACTTAATACACGTTCTAAGCACGGACCTGAACTGTGAAGTGCGGGCATTCTCGTGATGTGTAACGGGCAATGATGAGACAACGGGAGGCAGATAAGCTGGGCGCGCCTGCCGGCCAACCGATGCGAGAAACTCACTGTGTAACACCTTTTGATCCTTTAGAAGCAAAATTTTATCTCCTTGGCTTAAAAGTGATCGTAACAGCCTTTGTTTCTCAGGGTCACAGGTTCGATACCTGACCGGGTAAGGGGTGTTTATTTTGGTTAATTCCTCTGATTTTGGGACTGTGTTTGTCTTAACGAACACCTCTTCATTTAAACGCAACACACCACACTGCTGACTATCGGAGAAATAGTATCTTACAGTAAAACTGGAACTATTCCACATTTGCGACGGAGATCGCACCCGTGACTACTCTAGGGCGGAGGAAGAATGGCATAAGTAGGCTCCCTCAGCAGCAAATTAAGTTATTGTTTACGAAGAATTAACTTTATATTGTTTTCCTAATAGCATGAAATGGTACATCTCCAACCATGAATTTCTAAACAATCCTTATCTATGCAAGTTCATGAACAAATATATAGCAGCATATAATAAGAATTCAGAATCATCCAGAGTATTTAATCGATCTTTAATTGAGGTTTCATTCTGAATTCTGATGACGTTTCACATTGCAGTTCAGTCATTAATTCCAGCCGAAAGAACATCCTCCCGGGTAATTTTAATACTATTGAACCTACTGTACAATACTTCAGGGCATTGACGTTCTGTTCCAGTTACATAGGGCATTTTAATGTCCCTGCACCCATTTCGTCACCACAGAGTTTTAAATAGAGAAAGTCTCCTCTGCACTGACAGAGCCAATTTCCTCATTAACAATGGATAACGCCTGGTTCAGTCCGTGCCAAATTCACCGAGTGGCAATGATGAGATCATGCCAGTAAATGGAAAAGTCTATCTATAACAGGACGTAGTCTGGAAATGAACCAGAAGGATTTAGGATGCATATTTCTGTATCATTCGACCTGTGACGTGTAAAAGTTTTCTCCTGGTTCCAGCGTATTGAAAATGCTTCAGGGACCTGTAAAAGCTTCAAATATTTACATGATTTCTCCCGATTTTAAGTGATATTGAATATAGATTAATAGCAATATTTCAATAAGGAACGAAACTCTATTACACAAATACAGTTATAGTACTTGGTGCTGCTGCTAATAATAATAATAACAATAATAATCATAATAATAATAATAATCAAAGTACACGTACAAGAAATTAACTTCGCAGAACACATCATAAGAATTCGCGGAGCCTTCGGAACATTAGTACCTGAGCAAAAATTTATGAAGAACTCTAAAAAGAAAACTGGTGAGAAATGGTCAGCTGAAAGCAAGAAATAGGCAAAGTGAATTAAACTTTGGGAGGATTAAGAAGGCGAAACACATCAAGCAAACTAACAATTTAAACACACTTCTTGAATGAGCAAAACGAATGATGATGATGATGATGATAATAATATTAATAATAATAATAATAATAATAATAATAATAATAATAATAATAATAATAACAGTAACGAAACATTCTTCGGAATATTTATTGGGTAGACAAGATAAGTGGCATCTGGATGAAGAGACCGCAGAACGATCTCTATGAAAAAATAAACACCATTAAGCTTGAAATCAGAAAACGCCGAGCAATGTTTTACACACATACTTGCAGAATGCACAACTTCAGAACGGCAAAGAAACTACTCAGCATCGTAACAAAGAGTGAATGCGGTACGGAATGGCTAAAAGAGGTTCAGAGGGACCTACAACAGATCAACATAGCGAATCTCGAGGAACGAGTGCCGAAATCAAATCACAAATGTCAAATTTGAGTCAAGAATATCACGACTACCTGGGAAAAACTGGACAGAGGAGCGGAAGAGGAAGCATTCAGAGAGGATGACGAGATTTTGGGATGAAAAGGGGAAAAACATGCTAAGATGGCATAATGTGTTCAAGTTCAATCGCTCTCCTTAAGGGGACAAATCCACGTGTGCTACGCAGATCTCACCCGCGACCCACAGGTGTAGAAAACCGGTAGAAAAATAATAGTAAACAGAAAAATAATAATGATAATAATAATAATAACAATAATAATAATAATATCTTCATGTCCGCCTCTGTGGTGTAGTGGTTAGTGTGATTAGCTGCCACCCCCGGAGACCCGGGTCCTATTCCCGGCTCTGCCACGATATTTGAAATGTGGTACGAGAGCTGGAACGGGGTCCACTCAGCCTCGGGAGGTCAAGTAAGTAGAGGTGGGTTCGATTCCCATCTCAGCCATCCTCTAAGTGGTTTTCCGTCGTTTCCCACTTCTCTTCCAGGCAAATGCCAGGATGGTACCTAACTTAAGGCCACGGCCGCTTCCTTTCCTCTTCCTTGTCTATCCCTTCCAATCGACCCATCCCCACACAAGGCCGCTGTTCAGCATAGCAGGTGAGCCCGCCTGGGTGAGGTACTGGTCATTCTCCCCAGTTGTATCCCCCGATCGAGTCGGCAGAGGTGGGAACCCTCGCTGAGTCCGAGGGAAAATCCGACCCTGGAGGGTAAACAGATTAAGATAGATAGATAGATAGATAGATAGATAGATAGATAATATTTTCATTAACGTCGCTTTAAGTGACAGATTTTATCACACGCTGTAATATCGGAATTTTGTCTCGCAAGAGTCCTTTAATCCTACCAGAAATCAACGACAAGGCTGAATTGTTGCATGTTCCCAACCTCAGCCAGGATCGAACCCGCTATTTTAGGAACAAAAGAACGACTAACCGACTGTGCCACTAATATCGGGAGACATTTGTGACTTCAATACTCTGACTGGCCGTTGCTGAAATTATTGTTTACCAGTGGTTGACATGACCTGAAAATACTCCTGTCATTGGACTTTAGGTTAGCAGTCCGTTTCCTTTCTTGAACACTGCTATTGTACAGCCCTGAGTACACAATGGGTCAGGAAGACGCAACACTTGCTGCGGCAACATTCCTCAACTCAAGCCCATGTTGGGAGGACAACTTTCCGCTTTGATTACTCGCTTATCCAGTGTAGCATTTGTCTTCGATTGAGATGGAACCTAAGCAAGCGGGATGTAAGAGGTGTAACGATACGGTGACGTGAAGGGAGACTTGAGTTCTCCATTCTCCAGTCAGTATGCGTCATGCCTCCTCACCGTAACAGCGCTGAATTTTAACCCTGCATATTCACACTTACTTTCTGTTACTCATTGCCTGCTACACTCAGGGGGTCTCAAAGATCCAAACGTTTGAAACCAGGAACAGTCGCACGAGGGACAAGTGTCACGCACGTGTATTCTTCATTTCATTGTTAGTTCATTTACCCCATGTTCGCTCGTCTTTGATTACTTTTCAGGGACATTGTCACCAATAAAATCTGACGATTATACCATATTAGTTTGATTAGCTGCAACCCACGGAGGCCCGGGTTCGATTCCCAGCTTTGCTACGAAATTTGAAAAGTGGTACGAGGGCTGGAACGGGGACCACTCACCCTCGGGAGGTCAACTGAGTGTGGGTTCGATTCCCACCTCAGCCATCCTGGAAGTGTTTTTCCGTGGTTTCCCACTTCTCCTCTAGACAAATGCCGGGATGCTACCTAACTTAAGGCCACAGCCGCTTCCTTCCCTCTTCCTTGCCTGTCCTTCCCAACTTTCCCATCCCTCCACAAGGCCCCCGTTTAGCATAGCAGGTGAGGCCACCTGGGCGAGGTACTGGTCATCCTCCCCTGTTGTATCCTCCGACCCAGAGTCTGAAGCTCCAGGACACTGCCCTTGAGGCGGTAGAGGTGGGATCCCTCGCTGAGTCCGAGGGAAAAAACAACCCTGGCCGTGGCCTATAAAGGGATCCCTCCTGGCATTTGCCAAGGTTAAGGAGATTTTTTAGGGGCGGCTTGGCCGAAGCGGTAAAGGCGTGCTCGGTTCGCCCGGAAGGACGTGGGTTCGAATTCCCGTCATTAAGTCGTAAAATTTAAGAAACGAGATTTCTACTTCCGGAGGTGCATATGGCCCTGAGGTTCACTCTGCCTACACCAGAAATGAGTAGCAGGTTAATTCCTGGGGGCAAAGGCGGCCGGGCGTACAGCTAACCATCACGTGCCGAGGTTAACAATGGTGGAAGCGTTTACCTTCTGTACGGAGGTGACTTTGCTTTGCTTTGCTTTTAAGGAGATTTGTTAATGTTGAAAACATTTCTTAGCACACAAAGTAGGGGTCCCCTTTCATCGAAACACGTAAAATTAAACAATTTCCTCAATTGTGTCGAAAGATGAAGGGCTAAAGGGCACGGAAAGTTTTCAAATTTTGAGTCGTGGATAACTCTATCAAACTAAAAAAAAATGTCAAAAATCACTTCCGGCCTAAATGCAGGTCTGGATGAACAGCCTAAAATCGCTTGTTTCCTTACTCGTTTCCTGTTTTATTGAAACCCCAGCCAAATGAACTCATTTACATAATTTTTCCTGTAATGTGTTCCTTGGTTCAATACCATCAGGCACTTTTGAATTTTTTTGAAAAGTGTCCATACAGACTATTAGTCCAGTCAAGATGTACATCCGTGCTTGCGAAAGGTCCGCTCGTTCTGAATTCTAAACTAATATTAAAAAACCAGATTTGCAATTTCCAAAGGGCTGTGCGAGCTGCGATGTACCCAAAAAACCATGAAATTTTCGGACTTTTTAAAGGTTTTGCTCAATATCTCAGTAAAGGAAGGGTTTGACCGGTATCATCACTCCATATACTTTTAAAGTAGACTAAATTTTCTACAATTTGAGACCAGGGGTAGCTCCACACAGCCACTGGTTCCCATGATACAGTTCTTCGAAAATAGGCAACTTTTTCCAAAAAGTGAATTTTTTCGGAATGGTCACATATTTTGTGAAATATCTTCTAAAATACGCATCTCACGTAAAATATTAAGTTGTAGTAAATTCAATTACCTTTCATTTGAGACCAGACTGGTACCTATAGGCCCAACGGTTCTCTCAAAAATGGCAGATAACAAAAAACAGTCATGGGTTTTGGGGAGAAATGCAAATAAACTGTTCTCAGGTCTTCTCATTGTTTTGTTTAACAAACAGTTAAAAAATTGTTTGATGAAAAAAAGAAAAAGGTAATATACCTATCGGGAATTATGTCATCGTCAAACATTGTTTTATAAACCTACATACTAAAATGCTTGTACAAACATCATGGTACCTACTATAAGGACAAATTACATTTACACAAAAAAGAAAAGTAATATAAATCATGTAGGTATTTTATTTTGATTGCCAAATCATGCCTTTCCTTTCTCATAGATGGGCCGGGCTTGGGCTCGCACGAAGATGGTGTCTGGATGGCTGTGATGGACGCTGGGATAGGCGCCCAGTCTGTAGTCGGGTCATGTTCATCGTCCGAGCATTTCAGATCCACATCCGGAACGTTAATGCACAATTTGCCACCGCATGACTGCTCGTTAAAGTGACAAACGTCTTATACCTCAGGGAATCCAAAGTATCCCATATAGAGCCAAAAAGCACTTGATGCCTGCAACTCTCATGGCTTGTGGGGTGGAGTCTGGCCGAAGAAAGACTTCCACGTGCTCAGCAAGTGGTTCACTCTTGCTCAGGAGTGTTGTGATTTTGGTCTTTCCTTGGCCAAATGGTGCTGAGAGGGTAAACACGTGGGTGAATAGTACCGTCCCTGGTGATCGCTGGGAGTCCTGGTGGTTGTAAAGTAGTAACAGCAACCAGCTTCGCCCTTCGTGCTCTTCTGAAGGTAGACGTTTTTCTCTTCAGCGCCTAAACCGTTGAGAAGAACGAGCAGGTCGACGTCTTCTCCAACTATTACGCCCCGATCGGCTACTGTTCTTTTTGAAAGCGCCGTCATGACGATCTCTAGATCCGCATCTTCTTCGGCAACAGCCACTTCTACTCCCTCCTTCTGAAAGGCATCACAAAGAAGAGTTATTAGGCGTCTCTTGTTGTTCTCATTGCCCAATACATGCTCTTGAGCAATTTGAATTACTGTTTTTTCATCGAACATCAGTTCGTAGTTGGAATGAGCTGCGTAGCGCCGGAGTCGTTCCGCTGTTTTGGTGGGGTTTTTTTTTGGGGGGGGGGGGGGGTAGATCTTCGGGGTAGCCGTCAGAAACGGTGGAGACGTTCTTCTCAAAGTGGTTGCGGACGAAGGTGGTATTACGCGCCAAAAGTGCTTGAACTGTGCTCTTGCACTGCCGCATGACCTTGTGCAAGAGGTAACCACCATCCAAAACGACGTGAGTGCTGGCATCTATCGGCGTGTGTCTGGAAAGAGTAGTGAAGGCATAGTACAGAGTGGATTTTGTGTCCCTGCGCATTGAACAGACATCGGGAACGGTTCCAACTCATACTTGAAGTTATCCTTTAAATCCTCAGGACCTGTCAGAAAACCACTACTGATAGAAAGCAAGCTGTCAGTTTTAAGAAATGAAGGGTGAAGAGCAAACCAGTTTTTGAGTTTTTCCTCATCACTGTTATCTCGGACGATTCTAGAAGGTCTCACGTCTACATGCTGCTCCCCAGTAGGATAAGAGATGCTGCAAAAACTTTCAAGCTCTTCACATATGTTCACCATAAACACCATTCCTGTTGTCCACCTTGCCAGCACACTGTCTTCATGGATCGCATTAGCTTCTGTTCAATTGTTAGGTCTGACCACAACCCAGACCAAAACTTGTCAGACCGGCGAATGGTGAATGATCCTTTTGTGAACATGTCGTATTCACTTTTTTCCATCCGATCTTGTAGAGGCATCATATCCTGAAGGTAGAGGTGCGCGCTCTTAGCGTACAAAATAATGTCCAGTTGCGTGGACAAAAGGGAGCATGTTGTGGACAGTGTACAAATGAAGGTTGCAATAAAAATTATTAAAATCATAAAACCATAAAAAGACGTGAGAACAATTTATTTGTATTTCCCCCAAAACCCACTTATGACTCTTTTTGGTTGTTTGCCGTCCTTGAGAGAATAGCTGGGCTTACAGATACTACTCTGGTCTCAAATAAAAGCAAATTAAATTTACTACAACTCCATTTCATATAATATTTGACGTGGGATGCATATTTTAGAAGATATTTCACAAAATAAGTGACTATGTCGAAAAAATTCACGTTTTGGAAAAAAAATCCCTATTTTTGAAGAATTGTATCTTGGGAACCAATGGCTGTATAGAGCTCGCCCTGGTATCAAACTGTAGCACATTTAGTCTACTTTAAAATTGTATAGAGTGACTATACTCGTTAGACCCCTCCTTCACTGAGATATTGAGAAAAACCCGAAAAAAGTCCGAAAATGTCATGGTTTTATGGATACACCGCCGCTCGCACAGCACTTTCGAAATAGCAAATCAGGTATTTTAATATTGGTTTAGGTCCTAACAACATATAAAAAATTCAGAACGACCGGACCTTTTGCAAGCACGACCCCCTTTTCATGTTTAACTTGACTGGACTAATAGTTATAAGGGCTTTAGTGAAATTCTGCATTGACACACATTAGAAAAAGACAAAATGCTAATCTAATCGACTGGATAACGATGATTAAGAAAAGGATTGTAATTTTTAGGAATAAATAAATAGGATATTCTGGTACTTTATTACACTTTATTTACCTCAAATTCGTAGCTCATATCGTTAGCACCGGGCGAGCTGACCTTTCATGTGGGAGATAGTGGGTTCGAATCCCACTGTCAGCAGCCCTGAATATGGTTTTCCATGGATTCCCATTTTCACACCAGGCAAATGCTGGGGCTGTACCTTAATTACCGCTACGGCCACTTCCTTCCCAGTCCTAGGCCTTTCCTTTCCCTTTGTCACTATAAAACCTATCTGTGTCAGTGCGACGTAAAGCCAATTGCAAATCCTTACGATTTTTTAAACATTTGTTTAACTTCGCCCTAACAGTCCGACTCCATAGCCAAATGATCAGCGTAATGACCTTTGGTCTGGGGAGTCCCGGGTTCGATTCCTGGCTGGGTCGGAGATTTTGACTTTCATAGGTTAATTCCAGTTGCCCGAAGGCTGCGTGTACGTGCCGTTTTCATCATTATCTCATCCTCATCGTGACGCGCAGGTCGCCTACGGGAGTCAAATTAAAAAAAGACCTGCACTTGGCGAACCGAACATGATAATAATAATAATGTTATTTGCTTTACGTCCCACTAACTAATTTTTAAGGTATTTGGAGACGCCGAGGTGCCGGAATTTAGTCCCGCAGGAGTTCTTTTACGTGCCAGTAAATCTACCGACACGGGGCTGTCGTATTAGAGCACCTTCAAGTACCACCGGACTGAGCCAGGATCGAACCTACCAAGTTGGGGTTAGAAGGCCAGCGCCTTAACCGTCTGAGCCACTCAGCCCGGGGAACAGAACATGTCCTCGGACACTCCCGACACTAAAAGCCGTACGCCATTTCATTTCATTATTATTATTATTATGATTATTATTATGATTATTATTATTATTATTATTATTATTATTATTATTATTATTATTATTATTATTATTATTATTATTATTATTGCACTAACACATCGAAGGTTTTCGGCAACAGACGGAGAGGAAAGTGCTGGGATTGGGAAGGTAGCGGCCGTGGCCTTAATGAAGTTACAGCCCCAGCATTTTCCAGGTGTGAAAAAGAGAAACCACGGAAAACCATCTTCAGGGCTGCCGACAGTGGGATTCGAACACACTATAACCCGAATGCGAGCTCACAGCTGCGCGCTCCTAACCGCACCGCTTCCTTCCCATTCCTAGGCCTTTCCTCTCCCATCGTCGGTGCGACGTAAAACAAATAGCAAAAATAATAATTTATCAATTTTATTCAAAGGCATTAGTTCAAACATCACCGCATCAGACGCGAACACCCTCACCACATAGAGACAGAACCGAGCTCGATTTGTTTAGCTTACTTTTTCATTCTGACATGACGGTGCGGTCAAGGCAGGCATTGCAAAGTGTAGTGTTCCAGGTTCGTTTCACTTTCACCGTTAGCTTTAGATTTTAAAACTTTAGAAAAGTAAACTCACATGTTGTCCAGCACGGTGGTTGTGGAAGAAAATGTGACCTGAAATGAAGATATGCTTGTCTTTTTTGTCATCTTATCGATGAATCTGTATTTATTTGCTTTTTGGCCGCGTTTGTACGGGTTCCAAACCCAGGAGGTAAACACCGGGGTTCACTCGTGCTTTGTGGACAGCAAAGAAGAGGAAATGGGTTCAATAATTAAAATGATTTTCTATAATGTTTTGCTTCGACTTTCGGTGAAACTAAGGAGTTAACTTTCTGGAAACTTATATTTATTTTATCCGTATTCAATCTTATCCATCGCAAGAACGAATTTGTGGTCTAAAGGCATCAACGTCCGACATATTCTAGTGGCACACAATCATGAATTCGTCATAAATAAATCAGTTGATTTTTAATTGGTAGTGCAATAATAATAATAATAATAATAATAATAATAATAATAATAATAATAATAATAATAACTGAAGATATTTCGGCAATTTTTGGTACTCACAAACATGTTAATTTCATGTCTTTAGACCACAAACTCGATCTTTGCGATGGATAAGATTGCCTACGGACAAAACGAATTTAAGTTTTCAGAAAGCTATGCAATTACTTTCACTGAAAATCTGAAGTAAAACTTCATGGAAAATTACTTTATGGATTGAATCCATTTGCTCCTCTTTTTGTTTTTTGTTTTCCACAAAGATGAATGAACCACAGTGTAAACCTTGTACAAAGTTATGAATCCTCCTGGGAATGAAACTCGTGCCGACGTGTCACACAGTGAATAAATACAGATTCATCGAAAAGTTGTCCGGCTCCATGGCTAAATGGTTAGCGTGCTGGCGTTTGGTCACAGGGGCCCCGGGTTCGATTCCCGGCAGGGTCGGGAATTTTAACCATTGGTTAATTTCTCTGGCACGGGGTCTTGCTGTATGTATTGTCTTTATCATCATTTCATCCTCATCACGACACGCAGGTCGCCTACGGGAGTCAAATCAAAAGACCTGCACCTGGCGAGCCGAACCCGTCCTGGGATCTCCCGGCACTAAAAGCCATACGCCATTTCAGTTCATCGAAAAGTTGACACACCGAGCTCTATAGCTGCAGTCGCTTAAGTGCGGCCAGTATCCAGTATTCGGGAGATAGTAGGATCGAACCCCACTGTCGGCAGCCCTGAAGATGGTTTTCCGTTGTTCCCCATTTTCACACCAGGCAAATGCTAGGGCTGTACCTTAATTAAGGCCACGGCCACTTCCTTCCAAGTCCTAGTCCTTTCCTGTCCCATCGTTGCCATAAGACATATCTGTGTCGGTGCGACGTAAAGCCAATAGCAAATAAAAAAAAAAAAAAAAAAAGAAGTTGACAAAGAAGAAGACATAGCAAATCTTCCTTCAGGTCAGGTTTCGTTCTTTTCTATTTTGTCTAGTGTTTTGTAACAAGAAACAAAGGAAGGTTGCGCCCGTTAGGAACGAAATCGCAGGAGTGCATGTATTGTACATGAACAGAACTCACGTCGCCAAGCCGCCAAAATAAAGATATCTGCACAGTATTAATCGCCTGGCAAATTATCGCTAATATCGTGTTTTACTGAAACGTGTTGATATACACGAACGGATTGACCGGTTTGTTGGGTCTAACAAGTTGGCCATGTCTGATATACATTCCCGCCATTCCATACCGTCACACTTCTGCTAGAATGAATTAATGACATCGTTCTTTGGATTACTTAACGTAAGTAGTATTCCCTACAAGCTGTCGGATCCATCGTCGACACACTAGTTTTCCTAGAGTCCGAGTTTTAGTGCCATCTGGAGGAGATGAGTGATGGCAGAAGGATCAGAGCACACCTAATTATCAAGAGTCCATGTAACGTTATTATTGACTGAAGGGACCCAGAAAAATCCACCTCAGCTTTGCTTTTATCCAATCATATGTTCTATCGGACTCCCTCAGAGAAATTTTGATTTCATTCGGCAGAGTGATATCAGGCCATCTCAGGCCCGAAGGAGTATTTAATTTTTCTCTCTATCCATCATGACTCCTTCCGTCAATGTTCGCGTGAGCGTTCCTTCAACTTTTCATTTCGATAACCTCACCCCTCATCTTGCCTAGTACGCCTCATTTTGGTGCTGCCATTGGTTTTTGCGGTTTCCTTATAACCGCATAACCTATTTGAGGATCCAACCAGCCTCTGGGCTGATGACCTAACAGACAGACAGAATCTTAATCAAAAACATGCGTTTTTGCGCCTAACAAAACAGTTACAAGAATCACCAAGACCACCACCACCACCGGCAGTTACCATGTTGGCATTACGCCTGGACTATACTTCTATGTCGGCTACATTCGCCATTGATGGACTAAGCAATACAATTAGCATTTTTTAAATATCTCTGTTATTATTACGCACACGGCAAAAATGGAGGCCTATCTGATAAAAGAAGCTCAAATTTTTAATTTCTACAAATTTTATTATGTACAGTTTTTCGTTAACAAGAACCTCGTTTATCCGGCCCTCATTAATCCGAATCTCCGGTTTATCCGGATCGAAAATAATAAAAATTAACTTTTATTTGTAGAGTATTTCTTTTACGGCGTACATTCTTCTTGAATGTATTTTCCGCCAATGATAGTTAAGGACAGGAATTGGAAGTAATTCGGCCGCGGTCTATCAAAGGTACGGCACCGTCCCGGCATTTGCCTGGAATTGAGAATGGGAAACCGTGGACTCTTCTGAGTTCCTTGACACATTTGCACGCATTCCCGGATGCTCCGACGTGGATGTGAACGACGTAAATGACTGGTTGAAAAATGACTGTGATATATGAGAAGTTTTCTTATAAAAGTTACAGTTTAAAAGTTCATTCACAAGATGTTCAGAATTAGGCGAGTCAATGAAGTAGATCTGCATTGCTCTGTACAACAATAATTTTTTTTTATTTTTTCAGTTTTGAATTATTTTCTTAAATCAGTCAATAAAAGTTTCAATGATGAGAACGTCTTTCGACGTCAACTGACACGAGAGGTAAATACTTGAATGATGCTTCTTTTTGTGCAGAGTAGTTCGGAAAATCCTCTGACGGTTCGGACTCGCCACGCAGCATCCTCTCCAAGTCCAACGCTGTACTCCAACCGGGATTTCGAGCCAGCACAAAAGAATGATAGAGAAAACCTCGAAAATGAGAAGATTTTAAACATTTCAACTCGTCTGACCTCTTCAATTGCCCTATGATTTTCAGCGTAATACAAGGCAGCCAAGATCCAAGTTCCCCATCGCGTCGATATGGGCTTGGGAGGTAAAGGGAGCTCTGGATGCATCGTCTTGAAGGCACGGACGTGAGAAGGAGCCTTGACGAAAGTTTTCTTCACTGAGGAAATAACGCTGGACGATTTTTCGCGCAGCTCCTCAGCAACTCTGTGCATTGTATGAGCAAGACAAGTATAACATGTAACATCTTCGGGTAGAGAAGCTTGAGTCTCTTCCCAGCCTTAATCATGTAGGGAGCAGCGTCAGTCACCAATGCGAGTACTTTGTTTACCTCCTCATCTGAAAAGGTTGGCAACAGCAAGCCTGAAACAGGAATATACTACATAAAATGAAGGGTGAACCGTTCAGTTAATGGGATTCTGACATGTCGTAGGACTGTAAGAGATATTTAACTATCAGAACGATCAGAGTCTTCACTGAGCATACGTAGAATACATTGAACTTATAGTCAGACTGCACTTATTCTCCTTTGGCAAAACGCTCGAAAAATAAATTAACAAAAATATACTTACGCAGAGCTGCTTGCACTGTTCGCGCAATGGTACCATAGTTTGTCACATCTAGCTCCCTGCACAGAATTAGGTGGCCCTTCCCCGGTTCACTGGGACTGAGTTTTCCAACAATAACGTTGGCCATTGATCTTCCACAACTGTCTGTGATCTCGTCGATAGATAACCAAATTGGGTGGCTCCTGATGTCGTCCCTGATTGCGTGTAGAACCTGGTGAAGAAAGTACCTGAATGAATATTCTTCGTGGAATGAAGGTATTATCGAGTGATTACCTTCATTACGACAGACCCAGATCCTTGTTAAAATTACTTCTAAATTGTTTAAACGAGAATGCGGAATACGGCAATCGAGCATGAATTCATACCTTTTCATACTATGAAAAAACGTAATTTTTACGGAGGGGCGACTCAAGAGGCAACTCTCTTCCTGCAAAGTCCTTGAAGAGAGCTCTAATCTCAGCATGTTCGACCATGTAGAGGGGTATGTTAGCGCTTAAAAACGCCTTACAAACTCTGGAAGAGAACTCGTCCGAGTGCTGTTGCTGATTGAACAAAGGTTGTATCAGCGCTTGTTTCTTCGATTTCCTTTTTTTAAATTCTTCAACTTTTGCTCAGTGCCAACTTGCGGCTTTATGTTGGGAAAATTGAAAACCCTTCGAAATCTTGATCTGAAAATAAGTAGGTAGGTACGCATAAGTGAGAAAAAATACATTAAATGAACAAAAATAAAGCATTGTGGACTATGAAATTATTTTCAAATATTGCAGTAGAAATACGAGCACCCTCTCAACGATCCCATGAAAAATCAGCAAATCCAAACGTCAATTTCCGTCTCGGAAATGTAACATCTGAGGATCTAACGGGTCTACACTCCGAATTCTTAGATTTCTCTCTACTTACCTAGTAGATAGGCACCGTATGCTGCACATACGGCTTATTTGAACTTTCAACCGTTTGATCAGTAATATCTTTAAGAACGTAGATGTGAAAATGTCAATAAGAACTTACCTCTTTCTCGCACATTTTGCAGAAAAGAATTTTCCCGTCAGTAGAAAACGAGTCAGGGTCTTCCTTTGCACATCGGCAGAGTAAAACACTCAGATATTCTTTTTTTTTTGCTAGTTGCTTTACGTCGCACCGCCACAGATAGGTCTTATGGCGACGATGGGACAGGAAAGGGCTAGGAGTGGGAAGGAAGCGGCCGTGGCCTTAATTAAGGTACAGCCCCAGCCAGATATTCTTTAACTTTAGGCATCGCGTACTTAGAAATCACAAGAACTCGATAGTGTGACCGTTCATCACATCATCAACAATATATTGTGGCATTCCGCCGCTCAAATATGCCGTTTTCCGCGCTTTCATACGTTAATTAGCGCCCAAGTCAGCGCACGTCCACCCTCCACGGGGTGCGAGTGGCGAGCTGTCAGCCCCACGCACCAAACTCTCTTTGCGCGTAAGTACTGTACCGAGACATATTTTCGCCTCCGGCCAGAAGCGCTCTCACTCAGGCGCGACAGAGAAAGAAACACTCCCACAGCAAGTAGGTCACGGAGGTCGTGCCCAGCGTTGGCAAATATCACTTTTCCGCTCCTTTTCCCGCGGAAACACCGCTGCCAGAAACCTGTCTTCAATTGTTTTCAGGAGAGAAATTAACATAACTCGCATACTACAAGGCAGATTTTCATGACTCAAGGTTCATTAAAAGCGGCGAATTTTATAGAAAATTTTGACACCAAGAAGTCCTTTACATGATTCTAATGGAATAATCTACGCTGTTTGTGGACATCCCACAGGTGTTCACCATCTGGAGAAAGCTGTTAGGGTGACCGAAGCCACGGAACCGCCAAATTGCAAGCCCCTCCCTCACTGGGATATCAAAGGACGCTTTCGAGATTGAAGCAAAACACGTGAAGTGATCAAAATGATAAGTGATCAGTAGAAACTCGCGCAATTGAGCTTTAATTTGATGCATTGATCGATCCTGGAAACCACGTGCCACCGGACCGATTTCTGCAGGTAGGAGGAGTCTTACCCTCTCTTTCGAGTCTGACACGTTTCATGATAAAAGGGGGTGCGAACTGAGGCAAGCATCTTGTTCTATTCTGCCAGTGGCATAGTGAAGTGGTACCTAATGTGAGTGACTCTTCGGTATTCTTTGCTTCAGTGCTACAAAGTGTGACCAGTCAATAATCATTTGAATAGTGTTTATGTAGCTGAAATTCTATCAGTGATATGATTATGTAACAGTGGAGTGAAGATTTAGTGATACTAACAGAGTGCGGTATTTAACCCTAACCATGACGGTCATATGATATGCAGAGCGCTTATGTGTATGAATATATGAGTAAAGAAAACGTAAATCAAACGCTAGTAGGCTGTGAAATCGTGTAAGTAAATTCACGAGTGTATTAACTGCCGAAGAAATAACATGGGAGATCCAGTAACCACATAATGATGAATGATCAGGTGTAGGAGAAAGTGCGGCTCAGTGGCGACGCGTAAACTCAGGGCGATATCGGTAAAGAAAAAAAATCCCAGACGTAGTTGCTAATCTGTACTCCCATATAAACTAGTGCTGAATTAGGCAAGGTCAAACCACGTTCGTAAGGGTAGCTTTGGGACTTCTAATAACAGTGAAAGTGCGAACGTGATAATTAGGGCCTAAACTGCCGACAGTGGGATAGACAACCAATAGGGAAAGCAACGGGCTACAAACATTACCGGTGCTTGGTTAGAGGACTCGAGCCTATGGGTCTCTCTGATCATAGAAATTATAATGTGTTGCCAGTTATCACGATTATAATTAAGTCAGATCCCCTCATTGTGTTGTGTGCCAGTGACGTCAGTCTCCGAGGAAGGAGAGAATCAACGGGAGGCCCGTACTTAATCAAGACGCCGTGGAACCTCAAGGACTGCCTACGGTGTACGGGGAATCAAGACATCATGCCATCCACCCAGCGGCAGCCGAACACCGGACTCCAGGTTGCTGATCCTGTCGTAATGGACGACTAAACGACTAGATGTGCCTTCTTGGGTGAGCTGTGGGGTGATCCAGGCAGATGAGTATTGTGAAAATATTTGAAAGTCTATTTCCTGTAAAAATGTAAATATTTAATGCATGCAGATTCTTTAGAAATGTAGGGTAGGATTTCGTTGTTCTCAAAGGGATGGCAGTAGTTATTGATAGGGCTAGTGTTTATGTTTCTTCACGGTCGGGGACCGTATTTCTTTATTTAATATGGGAATTCATGCATGATAATTTAAGACCCTAGATTTGATTTACCGTGGAGCACTATGGGAATTAAAAGGGATTATTCAATATTCTTGAAAATCATTCCATGTACCATCGATAAAAAGATACGAGTAATATGAGTCATCTGGAAATTTCAAGGTTTTCTGTAGTAGATGCTTCACGTAATGTGTTAGGTCATCCCCTGTATAAATTAAGTATGGCGAAGAAGAAACCTCGATATGACAAGTGAAGTGTGATAATGTGTGAATTTATTTAGAACGCGAGTGTTAGCATACTTTGTCCCGAATGCTAGGGCTTTTCTTTCTTCCATAATATGCGTGTATTGGTTATGCCGAGAAATGAGATCGAGCTACTCCAGCCGATAAGGAATAGATCGAATGCGGTGTTGATGAAATATAAGCAAAGTATGCGCAAGGTTGTTTATCCTGTGCTAATGGTATAAAGTAGGCTAGATGCAAGCCGATGTGTTTAATTGATGCGTGTGGCATCCAATGAATAATGATATTTTGAAGCGAAATGCCGAGGTGGCTAGATAACGGGACCGAGTTCCCTTGTGTTGAAAGTGAAAGTGCAGGGTGAGGACAGTGTAAACAGCTGGCCGGTGAGATTTAAAGTCCGGCCAGGTAAGGAGGGATGTGAAATACTATCACCGCTGTGAGAGGAACTTAGTGTTAGAGGGCTCGTTCTCTTTCTCTCCGGCATCGATATTACATGCAACCAGTCAGAAATAAACACCGTTGGTTAGACCTACAATTCCAATAAATGAGAGAATTCCCCATTTCTTTATGTTAATTAAAACGACTAGGGATTTTCAGAGTGGAAGTCACACTTCACAATTGTCACGGGACATGAGTTCATGTCTCATCAGCGCCAGAGGCAGTTATGCTGCTGCCACCAGCTACGGGCGGATGCCCCGGTCCGTGATTTATATTGTAAATGTCGAGTGTATTTATTGTCTTCTATCCACAGGTGTGATATGTATTTGAACACTGTATTGTTTTCTGTTTCGCTAAATATAATTCATTTAAGGATCATCGTTGTACAAGTGTCGAATTCGTGTATATATTTAAGTGACATCCCATTGGAACATACGATGTGTATTATTTGTTTATCTCATGAGATAGCGAGATAGGTGTTTTTCTTTCTAATAAGTGAGACGACTTTCGGATATTTTAGACAAGCTCATATATCAAATACGTCTCACCTGGTTCATTCGATAGCTAAGGTTAATTCTCGCCAATAGGACTACGACTTGGTATTTG
This sequence comes from Anabrus simplex, assembly GCF_040414725.1. Classification (NCBI taxonomy): domain Eukaryota; kingdom Metazoa; phylum Arthropoda; class Insecta; order Orthoptera; family Tettigoniidae; genus Anabrus; species Anabrus simplex. Next base: position 1,178,451,044 of record NC_090266.1, read on the forward strand.
AATATATAGTGTAATAATGTAAATAAGGCGAGTAATACAAGATACGCCATCATCCAATTATTTCTGTGTACAACGGTACTAGTGCATAATGTGTTTGAATATCTTCAGAGTGAATTGCAATTCTAGGGAAAGGACTAGAGAGGACAGCTACACACTCAAGGGAATTTACGATGTCTAATTTATAGGTTTAATATGGTGGCATATCCATGTATAAATTATCTACGTGTTTTCTCAGGCATTTTTTTTTAAAAGAAACGTAATTCATTCTTCTCATTTCATAGGTAAATAGTATTCCTCTCATTATTATGATTCCCCTACTGTAAATTATTAGATTACTGCCCAGTAAGGACAGACTGCGACCCGTATGTCTCTACCGGCTCAGCTAGTGCCTTGTAACGCTAGTAGGGGAGAAGGGGTCTTCGGCGCCGCGCCCGGTCGAAGGCCTCATCCAAGGTGTTCCATTTTTAACGTCATGTTGCGGGAATATTATGGTCTATTGATGTACTGATACCACGAAAGGTTACATCAAGTGTGGCGCCCAACGTGGGGCCAGTGTTATTTATGGGCAGATTTACACCTAGGTTGCGATATCGAGTTTGACACCTCGCACGTGTTGTATTTTTTTTTGTTTTTCTTGGCAAATCCTGTAATGCCCTTATGGCGATAGAAAATATGACATAGCCAAATATTAGGCACAAGTTCGAACACCGCTACTATTGAAGGAGAACCTAGTAAAGTAGTGTTGCCAAACTGGCACGGTCAGAACTGAACGAATGGAACACTGAATTTATTCCGTATATTCGATTTTTGTTAGGACAGAGGAATACATGTTATTTAAATGAGTGATAAGGTAAATTAAATTTCAATAATAACTATAGGGAGAAGAATGAAATATCGCGCGTCCAGGTTAAGTGGAAATATGCGCGGGAATCACTCAGATTATAGCAGACCCAATAATATTATGGAGTTGTAAAACTTCATGGAAACAGTGAAATGATTTTCCCAACAGTGAGGATAAAATGATTAGACGGAATTCTTCAAATTCCACTGGTCATGGGTCTAGGCTAAAGGTACTGCATGTGCAGCAGGCCTTGGTAGTTTAGGGGATATATCCCACGTAAAGTGATTATATATCGCGTATGAGAGGGGATGCCTCATCCCACGACTCTTGTTTTCTAAATGAACAGTGCGATGTTGTCAGTTTAAGACGGGGAATTGTCTGCAAACGCATCTTGCCTGTCTTGAAGCTGAGAGCATTCAATGTTTATCGATCGTACCATGTTTCAGGTACAGGTAAATTCTCGAGCCCCTGTAGTCGCGAATCTTATTATTATTATTATTTCATGAAGGGCTAACATAGATTGTATTTATTATATATCGGGATGATATCCATGAATTACGTATAGTATACTGAGAAAGCACGGTAATTATTATGAGGTGTTACGCAGCTGTTATGAAGCTAGTTTCGGCATAAATTATCCTGTATTTTTCAAAAGACACACCTTCTTTCGTTAGGGAATAAGTCGAATGAACCAAGGTTTCACGAAGCAGCTCAATCTCAAGGGGGCACTAATTCTCAAGAATACAGTTTAACATGGATTTAGAGGCAGTGAAGGCAATGTTCGCCCAATTGTTGGCCGAACAGAACGAGAAATTGGAGCAGGCAAATACACGGCTTAATGAACGTTTTGATAAACTGGAAGAGATAAACGCGGAAAACCAGGAACGTTTCAGTAAGATGAACGCGGAAAACCAGGAACAATTCAGCAAAATAAATGCAATTTTAGATCAGCACACTAGTAATATGGGACAGATTAATGCACGATTAGAGGGGTATGAAGCATCAGGCAGAGCCCAGGCCGCGGAACTTAAGGACCTTTTTACCTCTAGTATTAGCGATGTCACACATCGTATAGACTCTCTTACATTGAAATTGGATCAGACAAACGTCCGTTTAGACGAAAGAATAAACGAAGCTAATAATAAAATAATCGCTCAGCAGACTAAGGTGGAAGAGTTGGAGGTTAAATTAAATACAGAAGTGGAGGAAATGATTCATTTACGAACCAAGTTCGAAGACTTATCTCTGAGGTCCCAAGAGATCGAAGAAAATTTGACACAGGTGGCGGACCAAACGGAAACTAAATGCAAGGAATACATCGACCAACAAATGGGTCAGGCAAGAGTCGAACTTAACACTTCCGCCGAGGGAAAACAACGGGAAACTCAAGTCAAAATAAAAGATCTGAGAGAGAAGGTAGAGAATTTTGAGCTGAAAGCTCAAAAGGCAGCCATTAAAATTGATGTGCACGAAAAGTTAATTATGGAGCTACAGGACGAGGTCGAAAACTTAAAGGCACAAGAGGCTCGAAGAGACGAAGGTCTCAAGTCAGTCTTGAAAAAGCCGGAAAATGGTAGCCAGGAAATGTTAGGAAACCATGTAGAGTCGGACATGATGGGAGAGTCACCCCATATTAACGAGACGCATCCAACTCGCCTTCCGCTAGGTCAGATCCCCATGCCACAGGACCTTGGTTCGATCCCATTATATAACTTCTTGCGATTAAATCACGATGAACCGAAGAAGTTTGGGTCAAACGTGCACATGACCCCCAAGGGCTTTCTAAGTGAGATGGACCAGTACTTTACAGATCACCACATCCCAGTGGACAAGCGCTTGCGTGTGGTCGAGCGATATCTCGCGGACCAACCGCTCATATGGTTCAAGGCTTTTAAATATTGCTTTGATAGTTATGATGAGTTCAGGCGCCGGTTCCTTGAAAAATATTGGGGGATCGATGCGCAGCAGGGATTGCGCTTAGAATTATATTCAAGGCGGTATTCCGCGACAGGCCAGACGCGTTTCTGTGAGTATTTCGTAAATCAGTTATTACGAATGAAGGAGCTCGATAGTCCGCCATCCGAGTTAGAACTCATCTCGGCCATAGGAAAACAACTGCCGCCTGAAGTTCAGAAGATATTGATCTCCGCAAACGTCCGAACGGCCATAGAAGCGGAACACATCCTACGGCAACTCGATCAAACAACTAACGGGGGACACGTTAGACAGAGGCACCATGAAACGGTCCATACTATAAATGCGAAGCCAGAAGGAGGATCCCCGAAGCGAAGAACCCAGGGCACAAGCACAGAAGAATCTAGAGAGACGTACTCATCACCGAGGACGGAGGACCGGAACCTCTCCAGATGGAACAGGCCGCGAGAACGATATCATGAGGCTTGGGATTCTAGAAATTACGAGTACAGGAGACGACCAGAGAGAAAAAATGGCCCTCGGTATGGTTATACTGAGCGTTTCCGAAGGCCCTATAATAGGTGGAAAGGTGATGGCGGACGGTCGTGGGTAAGACCCCGAGGAAATGAAAGCCAGATTCCAGACCGACAAGCTGAGTCCAGGAGATACGTAGAACAACTGCGCAACCAACCAATTGGAAATGACAAGTGGCAGGGGCCTATCCGAGAGATGGCCTCTTCAGAAGAGATGAGAGGGGCGGAAAGTCTCGAACTCCAGGCCCATCGAGAGCAAAATCGCGAAAATAATCTCAACCCTCACGCAGCCGTATATTCTGCAGGGGGTGGAGCGATAAAAAAAACCAGAATTAAGAAACGAGGAGATAGTTTTTTCCCGGAGTAGCGATCATCGAAACGAACTAGAATGGACCATAATCACAATAGATACTTGGGTAGTCCAGCCGGAAGACTTGTTAGAAGATCCTAAACCGAGCTGTAAAAGGGTGATACGAGAATTACCAGTAATTTATATCCGAGTTCACGGGATACGCGTACGTTGCTTAGTTGACACTGGAGCCAGCGTAAGTGTAGTTTCGAAGGTTTTCTTGAGGGAACTCCAGTCAAAATTTAATGTTCCAACTCTCCCTGTATCGAGGGTAAAGGTGCGGGGAATTATTCCCGACCGCACCACAATATGCGACACACAAGTATTTCTAGACCTAGAGATAGGTAATGCCATACTCGCGCATCCATTCCTGGTTATGGATAAAATGGAGTACAATATCATCCTAGGAGCCGATCTTCTGCGAGAGTACAGAGCAGTTATCGATATGGACCAGAACCATGTATTATTCTTCGTAAATATGAATCAGGAAAATATACGGTTGAACGATATGCCAGAAGTCATGGAAGAAGAGAGAATCTGGACCGCTCAGTCATTTCGGAACGAAGAAGATGACCAGGATAAGTTCCCGAATTGGGACCAGGAGAAAATGGAAGAAATAAGAGAAAGGTTCGAAGCGATGATTGCTAGTTTGGAGAAAGATGAGGAAGAAGGAGAGCCTACGTTCGAGGACGTAGTACAAGTTAAACTAAATGAGGCTAAAATTAATGATGAGGAAAAATTGAAATTAAAGCAAATTATAGAAGCACACCAGAATGTTTTCGGGTCTCACCCAGGGAAAATATTAAACTTCAAATACAATATGGTGGTTACCAGCTGGGAACCGTTTAAGAAAAACCCATATCCAATACCGGAGAAATATCACGCGAAGGTGCGCACGATCATTAAGGAAATGGAAGACCATGGCATTATCTCAAAGGCTCCCACGCCTTTCCTAAACCCTCTGGTTATTGTGGCAAAACCAAATGGCTCCCTGAGGGTGTGCCTCGATGCGAGGTCCATAAATGAGAGACTAGTCCCCGAGTACGATAGAGCCCCGAATATCAAAGATCTCTTAAAGAGGTTTCAGCACATGCAATTCTTCTCTAGCGTTGACCTACGTGCATCATACCATCATGTGGAACTGTCTAGCGAATCTAAGGTCTTAACGGGATTTTTATTTGACCAACAGACGTATGTTTACAATCGTCTTCCGTTCGGGGTCAAGAATGCCGGATCGGCTTTGATTAGAGCGCTGGACCGAAACCTGAGCGACAAGGTGAAAGAGATCACTGTCCAATATGTGGATGACATATTGATAGCGACGGAAACAATGGAAGAGCATTTTGAACACCTGCGACTTGTGTTAGAGGACTTGGGCCGGAATAATTTCAAAATTAATCTTGAAAAGTCGCATTTCTGCCAACGTAGCATTCTGTTTTTGGGCCATATTATTGACGCAGATGGCATTTCACCTAACCCAGTCAAAATTAAAGCCATTCAAAATTTTCCGAAGCCCACCAGAGTGAAGCATGTCAGGCAATTCCTTGGTTTATGTGGCTTCTTTTCGGACCATTGTCCGTCTTACACTACCACGGTTGCTCCATTACAAGAACTTCTGAAGAAAAACAACCGGTGGAAGTGGGACGCCGCCTGCGAAGATGCGTTTAATAGGACTAAAGAATTAATGAGTAATAGCGTCAAGTTGGGTTATCCAGATTATACTCAACGTTTTATAATTCAGACAGACGCTTCAATGATTGGTGTTGGCGCAGTACTGTACCAAGAGAGAAAGGATGCCGAACCTCGCATAAATTACCTAGCCTTCATGAGTCGTAAGTTGCGCGAACATGAACGGAACTATACTGTCACGGAGCTGGAAATGCTTGCCATTGTCACCGCCCTAAATCACTGGCGTAAATATATTTATGGATTCCCCATATTGCTAAGAACAGATCACCGAGCTCTCACATTCATATTAAAATCCACCATGTCATCTGAGAGAGTAAATCGTTGGACATTGTTTGTACAGCAGTTCGACCTAGAGGTGGAACATTGCGCCGGAAAGGAGAATATTATCGCCGACGCGCTCAGTAGGAATCCGGATCCCGAAAGTGAAGTTCTACACTACGTACAGCTGACTGAAGAAGACCGAGAGATTCTCGATAGGTTGAGGCAGATTCCCGAAGAACAAGAGAACTGGCCAGAGTCACGCCGTATAATTCAATATCTAAGAAAGCAACTACAACCTGGAACACCTGATTATGTAGATGTTGAGAGGCGCGCTCAAAATTATAACCATATTAATGGAATCCTGTACAAATACGTGGACGAGGCGCACACTCGACTTCGAGTTGTTATTCCACCTGCTTTACAAGTTGATCTCATTTGGCTGACACACCATTCCATAGGACACGCAGGAATAGATAAGGTCATGGCTACTCTTAAAGAAACTTTCACCTGGCCGCGCATGAGAAGGATGACACGCACGGTACTAATGACCTGCGATACTTGCCAACGCATAAAGCCGAACGCATATCTATTAAAGCAACCGCCGAAGCCACTGATCCCAGAAAAACCACGCGAGTTATACTCTATGGATTTTTACGGTCCCCTCCCTAAGGCGACCAGGGGGCTACAGTTCATCTTGGTATGCATGGACGTATTCACGAAATACGTCATGTTGTGCCCAGTACAGAAGGCTAACACACGTACCGTTATTAACCAGATCAAAAATAAAATTATACCTAAAATGGGTAAACCAGATAAACTACTCACTGACCACGGGTCACAATTCACCTCTGCCGCTTTTCGAAGAGATATGGAGCAAATGGAAATACAGCATGTGATGAGTTCGATACGGCATCCGGAATCGAACCCTTCCGAGAGAATCATGCGCGAAATTGGCAAATTTTGTAGGATCTATTGCCCGAGGCAGCACTGGCGATGGGTTGATGTAATCCCAATCATTATGGAGTGCATCAATTCAACAGTACACGAATCGACCCAGCAGATACCTAGCGTGGTACACTTTAATGAACAGCCCGAAAGGCCGTGGAAAGATATCGTGCCATGTCCTGAAGATCCCAGACCTTCTGTGGAATTAAGAGTGAGAGACACTCTGGAGTCTCTAAAGAGACAAGCTGACAAACGATTACGACGACTCAGGCGTAAGCGGTTTCACCGACCACTGCGTGTAGGCGAATACGTATTAATCAAGCGCCCCGCAACTTCCGACCCTCCCAGGAAGTTCTATCACAAGTTCGCTGAGCTTTACATTGGACCGTACAGGATTATCCAGAATTTAGATAACAACTCATACAAAGTTCAGTCTATGGATGGTACCGTCGAAGCCATTTATAACGCCGCTAATTTAAAGTTATATCATATGCCAGGACAGTTGCCCGCCGAGGATCCAAACAATCACGAGGACAGAGAACTGCCTGAGGAACGAGGTGATGAAGAAATGCCCGATGATGAAGAGGAAGACGACGACGGATCCAACGCCGCAGGAGATCCTGAACGAGAAGAGGAAGAAGAAGAAGAAGGGGAAGAAGAAGACGAGGTGAACTTCCTGATAGTTGGCGGAGACCGCCGCGACGCGGATGATGGCGACAAGGAATCAAACCAAGATGATTACCGTGAATGCACGGAGGGAAGAAACATGATGACTGAGGAATACCTGCGTATACTCCTGTCCAGATATGAGTTGAGGCGCGAAAATAACAGTCTACGTAACTGTCAAGTGTGACATGGCAGAAACCATGGACTGGAAAGAAAAATCCCTACTCGTGATTTTTCTTTGTCAAAGTGGGGAGAGGATGTGACCGTTCATCACATCATCAACAATATATTGTGGCATTCCGCCGCTCAAATATGCCGTTTTCCGCGCTTTCATACGTTAATTAGCGCCCAAGTCAGCGCACGTCCACCCTCCACGGGGTGCGAGTGGCGAGCTGTCAGCCCCACGCACCAAACTCTCTTTGCGCGTAAGTACTGTACCGAGACATATTTTCGCCTCCGGCCAGAAGCGCTCTCACTCAGGCGCGACAGAGAAAGAAACACTCCCACAGCAAGTAGGTCACGGAGGTCGTGCCCAGCGTTGGCAAATATCACTTTTCCGCTCCTTTTCCCGCGGAAACACCGCTGCCAGAAACCTGTCTTCAATTGTTTTCAGGAGAGAAATTAACATAACTCGCATACTACAAGGCAGATTTTCATGACTCAAGGTTCATTAAAAGCGGCGAATTTTATAGAAAATTTTGACACCAAGAAGTCCTTTACATGATTCTAATGGAATAATCTACGCTGTTTGTGGACATCCCACAGGTGTTCACCATCTGGAGAAAGCTGTTAGGGTGACCGAAGCCACGGAACCGCCAAATTGCAAGCCCCTCCCTCACTGGGATATCAAAGGACGCTTTCGAGATTGAAGCAAAACACGTGAAGTGATCAAAATGATAAGTGATCAGTAGAAACTCGCGCAATTGAGCTTTAATTTGATGCATTGATCGATCCTGGAAACCACGTGCCACCGGACCGATTTCTGCAGGTAGGAGGAGTCTTACCCTCTCTTTCGAGTCTGACACGTTTCATGATAAATGGGGGTGCGAACTGAGGCAAGCATCTTGTTCTATTCTGCCAGTGGCATAGTGAAGTGGTACCTAATGTGAGTGACTCTTCGGTATTCTTTGCTTCAGTGCTACAAAGTGTGACCAGTCAATAATCATTTGAATAGTGTTTATGTAGCTGAAATTCTATCAGTGATATGATTATGTAACAGTGGAGTGAAGATTTAGTGATACTAACAGAGTGCGGTATTTAACCCTAACCATGACGGTCATATGATATGCAGAGCGCTTATGTGTATGAATATATGAGTAAAGAAAACGTAAATCAAACGCTAGTAGGCTGTGAAATCGTGTAAGTAAATTCACGAGTGTATTAACTGCCGAAGAAATAACATGGGAGATCCAGTAACCACATAATGATGAATGATCAGGTGTAGGAGAAAGTGCGGCTCAGTGGCGACGCGTAAACTCAGGGCGATATCGGTAAAGAAAAAAAATCCCAGACGTAGTTGCTAATCTGTACTCCCATATAAACTAGTGCTGAATTAGGCAAGGTCAAACCACGTTCGTAAGGGTAGCTTTGGGACTTCTAATAACAGTGAAAGTGCGAACGTGATAATTAGGGCCTAAACTGCCGACAGTGGGATAGACAACCAATAGGGAAAGCAACGGGCTACAAACATTACCGGTGCTTGGTTAGAGGACTCGAGCCTATGGGTCTCTCTGATCATAGAAATTATAATGTGTTGCCAGTTATCACGATTATAATTAAGTCAGATCCCCTCATTGTGTTGTGTGCCAGTGACGTCAGTCTCCGAGGAAGGAGAGAATCAACGGGAGGCCCGTACTTAATCAAGACGCCGTGGAACCTCAAGGACTGCCTACGGTGTACGGGGAATCAAGACATCATGCCATCCACCCAGCGGCAGCCGAACACCGGACTCCAGGTTGCTGATCCTGTCGTAATGGACGACTAAACGACTAGATGTGCCTTCTTGGGTGAGCTGTGGGGTGATCCAGGCAGATGAGTATTGTGAAAATATTTGAAAGTCTATTTCCTGTAAAAATGTAAATATTTAATGCATGCAGATTCTTTAGAAATGTAGGGTAGGATTTCGTTGTTCTCAAAGGGATGGCAGTAGTTATTGATAGGGCTAGTGTTTATGTTTCTTCACGGTCGGGGACCGTATTTCTTTATTTAATATGGGAATTCATGCATGATAATTTAAGACCCTAGATTTGATTTACCGTGGAGCACTATGGGAATTAAAAGGGATTATTCAATATTCTTGAAAATCATTCCATGTACCATCGATAAAAAGATACGAGTAATATGAGTCATCTGGAAATTTCAAGGTTTTCTGTAGTAGATGCTTCACGTAATGTGTTAGGTCATCCCCTGTATAAATTAAGTATGGCGAAGAAGAAACCTCGATATGACAAGTGAAGTGTGATAATGTGTGAATTTATTTAGAACGCGAGTGTTAGCATACTTTGTCCCGAATGCTAGGGCTTTTCTTTCTTCCATAATATGCGTGTATTGGTTATGCCGAGAAATGAGATCGAGCTACTCCAGCCGATAAGGAATAGATCGAATGCGGTGTTGATGAAATATAAGCAAAGTATGCGCAAGGTTGTTTATCCTGTGCTAATGGTATAAAGTAGGCTAGATGCAAGCCGATGTGTTTAATTGATGCGTGTGGCATCCAATGAATAATGATATTTTGAAGCGAAATGCCGAGGTGGCTAGATAACGGGACCGAGTTCCCTTGTGTTGAAAGTGAAAGTGCAGGGTGAGGACAGTGTAAACAGCTGGCCGGTGAGATTTAAAGTCCGGCCAGGTAAGGAGGGATGTGAAATACTATCACCGCTGTGAGAGGAACTTAGTGTTAGAGGGCTCGTTCTCTTTCTCTCCGGCATCGATATTACATGCAACCAGTCAGAAATAAACACCGTTGGTTAGACCTACAATTCCAATAAATGAGAGAATTCCCCATTTCTTTATGTTAATTAAAACGACTAGGGATTTTCAGAGTGGAAGTCACACTTCACAATTGTCACGGGACATGAGTTCATGTCTCATCAGCGCCAGAGGCAGTTATGCTGCTGCCACCAGCTACGGGCGGATGCCCCGGTCCGTGATTTATATTGTAAATGTCGAGTGTATTTATTGTCTTCTATCCACAGGTGTGATATGTATTTGAACACTGTATTGTTTTCTGTTTCGCTAAATATAATTCATTTAAGGATCATCGTTGTACAAGTGTCGAATTCGTGTATATATTTAAGTGACATCCCATTGGAACATACGATGTGTATTATTTGTTTATCTCATGAGATAGCGAGATAGGTGTTTTTCTTTCTAATAAGTGAGACGACTTTCGGATATTTTAGACAAGCTCATATATCAAATACGTCTCACCTGGTTCATTCGATAGCTAAGGTTAATTCTCGCCAATAGGACTACGACTTGGTATTTGAATATATAGTGTAATAATGTAAATAAGGCGAGTAATACAAGATACGCCATCATCCAATTATTTCTGTGTACAACGGTACTAGTGCATAATGTGTTTGAATATCTTCAGAGTGAATTGCAATTCTAGGGAAAGGACTAGAGAGGACAGTTACACACTCAAGGGAATTTACGATGTCTAATTTATAGGTTTAATATGGTGGCATATCCATGTATAAATTATCTACGTGTTTTCTCAGGCATTTTTTTTTTTAAAAGAAACGTAATTCATTCTTCTCATTTCATAGGTAAATAGTATTCCTCTCATTATTATGATTCCCCTACTGTAAATTATTAGATTACTGCCCAGTAAGGACAGACTGCGACCCGTATGTCTCTACCGGCTCAGCTAGTGCCTTGTAACGCTAGTAGGGGAGAAGGGGTCTTCGGCGCCGCGCCCGGTCGAAGGCCTCATCCAAGGTGTTCCATTTTTAACGTCATGTTGCGGGAATATTATGGTCTATTGATGTACTGATACCACGAAAGGTTACATCAAGTGTGGCGCCCAACGTGGGGCCAGTGTTATTTATGGGCAGATTTACACCTAGGTTGCGATATCGAGTTTGACACCTCGCACGTGTTGTATTTTTTTTTGTTTTTCTTGGCAAATCCTGTAATGCCCTTATGGCGATAGAAAATATGACATAGCCAAATATTAGGCACAAGTTCGAACACCGCTACTATTGAAGGAGAACCTAGTAAAGTAGTGTTGCCAAACTGGCACGGTCAGAACTGAACGAATGGAACACTGAATTTATTCCGTATATTCGATTTTTGTTAGGACAGAGGAATACATGTTATTTAAATGAGTGATAAGGTAAATTAAATTTCAATAATAACTATAGGGAGAAGAATGAAATATCGCGCGTCCAGGTTAAGTGGAAATATGCGCGGGAATCACTCAGATTATAGCAGACCCAATAATATTATGGAGTTGTAAAACTTCATGGAAACAGTGAAATGATTTTCCCAACAGTGAGGATAAAATGATTAGACGGAATTCTTCAAATTCCACTGGTCATGGGTCTAGGCTAAAGGTACTGCATGTGCAGCAGGCCTTGGTAGTTTAGGGGATATATCCCACGTAAAGTGATTATATATCGCGTATGAGAGGGGATGCCTCATCCCACGACTCTTGTTTTCTAAATGAACAGTGCGATGTTGTCAGTTTAAGACGGGGAATTGTCTGCAAACGCATCTTGCCTGTCTTGAAGCTGAGAGCATTCAATGTTTATCGATCGTACCATGTTTCAGGTACAGGTAAATTCTCGAGCCCCTGTAGTCGCGAATCTTATTATTATTATTATTTCATGAAGGGCTAACATAGATTGTATTTATTATATATCGGGATGATATCCATGAATTACGTATAGTATACTGAGAAAGCACGGTAATTATTATGAGGTGTTACGCAGCTGTTATGAAGCTAGTTTCGGCATAAATTATCCTGTATTTTTCAAAAGACACACCTTCTTTCGTTAGGGAATAAGTCGAATGAACCAAGGTTTCACGAAGCAGCTCAATCTCAAGGGGGCACTAATTCTCAAGAATACAGTTTAACATGGATTTAGAGGCAGTGAAGGCAATGTTCGCCCAATTGTTGGCCGAACAGAACGAGAAATTGGAGCAGGCAAATACACGGCTTAATGAACGTTTTGATAAACTGGAAGAGATAAACGCGGAAAACCAGGAACGTTTCAGTAAGATGAACGCGGAAAACCAGGAACAATTCAGCAAAATAAATGCAATTTTAGATCAGCACACTAGTAATATGGGACAGATTAATGCACGATTAGAGGGGTATGAAGCATCAGGCAGAGCCCAGGCCGCGGAACTTAAGGACCTTTTTACCTCTAGTATTAGCGATGTCACACATCGTATAGACTCTCTTACATTGAAATTGGATCAGACAAACGTCCGTTTAGACGAAAGAATAAACGAAGCTAATAATAAAATAATCGCTCAGCAGACTAAGGTGGAAGAGTTGGAGGTTAAATTAAATACAGAAGTGGAGGAAATGATTCATTTACGAACCAAGTTCGAAGACTTATCTCTGAGGTCCCAAGAGATCGAAGAAAATTTGACACAGGTGGCGGACCAAACGGAAACTAAATGCAAGGAATACATCGACCAACAAATGGGTCAGGCAAGAGTCGAACTTAACACTTCCGCCGAGGGAAAACAACGGGAAACTCAAGTCAAAATAAAAGATCTGAGAGAGAAGGTAGAGAATTTTGAGCTGAAAGCTCAAAAGGCAGCCATTAAAATTGATGTGCACGAAAAGTTAATTATGGAGCTACAGGACGAGGTCGAAAACTTAAAGGCACAAGAGGCTCGAAGAGACGAAGGTCTCAAGTCAGTCTTGAAAAAGCCGGAAAATGGTAGCCAGGAAATGTTAGGAAACCATGTAGAGTCGGACATGATGGGAGAGTCACCCCATATTAACGAGACGCATCCAACTCGCCTTCCGCTAGGTCAGATCCCCATGCCACAGGACCTTGGTTCGATCCCATTATATAACTTCTTGCGATTAAATCACGATGAACCGAAGAAGTTTGGGTCAAACGTGCACATGACCCCCAAGGGCTTTCTAAGTGAGATGGACCAGTACTTTACAGATCACCACATCCCAGTGGACAAGCGCTTGCGTGTGGTCGAGCGATATCTCGCGGACCAACCGCTCATATGGTTCAAGGCTTTTAAATATTGCTTTGATAGTTATGATGAGTTCAGGCGCCGGTTCCTTGAAAAATATTGGGGGATCGATGCGCAGCAGGGATTGCGCTTAGAATTATATTCAAGGCGGTATTCCGCGACAGGCCAGACGCGTTTCTGTGAGTATTTCGTAAATCAGTTATTACGAATGAAGGAGCTCGATAGTCCGCCATCCGAGTTAGAACTCATCTCGGCCATAGGAAAACAACTGCCGCCTGAAGTTCAGAAGATATTGATCTCCGCAAACGTCCGAACGGCCATAGAAGCGGAACACATCCTACGGCAACTCGATCAAACAACTAACGGGGGACACGTTAGACAGAGGCACCATGAAACGGTCCATACTATAAATGCGAAGCCAGAAGGAGGATCCCCGAAGCGAAGAACCCAGGGCACAAGCACAGAAGAATCTAGAGAGACGTACTCATCACCGAGGACGGAGGACCGGAACCTCTCCAGATGGAACAGGCCGCGAGAACGATATCATGAGGCTTGGGATTCTAGAAATTACGAGTACAGGAGACGACCAGAGAGAAAAAATGGCCCTCGGTATGGTTATACTGAGCGTTTCCGAAGGCCCTATAATAGGTGGAAAGGTGATGGCGGACGGTCGTGGGTAAGACCCCGAGGAAATGAAAGCCAGATTCCAGACCGACAAGCTGAGTCCAGGAGATACGTAGAACAACTGCGCAACCAACCAATTGGAAATGACAAGTGGCAGGGGCCTATCCGAGAGATGGCCTCTTCAGAAGAGATGAGAGGGGCGGAAAGTCTCGAACTCCAGGCCCATCGAGAGCAAAATCGCGAAAATAATCTCAACCCTCACGCAGCCGTATATTCTGCAGGGGGTGGAGCGATAAAAAAACCAGAATTAAGAAACGAGGAGATAGTTTTTTCCCGGAGTAGCGATCATCGAAACGAACTAGAATGGACCATAATCACAATAGATACTTGGGTAGTCCAGCCGGAAGACTTGTTAGAAGATCCTAAACCGAGCTGTAAAAGGGTGATACGAGAATTACCAGTAATTTATATCCGAGTTCACGGGATACGCGTACGTTGCTTAGTTGACACTGGAGCCAGCGTAAGTGTAGTTTCGAAGGTTTTCTTGAGGGAACTCCAGTCAAAATTTAATGTTCCAACTCTCCCTGTATCGAGGGTAAAGGTGCGGGGAATTATTCCCGACCGCACCACAATATGCGACACACAAGTATTTCTAGACCTAGAGATAGGTAATGCCATACTCGCGCATCCATTCCTGGTTATGGATAAAATGGAGTACAATATCATCCTAGGAGCCGATCTTCTGCGAGAGTACAGAGCAGTTATCGATATGGACCAGAACCATGTATTATTCTTCGTAAATATGAATCAGGAAAATATACGGTTGAACGATATGCCAGAAGTCATGGAAGAAGAGAGAATCTGGACCGCTCAGTCATTTCGGAACGAAGAAGATGACCAGGATAAGTTCCCGAATTGGGACCAGGAGAAAATGGAAGAAATAAGAGAAAGGTTCGAAGCGATGATTGCTAGTTTGGAGAAAGATGAGGAAGAAGGAGAGCCTACGTTCGAGGACGTAGTACAAGTTAAACTAAATGAGGCTAAAATTAATGATGAGGAAAAATTGAAATTAAAGCAAATTATAGAAGCACACCAGAATGTTTTCGGGTCTCACCCAGGGAAAATATTAAACTTCAAATACAATATGGTGGTTACCAGCTGGGAACCGTTTAAGAAAAACCCATATCCAATACCGGAGAAATATCACGCGAAGGTGCGCACGATCATTAAGGAAATGGAAGACCATGGCATTATCTCAAAGGCTCCCACGCCTTTCCTAAACCCTCTGGTTATTGTGGCAAAACCAAATGGCTCCCTGAGGGTGTGCCTCGATGCGAGGTCCATAAATGAGAGACTAGTCCCCGAGTACGATAGAGCCCCGAATATCAAAGATCTCTTAAAGAGGTTTCAGCACATGCAATTCTTCTCTAGCGTTGACCTACGTGCATCATACCATCATGTGGAACTGTCTAGCGAATCTAAGGTCTTAACGGGATTTTTATTTGACCAACAGACGTATGTTTACAATCGTCTTCCGTTCGGGGTCAAGAATGCCGGATCGGCTTTGATTAGAGCGCTGGACCGAAACCTGAGCGACAAGGTGAAAGAGATCACTGTCCAATATGTGGATGACATATTGATAGCGACGGAAACAATGGAAGAGCATTTTGAACACCTGCGACTTGTGTTAGAGGACTTGGGCCGGAATAATTTCAAAATTAATCTTGAAAAGTCGCATTTCTGCCAACGTAGCATTCTGTTTTTGGGCCATATTATTGACGCAGATGGCATTTCACCTAACCCAGTCAAAATTAAAGCCATTCAAAATTTTCCGAAGCCCACCAGAGTGAAGCATGTCAGGCAATTCCTTGGTTTATGTGGCTTCTTTTCGGACCATTGTCCGTCTTACACTACCACGGTTGCTCCATTACAAGAACTTCTGAAGAAAAACAACCGGTGGAAGTGGGACGCCGCCTGCGAAGATGCGTTTAATAGGACTAAAGAATTAATGAGTAATAGCGTCAAGTTGGGTTATCCAGATTATACTCAACGTTTTATAATTCAGACAGACGCTTCAATGATTGGTGTTGGCGCAGTACTGTACCAAGAGAGAAAGGATGCCGAACCTCGCATAAATTACCTAGCCTTCATGAGTCGTAAGTTGCGCGAACATGAACGGAACTATACTGTCACGGAGCTGGAAATGCTTGCCATTGTCACCGCCCTAAATCACTGGCGTAAATATATTTATGGATTCCCCATATTGCTAAGAACAGATCACCGAGCTCTCACATTCATATTAAAATCCACCATGTCATCTGAGAGAGTAAATCGTTGGACATTGTTTGTACAGCAGTTCGACCTAGAGGTGGAACATTGCGCCGGAAAGGAGAATATTATCGCCGACGCGCTCAGTAGGAATCCGGATCCCGAAAGTGAAGTTCTACACTACGTACAGCTGACTGAAGAAGACCGAGAGATTCTCGATAGGTTGAGGCAGATTCCCGAAGAACAAGAGAACTGGCCAGAGTCACGCCGTATAATTCAATATCTAAGAAAGCAACTACAACCTGGAACACCTGATTATGTAGATGTTGAGAGGCGCGCTCAAAATTATAACCATATTAATGGAATCCTGTACAAATACGTGGACGAGGCGCACACTCGACTTCGAGTTGTTATTCCACCTGCTTTACAAGTTGATCTCATTTGGCTGACACACCATTCCATAGGACACGCAGGAATAGATAAGGTCATGGCTACTCTTAAAGAAACTTTCACCTGGCCGCGCATGAGAAGGATGACACGCACGGTACTAATGACCTGCGATACTTGCCAACGCATAAAGCCGAACGCATATCTATTAAAGCAACCGCCGAAGCCACTGATCCCAGAAAAACCACGCGAGTTATACTCTATGGATTTTTACGGTCCCCTCCCTAAGGCGACCAGGGGGCTACAGTTCATCTTGGTATGCATGGACGTATTCACGAAATACGTCATGTTGTGCCCAGTACAGAAGGCTAACACACGTACCGTTATTAACCAGATCAAAAATAAAATTATACCTAAAATGGGTAAACCAGATAAACTACTCACTGACCACGGGTCACAATTCACCTCTGCCGCTTTTCGAAGAGATATGGAGCAAATGGAAATACAGCATGTGATGAGTTCGATACGGCATCCGGAATCGAACCCTTCCGAGAGAATCATGCGCGAAATTGGCAAATTTTGTAGGATCTATTGCCCGAGGCAGCACTGGCGATGGGTTGATGTAATCCCAATCATTATGGAGTGCATCAATTCAACAGTACACGAATCGACCCAGCAGATACCTAGCGTGGTACACTTTAATGAACAGCCCGAAAGGCCGTGGAAAGATATCGTGCCATGTCCTGAAGATCCCAGACCTTCTGTGGAATTAAGAGTGAGAGACACTCTGGAGTCTCTAAAGAGACAAGCTGACAAACGATTACGACGACTCAGGCGTAAGCGGTTTCACCGACCACTGCGTGTAGGCGAATACGTATTAATCAAGCGCCCCGCAACTTCCGACCCTCCCAGGAAGTTCTATCACAAGTTCGCTGAGCTTTACATTGGACCGTACAGGATTATCCAGAATTTAGATAACAACTCATACAAAGTTCAGTCTATGGATGGTACCGTCGAAGCCATTTATAACGCCGCTAATTTAAAGTTATATCATATGCCAGGACAGTTGCCCGCCGAGGATCCAAACAATCACGAGGACAGAGAACTGCCTGAGGAACGAGGTGATGAAGAAATGCCCGATGATGAAGAGGAAGACGACGACGGATCCAACGCCGCAGGAGATCCTGAACGAGAAGAGGAAGAAGAAGAAGAAGGGGAAGAAGAAGACGAGGTGAACTTCCTGATAGTTGGCGGAGACCGCCGCGACGCGGATGATGGCGACAAGGAATCAAACCAAGATGATTACCGTGAATGCACGGAGGGAAGAAACATGATGACTGAGGAATACCTGCGTATACTCCTGTCCAGATATGAGTTGAGGCGCGAAAATAACAGTCTACGTAACTGTCAAGTGTGACATGGCAGAAACCATGAACTGGAAAGAAAAATCCCTACTCGTGATTTTTCTTTGTCAAAGTGGGGAGAGGATGTGACCGTTCATCACATCATCAACAATATATTGTGGCATTCCGCCGCTCAAATATGCCGTTTTCCGCGCTTTCATACGTTAATTAGCGCCCAAGTCAGCGCACGTCCACCCTCCACGGGGTGCGAGTGGCGAGCTGTCAGCCCCACGCACCAAACTCTCTTTGCGCGTAAGTACTGTACCGAGACATATTTTCGCCTCCGGCCAGAAGCGCTCTCACTCAGGCGCGACAGAGAAAGAAACACTCCCACAGCAAGTAGGTCACGGAGGTCGTGCCCAGCGTTGGCAAATATCACTTTTCCGCTCCTTTTCCCGCGGAAACACCGCTGCCAGAAACCTGTCTTCAATTGTTTTCAGGAGAGAAATTAACATAACTCGCATACTACAAGGCAGATTTTCATGACTCAAGGTTCATTAAAAGCGGCGAATTTTATAGAAAATTTTGACACCAAGAAGTCCTTTACATGATTCTAATGGAATAATCTACGCTGTTTGTGGACATCCCACAGGTGTTCACCATCTGGAGAAAGCTGTTAGGGTGACCGAAGCCACGGAACCGCCAAATTGCAAGCCCCTCCCTCACTGGGATATCAAAGGACGCTTTCGAGATTGAAGCAAAACACGTGAAGTGATCAAAATGATAAGTGATCAGTAGAAACTCGCGCAATTGAGCTTTAATTTGATGCATTGATCGATCCTGGAAACCACGTGCCACCGGACCGATTTCTGCAGGTAGGAGGAGTCTTACCCTCTCTTTCGAGTCTGACACGTTTCATGATAAAAGGGGGTGCGAACTGAGGCAAGCATCTTGTTCTATTCTGCCAGTGGCATAGTGAAGTGGTACCTAATGTGAGTGACTCTTCGGTATTCTTTGCTTCAGTGCTACAAAGTGTGACCAGTCAATAATCATTTGAATAGTGTTTATGTAGCTGAAATTCTATCAGTGATATGATTATGTAACAGTGGAGTGAAGATTTAGTGATACTAACAGAGTGCGGTATTTAACCCTAACCATGACGGTCATATGATATGCAGAGCGCTTATGTGTATGAATATATGAGTAAAGAAAACGTAAATCAAACGCTAGTAGGCTGTGAAATCGTGTAAGTAAATTCACGAGTGTATTAACTGCCGAAGAAATAACATGGGAGATCCAGTAACCACATAATGATGAATGATCAGGTGTAGGAGAAAGTGCGGCTCAGTGGCGACGCGTAAACTCAGGGCGATATCGGTAAAGAAAAAAAATCCCAGACGTAGTTGCTAATCTGTACTCCCATATAAACTAGTGCTGAATTAGGCAAGGTCAAACCACGTTCGTAAGGGTAGCTTTGGGACTTCTAATAACAGTGAAAGTGCGAACGTGATAATTAGGGCCTAAACTGCCGACAGTGGGATAGACAACCAATAGGGAAAGCAACGGGCTACAAACATTACCGGTGCTTGGTTAGAGGACTCGAGCCTATGGGTCTCTCTGATCATAGAAATTATAATGTGTTGCCAGTTATCACGATTATAATTAAGTCAGATCCCCTCATTGTGTTGTGTGCCAGTGACGTCAGTCTCCGAGGAAGGAGAGAATCAACGGGAGGCCCGTACTTAATCAAGACGCCGTGGAACCTCAAGGACTGCCTACGGTGTACGGGGAATCAAGACATCATGCCATCCACCCAGCGGCAGCCGAACACCGGACTCCAGGTTGCTGATCCTGTCGTAATGGACGACTAAACGACTAGATGTGCCTTCTTGGGTGAGCTGTGGGGTGATCCAGGCAGATGAGTATTGTGAAAATATTTGAAAGTCTATTTCCTGTAAAAATGTAAATATTTAATGCATGCAGATTCTTTAGAAATGTAGGGTAGGATTTCGTTGTTCTCAAAGGGATGGCAGTAGTTATTGATAGGGCTAGTGTTTATGTTTCTTCACGGTCGGGGACCGTATTTCTTTATTTAATATGGGAATTCATGCATGATAATTTAAGACCCTAGATTTGATTTACCGTGGAGCACTATGGGAATTAAAAGGGATTATTCAATATTCTTGAAAATCATTCCATGTACCATCGATAAAAAGATACGAGTAATATGAGTCATCTGGAAATTTCAAGGTTTTCTGTAGTAGATGCTTCACGTAATGTGTTAGGTCATCCCCTGTATAAATTAAGTATGGCGAAGAAGAAACCTCGATATGACAAGTGAAGTGTGATAATGTGTGAATTTATTTAGAACGCGAGTGTTAGCATACTTTGTCCCGAATGCTAGGGCTTTTCTTTCTTCCATAATATGCGTGTATTGGTTATGCCGAGAAATGAGATCGAGCTACTCCAGCCGATAAGGAATAGATCGAATGCGGTGTTGATGAAATATAAGCAAAGTATGCGCAAGGTTGTTTATCCTGTGCTAATGGTATAAAGTAGGCTAGATGCAAGCCGATGTGTTTAATTGATGCGTGTGGCATCCAATGAATAATGATATTTTGAAGCGAAATGCCGAGGTGGCTAGATAACGGGACCGAGTTCCCTTGTGTTGAAAGTGAAAGTGCAGGGTGAGGACAGTGTAAACAGCTGGCCGGTGAGATTTAAAGTCCGGCCAGGTAAGGAGGGATGTGAAATACTATCACCGCTGTGAGAGGAACTTAGTGTTAGAGGGCTCGTTCTCTTTCTCTCCGGCATCGATATTACATGCAACCAGTCAGAAATAAACACCGTTGGTTAGACCTACAATTCCAATAAATGAGAGAATTCCCCATTTCTTTATGTTAATTAAAACGACTAGGGATTTTCAGAGTGGAAGTCACACTTCACAATTGTCACGGGACATGAGTTCATGTCTCATCAGCGCCAGAGGCAGTTATGCTGCTGCCACCAGCTACGGGCGGATGCCCCGGTCCGTGATTTATATTGTAAATGTCGAGTGTATTTATTGTCTTCTATCCACAGGTGTGATATGTATTTGAACACTGTATTGTTTTCTGTTTCGCTAAATATAATTCATTTAAGGATCATCGTTGTACAAGTGTCGAATTCGTGTATATATTTAAGTGACATCCCATTGGAACATACGATGTGTATTATTTGTTTATCTCATGAGATAGCGAGATAGGTGTTTTTCTTTCTAATAAGTGAGACGACTTTCGGATATTTTAGACAAGCTCATATATCAAATACGTCTCACCTGGTTCATTCGATAGCTAAGGTTAATTCTCGCCAATAGGACTACGACTTGGTATTTGAATATATAGTGTAATAATGTAAATAAGGCGAGTAATACAAGATACGCCATCATCCAATTATTTCTGTGTACAACGGTACTAGTGCATAATGTGTTTGAATATCTTCAGAGTGAATTGCAATTCTAGGGAAAGGACTAGAGAGGACAGTTACACACTCAAGGGAATTTACGATGTCTAATTTATAGGTTTAATATGGTGGCATATCCATGTATAAATTATCTACGTGTTTTCTCAGGCATTTTTTTTAAAAAGAAACGTAATTCATTCTTCTCATTTCATAGGTAAATAGTATTCCTCTCATTATTATGATTCCCCTACTGTAAATTATTAGATTACTGCCCAGTAAGGACAGACTGCGACCCGTATGTCTCTACCGGCTCAGCTAGTGCCTTGTAACGCTAGTAGGGGAGAAGGGGTCTTCGGCGCCGCGCCCGGTCGAAGGCCTCATCCAAGGTGTTCCATTTTTAACGTCATGTTGCGGGAATATTATGGTCTATTGATGTACTGATACCACGAAAGGTTACAATAGGTACGTACGGATACGATTACGAACTGAGAACTGAGAGTAGAATGCAGAAATTTGACTTGACCGGGTCGGATCTTCCACCACTTCATGGGAAAAGCCACCTAAACAATACTGGTTCCCAAAATAGGCACACCACTAAAATACCGCACATTTCAAAGTGAAAGGATGCTTGGGGGTTCCATCGCTTATCTGACGAGTCGCACTCTAATCCGGCAGAGGTCAATTAGGGTGTGTGAATGACCTCACTAAAGGTAAAACCCTGCGGTTCTATTATTCGCACCAGATAGGCTTTTCAATAATAATTTCTGTTTTAGAACCTTAAGGATGGTCAGGGCCCGAAATCGGGGGGGGGGGAATTAGAAGAAAAACAAACTATTTAGACGAAAACCACAAGAATATGCATTTATATGCTTGTATTCTGAAGACCGCGGTTTTATGCATTTGTTGTTGTTTGAGTCATCAGTCCATAGACTGGTTTGATGCAGCTCTCCATGCCACCCTATCCTGTGCTAACCTTTTCATTTCTACGTAACTATTGCATCCTACATCTGCTCGAATCTGTTTGTCATATTCATACCTTGGTCTACGCCTACCGTTCTTGACACCTACACTTCCTTCAAAAACCAACTGAACAAGTCCTGGGTGTCTTAAGATGTGTCCTATCATTCTATCTCTTCTTCTCGTCAAATTTAGCCAAATCGATCTCCTCTCACCAATTCGATTCAGTATCTCTTCATTCGTGATTCGATCTATCCATCTCACCTTCAGCATTCTTCTGTAACACCACATTTCAAAAGCTTCTATTCTCTTTCTTTCTGAGCTAGTTATCGTCCATGTTTCACTTCCATACAATGCCACGCTCCACACAAAAGTCTTCAAAAACATCTTTCTAATTCCGATATCAATGTTTGAAGTGAGCAAATTTCTTTTCTTAAGAAAGCTCTTCCTTGCTTGTGCTAGTCTGCATTTTATGTCCTCCTTACTTCTGCCATCGTCGGTTATTTTACTACCCAAGTAACAATATTCATCTACTTCCTTTAAGACTTCGTTTCCTAATCTAATATTTCCTACATCACCTGCCTTCGTTCGACTGCACTCCATTACTTTTGTTTTGGACTTATTTATTTTCATCTTGTACTCCTTACCTAAGACTTCATCCATACCATTCAGCAACTTCTCGAGATCTTCTGCAGTCTCAGATAAAATAACAATATCATCGGCAAATCTCAAGGTTTTGATTTCCTCTCCTTGGACTGTGATTCCCTTTCCAAATTTCTCTTTGATTTCCTTTACTGCCTGTTCTATATAAACATTGAAAAGGAGAGGGGACAAACTGCAGCCTTGCCTCACTCCTTTCTGGATTGCTGCTTCTTTTTCAAAGCCCTCGATTCTTATCACTGCAGACTGATTTTTATACAGGTTGTAGATAATTCTTCGTTCTCGGTATCTGATCCCTATCATCTTCAGAATCATAAATAGCCTGGTCCAATCAACATTATCGAATGCCTTTTCTAGATCTACGAATGCCATGTACGTGGGCTTGTCCTTCTTGATTCGATCCTCTAAGATCAGACGTCAAGTCAGGATTGCTTCACGTGTTCCTACATTTCTTCTGAAGCCAAATTGATCTTCCCCCAACTCAGCTTCAAGTTGTTTTTCCATTCTTCTGTAAATAATACGTGTTAAAATTTTGCAGGCATGAGATACTAAACTAATAGTGCGGTAGTTTTCACACCTGTCAGCACCGGCTTTCTTGGGAATAGGTATAACAACATTCTGCTGAAAATCGGATGGGACTTCTCCTGTCTCATACATCTTGCACACTAAATGAAATAACCTTACCATGCTGGTTTCTCCTAAGGCAGTCAGTAATTCAGCGGGAATATCATCAATTCCAGGTGCCTTGTTCCTATTTAGGTCACTCACAGCTCTGTCAAACTCTGACCTCAAAATTGAGTCTCCCATTTCATCAGCATCAACAGCCTCTTCATGTTCCAAAACGAAATTATCTACATCGTTACCTTGATACAACTGTTGGATATGCTCCTGCCATCTTTCTGCTTTGTCTTCTTTCCCTAGAAGTGGCTTTCCATCTGAGCTCTTAATATTCATGCACCTAGATTTCCTTTCTCCAAAGGTTTCCTTGATTTTCCTGTATGCAGCATCTACCTTTCCCAGGACCATACAGCCTTCGACATCCTTGCACTTCTCCTTCAGCCATTCTTCCTTAGCTACCTTGCACTTTCTATCCACTTCATTCTTTAATCGCTTGTATTCTTTTCTGCCCTCTTCATTTCTAGCATTCTTGTATTTTCGTCGTTCATCAATCAGGTCTAGTATCTCCTGAGTTATCCACTGATTCTTAGTTGATCTTTTCTTCCTTCCTAACATTTCTTCAGCAGCCCTACTGACTTCATTTTTCATGACTCTCCACTCTTCCTCTACTGTGTTTCCTTCGGCCTTTTCATTTAGTCCTTGTGCAACATGTTCCTTGAAACAATCCCTCACACTCTTTTCTTTCAACTTGTCTAGATCCCATCTTTTTGCATTCTTTCCTTTCTTCAATTTCTTCAATTTCAGATGGCATTTCATGACCAACAAGTTGTGGTCAGAGTCCACGTCTGCTCCTGGGAAAGTTTTGCAATCCAACACCTGGTTTCTGAATCTCTGCCTAATCATAATGAAGTCTATTTGATACCTTCCAGTGTCTCCAGGTCTCGTCCACGTATACAGCCGTCGTTTGTGGTGTTTAAACCAAGTATTGGCGAGGACTAAATTATGGTCAGTGCAGAATTCAACCAACCGACTTCCTCTTTCGTTCCTTTGTCCCAATCCAAATTCTCCTACTGTGCTACCTTCTCTTCCTTGGCCTACCACTGCGTTCCAGTCTCCCATCACAATTAGATTCTCGTCACCTTGACATATTGTATTAAATCTTCTATCTCCTCATATATTCTTTCAATTTCTTCATCATCCGCTGAACTAGTATGCATTTATATGCTCGATAAATTTAAATTCTGTAGGTCCCAGAGAGATGAAAATACCACCGAAAGGCTTCTTTTAATGTGTACTATTCAGGAAAAAATATTCTAATATGCTCGAATCCGAGCCCTACTAATGAGCATGGCTTTAGCTATGATTAGTGCAAATGTACAACATGGTATGCACTGGATTTGTCTGTTACATAGCTGCACACGTAGCAAAACAGATCTGGTGAATTTATGCAACCTCTAGAAACCATAAAGTCCACTGTCACTGACAATAAAAAAGAAGAAAACAAAAATGTTCGGCTTTATATGAAAAATAACGAAAAACAATAAAAACGCTATTCCATAAAAATAAAACTTTGTCAAAATCTTCAAAGAGCAGAATAGTTTTCGTTTTTGAAAACAGTATGAAAAACTGCACAAGAAGCAGTAACCATCATGTAAATTAGAGTATATTTTCAGACATTTGAAACAACTGCGTAAGGTACTTTGTCCCCAAATCCCAGCATTTATTTTGTCAACAAAGTGATAGTGAGTCACTGAAAGTATTGGTATTTACTTCAATAATACTCCTACTACTAATACTACAATAATAATAATAATAATAATAATAATAATAATAATAATAATAACAATAATAATAATAATAATAATAATAATTGTTACGGGGATACCCGTGGAATGCAGAGGTGAAAGAAGGTGCTGGCTGGAATGAGTCTATCCACAAAGCCGAGATATGAATTAAAATTTCATTAAGGTTATATTTTCGAAAATAGCAAAACTTAACAATTTTCACATAGAATTTGAACATTCAACAAATAACAACAAGTCAACAAATAATCAGATACAAGACCAGGAAAGCCAAGATTTAGAGACAAATTAACGATCTGGGCTTCAAGCCCCACTTTTTACAATTTCTGAGCTCTCAGCTCACAACCACATATTTACCAAAGGGCAGAAAACCCCTAATAACATGGAGCACTTGCTCCCACCTAGCAATGTCAGGCCTCCTAGAGGCACATATCCAGATACTAGAAAGAGCTGACCCGCTCTCAATTTTTCAAGCCTATTAAAGGCAATACCAGACTTTTACACATGATTGCCATCAAGGCACAACTTACAATGAAACAGGGGTATCTTGTATCCAACCTACTGGGCCTTAGCCGACAAGAAAATGTTAAGTAAATGGCCCGCAACACCAAGTAGAATGGAGGCGTGTACTTGCACTCCTACGTGAAAGCTTTTTAAAACCTAAGAGGCACTAGGCCGATGAACCAGGGGCTATTCCCAAACTATGGAGGTGACTCGTATAAGAAAATTTAATACATTAAGGAAGAAAAAGTTACCAAAACGTAGTCACCTCAAGGCAAAATGAAGGGGAGCTCGAGTGGGTAAAGCACTCTCTATCCCCGGATTACAGTTACAGATTTATGTTTTACATAAGCCGGCAGAATTCACATTTTGAAAAGATAGGTTACATTTGTAAAAGGTTTCGGACCTTCCCCGCGGGTTAAACTGCTGAGCTAGCAAGAAATAAAGATGTTAAATGGCCATTACCTTATTGAAGAGCTGCTGCCTGATGAAATGGGCGCTTCCCGCCTCCTGCTACATGTCCATACACTAAGTTAAATGTTGATGAAGTGGCCGAGAGACAAGAAAATCAGCAGTTTTTATACCCTCGTGGAAGATTCGAGACCTTTCATGAATAATCAAGCCACACCCTCTTTCTTTATTGGTCCGTCTTGAAAATACACTCAAAGTCGAAGAAGAAATGCATGATTGGTCAAAAATTAATTATAGAAATTCTGGAATGGCTCAATTCAAAACTGGCGGAAAGAAAAGATTAATATTGCCAACCCACAAATGAAAGAACGAAATTTAGTAAAGAGAAAACTTATGAATACATAATTTCTTCACAAAGTTTCTTAACTTCGCACCAGGGTGCATGATCATAGTTTTTTGTAGAGACATCTATCAGAGAATGTCCACACTTCTTGATCAATAGAAAACAAAACAAATTGAAATCCACACAGTACTGAAAACTTCGTAATCACAAATTTTACGGTAGTGACATCTTCTGAGAAAACTTATAAGTTGATACAGTTTTTAAAGTTCAGAGTTTCTCCTGTAGATGAGTTCCAATTGGCGCAATATTTAAACTTGAGGCGTAGAGGTGTACCTCCCGGTACAATAATAATCATATGGTTTCAGATATTTTGATTTCACGCCATTTAACTTGCCTGTGTGCCAATTTCAACGTTAAGGTTTACTCTGCTAGATGACAGAGACATCGAAATTCAATGGGCGACTTCTTACAGAGTTTCAGTTAATTTTGTCAAGTAAATACCGCGTATCTCCAGATATTTTATACATGCCAAAATATTACGTCGATAATCCCGAATGGCGTCTTTCCCGTCTTTCACGAATCTGATTACATGTGATGGATTCGGACCCATAATCTAATAATAATAATCACAACAATAATAATAATAATAATAATAATAATAATAATAATAATAATAATAATAATAATAACAATAACAATAATCTTCCTGACATTTTTCTCAGTTACCCGGCGTCGGAACTTTGTACGAATTTAGGCCAATTTTACAGCCGGCTGCCTTTCCCGACGCCAACCTTAAATGGAGGGATGTATTCATTATTACGTGTGCTTGTGTTGGTTTATAGTGTGATGTGTTCTGTGTAAATGACGTAAATGAATATAGGCATTAAGTCGAACACAAATGCCAAGACGCCGAGCTTGTGGAATTAATCAAACGTGGTTAAAATCTAACTCGACTTGGAATCGAACCCGAGGCTCTCTGAATCGAAGGTCACAACGCTGACCATTCATCCAAGGAACCTGACTATAATAATAATAATAATAATAATAATAATAATAATAATAATAATAATAATAATAATATCCAGAGAAGGATCCTGCCTCTCGGTTTCTAGTTGGGCAAGCTATGATGAATAAATATGGACAAATTTCTTAAGTAAATATATTCAAATACCTAGCAGAAACCATTCAACCATCTCGATTAGATCGTGAAGCAAATAAGGAGAGAATGACTAAATTACAGAAAGCATGTCAAATCACTTGGAACACATATAACAAAAATCATTATCTCGGAAAACAAAACTAAGGCATTATAATAGAGTAATAAAACCTGAAGCGTTATACGCATCGGAAACCTTAATCATTGGCGGTAGATCACTCATAAAAGCTTTAGACAAGCAAGAAAGAAACATTTTACGGAAAATTTTCGGCCGTCTGCACAGAGGGAGTATGGATGAAAAGGAAATCTCATGAAATTTATTGCTGTACTGAAAATATTTCAGACACTATCCGGAAAAGGAGGTTGAAATTCTATGGTCACATTCTCAGAATGGGCAATGATAGACTGGCCGAAAGAATTCTAAGTCTTGTCCTCACACTGAAAGTCAAGAACAACTGGCTAAATGAAATAGAATCAGATCTTCAGGAAATCAACATCAACCAGAAAACTGTGAGAACCGATGTGCTTTCAAAACACTGGTTAATATAGCATGGTTTCGCGGAGCCAAAAGCTAGAACTAATAAAACCTGGACAGAGTACGTAAGAAGAATTTCAGTGAGAGGAAGAAGAGAGTTTGGGAAGAGAAGAAAGCAAAATCATCGGCTGAATAAGTTCAAGCGTGCTCCTCAGGTGGACATAACGATGTAAGAAAAATAAATCCAGAGTGTGACAGCCGTGTTGCATTATAACTGGCTTCTTACCAAGACGGCTGCGGTCCACATCCTTGTCAATGCGTGTAGAATTTTTAAAACAATATGTCCCGTCGCTATGGTTCGGATTCTACGTAAAACTGGAGGTCCCTGGTTATGATCCCGATGTCAACTGTCATGTAAAACTAGAATTCCTTCATTATTACAGTAATATGTCTGGTTTAGTTCCTCTTTTGACAAATGAAGTGGTAATTATAGGAAAGCATGTTTCTTTGAACCAAGTATAAACATTTATCTTCTGCTTATTCTATCGCTTTCCCACACCCGTTAGGTCGCGGCTACGAAGTTTGGCGCATATATATGTGGATCTGGCCCTGTTTTACGGCTGGATGTCCTTCCTGACGCCAGCCCCTTGTGGAGCGACGTAATACTATTGCGTGTTTCTTTGGTGTTTGGTAGTGTAATGTGTTGTCTGAATTTGGTCTTGAAAGTTTCTGTGAAAGAACTAAACCACTCCATGAAATATCTGCTTCGTTCATGCAATGCACGAATGCAAACTTACAACTAAACAACCAGCACTGCAAGCCCAGTTAGCTCGATATAGTGCTATGTTATAATTAGTTAATATTATTGTCTTTACGTCCCGTTAACTACGTTTACGGTTTTTGGAGACACCGAGGTGCCGGAATTTAGTCCCTCAGGAGTTATTTTTACATGTTAGTAAATCTACTTACACGGGGCTGACGTATTTCAGCACCTTATAATACCACCGGACTGCGCCAGGATCGAAACTGCTGAGTTGGGGATCAGAAGGTCAGCGCCTCAACCATTTGAGTCACTCAGCCCGGTAGGAGATATGTTATGCCTTGTTGGTTAGAAACTTAGAACAGAATCAGACATAAATGCTATTATTCTCATTTATTTCATCCTATGAACATAGCCTAATACAAAGTTTTCTAGTTGGAAGGTAATCACATCACAATTTTTCTTAACTTTCTTAGGTTATGGAGGTATGAAGTAGTTTGTATAACCTTAAGAGAATACTGTGTTTCATGATGAAGAACCACCGCTAGGGTCCTCCAAATGGTCAGGCACGCAACGTGCCCACAAGTACGCGAGTTGCATAGTGAAACAGATGAAAGATATTCCAGTTTATTACATTGTGAAACCAAGTAAGCTTGGGCAGCCTCTTCGCTATAATATGCACACAAAGTAATTTCCCTGTCCAGAGTAGAACCTCAACTTAACTTCATGCAGCATTTTGCCATTCAATAATAGGTTTCTCTTTTTTATACATTACCGTACGTAGTGAAATGGATAACAACGGAATATAATGATAACGTATTCAGAAATAATTTGTCTTTGAACGAAGGGAATGTATTTGGCTCCTTGTAGTAAAGACAGACAAGTGCTAGGAGTATTGAAATTGATTCAACAATATTAATCTTCATGATGTCTATTTCAGTAGGTATACAAGTATGACAAAAGTGCAGGGAAGAAATTTAGGGATGGATTTCCCACATATAGAGAGGAAAGAAAGGTTATGTAACTACATGTATAGAAATTAATCATTTTTGTGATACCATGCTGTGATAAAATTTCCTGTAATGATATTCTCTTTTGACTACTTTACATGAAATATATAAAACGCTAAATCGGTGTCATTCTCCAGATCCTGGTCTCTGCTCATCGTCTCATTGGGTTCCGACCATACTAAAAAATGCCTGGTTTTGTATCCTTCACCCTGATGAGTTCGTGCCACGGTTTTTTCGACCGGGTTCAGAGATATATGTCTATAATTCTTAACGTAGCGGGTCGCTAGCTTCCATCCCACAGAACCTTACATTGCACTCGTGTGTAAACAATTACCCCCTCATTCTCCTCAGTTTCAGCCTAATTGCATTGCTTGACAGACCCGGTCTAAAATTCCTGGCGCGCCCCATGACGTATGCGTGTTTATGAGTCAAGATTTACTTTTTTTCCGTTAATATACCAACAGTTTGTCAGTTTTGTTTTATTTTCGTGTAAAATAGTGCCTTCGTATATAGCGAAGTCCAACGCATCATGGATAGAAATAGGGAAAGAAAAATCGAAAGACATACAAGGAGCGTTACCCAGTTTCACGCACATGCAACCGTTGGCCAATGAATTTGTTATTTTACTATCTTGAACATTTCTCGAATTAATTATTTACAAGCATGTGCAAGATAACTTTAACATTCAAAGGCGTAATTATTTGAAAGAACTAAACCAACAGTTATGCGTGAGATATTTGCAAGAATCTCTCCCATTGGGGCTAACAAGGGAACATTCGCTAAATGTTAGGATTGTCTGAGGATGAACAGCCCTCTGCACCTCTACAAGAACTAGAAGAGCCTGGAAGATTTACCTACTGCAATAGAAAAGTTGCCAACAGGAAAACCAAGACTAGATGCCGTGTTTGCCAGTGACATATCTACAAACAAAACTCGGCAGTGACATGTGTTCGGTGTAGAAGGGAAAGTCAAGAATCTAGTGATGACACAGAACAAACGTCAAATGTTTAACATCCGATTTTTGTATTCTCAAAATACCTTTGAACATTATTTACAAGTTCGTGCAAAATTATTTACTAGTTCTGTAACATTAAAAATTAGTTTTTGCTTAATTTGTGCTATTTTTCATGACCCGTTCTAAAAAACCGTGCGCGCCTCCTCACGGGATTATTTTGTACGCGGCTTCTCCAGGGTTAAGGACGAAGATTTAAGGGTTGTTGTAAGGATATATAGAACCTATAAGTCTCTGGTAAGAGCCCAATGAGAGAATGGTTCCAGTATATGGGACGCTCACCAGGACTACCTGATACGGGAACTGGGAAAGATCAAAAGAAAGCAGCACAATTTCTTCTTAGTGATTTCCGACAAAAGAGTAGTGTTACAAAAATGCTGCACACTTTGGATTGGGAAGACTTGGGATGAGGCGACGAGCTGCTCTACTAAGCAGTACGTTCCGAGCTGCCAGTGAAGAAATGTTGCGGAATTACTTTTTCCGTTTTTACAATTGGCTTTACGTCGCACTGGCGACGATGGGATAGGAAAGGGCTAGGAGTGGGAAGGAAGCGGCCATAGGCTTGATTAAGTTAGTCTCTCAGCATTTGCCTGATGTGAAATTGGGAAACCACGGAAACACATATTCAGAGCTGTTCGGATATAATATTAGTAATAATATTAGTAGACCAGCATTTTCAGTGGAGCTATTCAAAGTAGGAAGGATCATAATATGAAGATGGAGTTGGAATTCAAGAGGACAAGTTGTGGTAAACGTTCATTTATAAGACCAAGAATAAAGGAATGGAATAATTCATCAACGGGAATGTTGGATAAATGTCGAAGTTCTTTGAAAACATTTGAAACGACTAGGGCGACAGCCCTAAATGCAGATAATTGATGATTAATGAAATATAATATTTAAAATTTTCTGGGACTCTGGCATACGCAACTTACCCGAACTTGAAAGTCAGGCTCTCACCTTGCTACACATGGGAACGATGGGATCGCCAAACTACTGTTTATATTTTCCATATGTCTAATTCAGAGTATTCCTTATTGTGTAAAAGCAAAAAAGAATGTAATAATAATAATAATGCTATTTGCTTTACGTCCCACTAACTACTCTTTTACGGTTTTCGGAGACGCCGATGTGCCGGAATTTAGTCCCGCAGGAGTTCTTTTACGTGCCAGTAAATCTACCGACACGAGGCTGACGTATTTGAACACCTTCAAATACCACCGGACTGAGCCAGGATCGAACCTGCCACATTGGGGTCAGAAGGCCAGCGCCTCAACCATCTGAGCCACTCAGCCCGGCCAAAAGAAAAAGGAAAAAAAAAGAAAAAAGGAATGGACGTAAGTGTTTCTTACTCATGTTAATAAATACGTATTTCAATATAAGTAACGAAATGTTCCTACTTTTAATACTTGATGAATTATTGTTTGAGCCATTTGTTCAAAACTATAAACCAAACAAATTCGCCTGCTTATACGATCCGCTCACCTGATGAGTTAAACTGAGCATTGTTATTGCATTGCAGAAGGCCATAGCTCTTAGGGGATTTACAAGACTATTTATTTATTTATTTATTTATTTATTTATTTATTTATTTATTTATTTATTTATTTAATTATCCTTCTTCTTTCTCCCTTAATCTGTTTACCCTCCACGGTCAGGTTTTCCCTCAGACTCAGCGAGGGATACCAGCTCTACCGCCTCAAGGACAGTGTCCTGGATCATGATTCTTTGGGCTGGGGGATACAACTGAGAAGGAGAACAAGTACTTTGCCCAGGCGGTCTCACCTACTTTGCTGAACAGTGGCCTTGTGGAGGGAATGGAAGATTGGAAGGGGCAGGCAAGGAAGAGGGAAGGAAGCGACCCTGGCCTTAAGTTAGGTACCATCCCGACATTTGCCTGGAGGAGAGATAGGAAACCACGGAAAACCACTTCGAGGATGGATGAGGTGGGAACTGAAACCACCTCCACTCACTTGACCTCCCGAGGCTGAATGGACCTGGTTCCAGCCTTCGTACCACATTTCAAATTTCGTGATAGAGTCGCGAATCGAACCCGAGCCTCTGAGGATGGCAGCTAATCACGCTAACCACTACACCACAGAGCCGGGCTATTTAATAATAAATAAATAATTTATTTATTTTAATGTTGAGAATGGGGGTTTGCTCCTAGTTGGTATTTACGTGGCAATAATTTTTGTGTCTATTTTATTTATTATAACTTCGCTATACGGATATCCAAGACTTCGGGAAATGCATACATATATAAGGTACGCGTACCCGAGTACAAAGCGAAAATGGAAAAGATGTGAGTGAGAGGGAGCTTGAAACCTCACTGCTCTGAGAGGCCATCTATCTACTTCACGTAATTCCACGCAGTTACTTGAAGGGAACTGCTTCACCCAGTATATCTCTGCACTCTCCAAGAGACCGAAATTATCACTTCAAAAATTTGCTTGTGTAGCCTTCTGGCCCTGTTTCAAACCTTTATTTAATCATCTACAAGTAGTAATTACATAGCGTAAGTAATGTATATGCATCCTACGTTAAGCAAATTGTGTCTCTCATCAGAGAAGTGGCGTTTATTTGTCCGACTATGAGATTTTATATCCTTACCATCTTGAATGCCAGAAATTATTTTTCTGAATGTGTACCTTTGGACACAACAATAAATTAATTGACACCTAAATTATATATATATTTTATTGGTTACCTAGAGTTGCTGCCATGGATCGAAGATATTTGCTACGATCCATTCTTTGGGATGGTCGTTCTTAATTAAACATTTCTTAACTTGTTCTGAATGCTGAAAATGAATTCTTTTCCCGTAATCAATTTGTGTCCGAACACTTACCTTTGAGAAAGTCAAGGTCAAATATTTATTTCGGCATAGCCTTCAGCCTCAGTACGACGAAGGTATCGTGAACCTGGGAGACCTCTTCAGTCAGCGTCACGTAATTGATAGGCGTTTCAAATTGCAGAACACAGTGTTGCACCGTGAGTAACGCAAATTAAACTTTGCCACCAGGTGCTCGGGGCTTGTGATTACAAGAACAGCTGAAGAAAAGAGCAGTCTGAGCTAAGATATTTTATCGTTTCTTCAGAACTTTACGACGGATTCATAATATTTCCCTCTTTCAAGTTGTGTCACTTTACCCTTAGTCTCTCCAACCCTGAGTTAGTTTCTTTATTTATAGAGGACTGAAGACATGGCTTATGATATCTATCAAAGCTCACTTGGAAGAATTTATTGAGAACTATTCGAAATTTAATTTTAAAGTTATTTAAAGTGCGCATTTTATAGAAAATTCAAAGTGTCTTCCAATATAACACATATTCATCCTTAATTTCGCCGATAGTGTTCTGAATTTTAAGTCAATAACTACCAAAATGCAGCGTGCTTTTCCCAATGGTCATGTAACTATAGTGCATCATTTAAATTGAATCTACACAAATGTCCAACAATACATTAATTTGCATATTCCCTCAAATAGGGAATGCAGTGTCAACTCAGGTTCGGTCAACTTCGACGTGCAACACAAGAAACCCGATACGAAATAAATTGGGAAAAGAAAAAAGAAGAAGTACTCTTAAGGGTACAAAATGTTCAGACTAAGCAAACGGTACATAGTGCTATGGTTGGGAAATATTATTCTTCAATACTCTTCTTGTATTTATACCCAGGTTGTACGAAGTGACGAAGAATGGAAGCCGGGAAAATTATCAGCGAAAGATGTACAACATATTTTTCAAACGTCTGACAACTGTTGTTCAGTATAAGTTATACTTTTATTAACGTAAAAACAGAATCCATTACTTCCCGTAACCTTGTAGTTTATCTCACCAATCCCTGTTGCTATAATCAGCACATCTCAGAATCAGCAATGGCCGTGTAAATGAAGGTAGAACAAGCACGACTTATGGAAGTCATGAAACTTTCTTTCACGACCGAACTTTATCATTGCGTGTATTTCTGCTCAATCGGTTTCTTCCATGATGTGAAGTTCGATATGAAATAACTTTACCATAAGGAAATAGCACTTGTAATCTTCTAGATTACAATTGAATCTCGTACAAAAGTAGTTGAAGATGAGCTCCCAGCGAGTAGTTCATTTTATGTCACGACGCGCATTCAGGTAACGTGTTACAATACGTTTTTGCCCACTTTTAACAGTTTCTCCACCTCTGAATAACGTATAAGTCAATTTAAAAATATTGCTTATATACACATCGTATGGCGAAATTAATAATCAAGTGGATATTATGGTACTGTGCAGGAGATATCAGGTTTTGAGGGATTTGAATCCACATAGAGAGACAGTTGTGTCTTTCTTTCTTCCTTGATCAGTTTTCTGTCCAGGGTTGGTTTTTCCCTCGGACTCAGCGAGGAATCCCACCTCTACCGCCTCAAGGGCAGTGTCCTGGAGTGTGAGACAATTTTTCGGGGATATCCAATTGGGGAGGAGGACTCATTCTTCGCCCAGATGGCCTCACCTGCAATGCTGAACAGGGGCCTTGTGGTGGGGATGGGAAGATCGGAAGTAGTAGACGAGGAAGAGGAAACGAAGCGGCCAGGGCCTTAACTTAGGTACCACCCCGGCATTTGCTTAGAGGAGAAGTGGGGGAACACGGAAAACCACTTCGAGGATGGCTGGGGAGGGAACAGAAATCCCCTCTACTCAGTTGACCTCCCGAGGTTGAGAGGACCCCGTTCCAGTCGTATCACTTTTCAAATATCGTGGCAGAGCCGAGAATCGAACCCGAGCCTCTAGGGATGGCAGCTAATCACACAAACCATTACACCACAGAGACGGACGACGGTCGTGTCACCCACTATTATTATTAATTATAATATTATTATTATCAGGGGTAATGTGCTTGCCTCGTATCCGAAAGTCCTGAATGTGATTCCTGGCTAGTCCAGTGATTTTAATTCTTGAGTGAATGCTGTAACGGGGTTCACTCAGCCTCGTGAGACCAACTGAAAAGCTATCTTATACGAGCGGCAGCAGTATTTCTGAGGATGTCATAATGCTGAACACTTATCACTCCGTTATTTGCAGTCCATCTGGCTAGTCAGCACTAGTCTTTAAAGGCCAAATTCCTAATTACGTACTATTATTATTATTATTATTATTATTATTATTATTATTATTATTATTATTATTATTATTATTACGTTGTTCTGTTTGAATCGACTGAGCTGACTTAAGTATGTGCTCCACCAACGGTTGCTCTGTAAATGTGTTTCCATGATTTCCCATTTTCACACGAGGAAAATATTGAGGCTACAACTTAATTAAGGCCACAGTCGCTTTCTTTCCAGCCCTATTCCTTCCCTTAAGTCACCGAACCTATCTGAGTTTGTGAGATATTAAACTGATAGACCGAGAAAGTAAGCCGTGCGGTAAGTGTCGCGTTGCTATGGGCTTTCATTCTAGAGATGGCGGGTTCGAATTCCACCGTTGGCAGACCTGAAGATGGTTTTCAGTGTTTTCCCATTTTCACATCAGACAAACAATTAAGTCCACGGCCGTTACCTTCCTATTCCTAGCCCTTTAACATCCTTCCGTCTCCGAAAACTTTTCATGTGTTAAACTAGTAGGAAAAAAGCAGGAAAGGCTAGTTAATAAAATAATTCCTGTAATAGAAATATTTCTCAATAAATAGACAATCGCGTAATTGCACCGTAAATAGGATATTTTGGATACAATTATTTCGATGGTTAACCGAAGCTCAGATTATTGGTCCATAGGTCCTTCAAACCCACAAAGCAGTCAGTGAACCGAACTAGTCAGTTCATTTGTTGCTTGTAAGTGTTGTGATGTCGAACAAAGACGTGGTGATTATGCAAGGGCACGTTTCGTATCATTGCCAATGAAAGTGCGCGACTCACTTTTCACAAATTAGCTCACGAACCTCTCACACGGCGGCACTAATCTCACAATCACGTGTGCGCTGGAGAAAGCGCTTCTTCACGTACTGAACAGTACCAGAGGCAGCACGAGTTCAGGTCGTTTGCTGTAGCCATGTTAATTGAGAGGAGAAGAGAGCTTTGGTTCACATCACTCAAGAGAAATAATATCCATGAGCACAGTGCTTCTCAGTCCGGCTCCTTGGCTGCATAGTCAGTGTGGAGCTTTTGATTCAGAGGGGCCTGGCTTCGATTTCCGGTTGGGTTGCGGGTTTTAATGAAGTGTGGTTAATTCCTCTTACTTTTGGTTCGGGTGTTTCTATTTTTCTCCTCTTCATAAAAACACAGCATATGAACCACCGCAGAAACACGCAATAGTGACCACACCCCTCCAAATATAGTTGGCGTAAGGAAGGGCAGCCGGCTGTAAAACAGGGCCAAG
Source organism: Anabrus simplex (assembly GCF_040414725.1). Lineage (NCBI taxonomy): Eukaryota > Metazoa > Arthropoda > Insecta > Orthoptera > Tettigoniidae > Anabrus > Anabrus simplex. The sequence goes on from NC_090266.1 coordinate 1,178,488,540, forward strand.
TCAACATGTGTGACACAGTTCGCACCTGAAAACCTACCAGGTTGTAGGGAAAGCGATAGAAAACGAAGAAGTACAGTGCTTCGAAAGTCTTGCCGCCTCCACACACTTCGTACATTCCTGTATTTATGTCTCATATTAAACGAAGCAAAGGGAAATTTGGCATTTATAACAGCTACCCACATTATACAAAATTAAGAAGAATGGGAGTCGGGAAAATTATCAGCGAAAGAGTCTTGCACTTTCCTTTCACTACATACAACACCCAGATCACAATTAAATCTAGTTAATGTATTTTGCCTGAATGAAATTTCTCTCTTTCCCTCTCTTTCCCTCTCCTTCCCTCTCGCTTTAAAAAATGAGAAAAATTCTGTAACCAAATGACCTCGTACGACGCAATGGATATAACAAGTGAAAGAAATCACATAATTTGGTGTAAGAAAGTAAACATTCATCATGTGCGATTTCTCTTTGAGGAAGTGAATAATGTTGTGTTTACTCAGCGAGACTAAAGCAGTTTTGTTGGAGTATGGAGGAACTAGAGCAGTGGTACTCAACATTTTTTGTTTGGAATACCACTAAAATCCAGTTGTTTTACTTTCGTACACCCGCAGTATGAGTATATTGCGATTATACCAGAAATAACAATTGATTTTTGCTAGATGCCAGATAATAATAATAATAATAATAATAATAATAATAGTAATAATAATCATCATCATCATCATCATCAACTTTAGCAGATTATCCCGCTTGCTCGGGGTCCCAGAAAGCACTGAGGCACGAAAGAGTTGTGGCCGGGGATTTAAGGTCGCATGCCCTTCCTGACACCACGGGATTAAATTCCTACCCCAGCAACTGCAGGAATCAAGCCACGGTCTCCAGGATAACAGGCAAGCAGCTAAGGTGCAACATCAAGCTGTTCCCCAAGAATAACAATCCTGACTGACTGACTGACTGATTCATCATCGCCGAGCCAAAACTACTGGACATAAAGAAATGAAATTTTGGGGATATAATCATATTAAAATGTAGGTGCTCGCTAAGAGAGGATTTTTGGATATTCCGTCGCTAAGGGGGTGAAAAGGGGGGTGAAATTTTAAAATGAGTGTATCTATATCTCAAAACTTTAAAAGTTTACAGGTGTAAAAATTGGTATTTAGAATCTTCTTTAAAAATAAGGAAACACGTATTTTTTGTTTTCGGAAAATCACAATAGGAGGAGTGAAAAGGGGTGAAAAAGGGGTTGAATGCCTTTAATGAGGCTACTTATATCTCAGAAACTGAAGATATTATAGACCTGAAAATTGGTGTTTGGGATCTCCTTTAAAAATAAAGAAACACGTATTTTTTTTGTTTCTGCAAAACCCAATTAAGGGGGTGAAAAGGGGGTAATATTTTAAAATGATTGTATCTATATCTCAAAACTTTTAAAAGTTATAGATGTAAAAATTGGTATTTAGAATCTCCATTAAAAATAAAGAAACACGTATATTTCGCTTTCGGAAAATCGTAATAGGAAGGGTGGTAAAGGTTGAAAAAGGGGTCGAATGCATTTCATGAGTCTACTTATATTTCACAACCTGAAGATATTACAGACCTGAAAATTCGTGTTTGGGATCTCCTTTTAAAATAAAGAAACACGTATTTTTGTCTGTGGAAAATATAATTAATGGGGGGGGGGGGGGTTGAAAAGGCGGTGATTTTTTAAAATGAGTGTATCTATATCTCAAAACTTTTTAAGTTTATACATGTAAAAATTGGTGTTTAGAATCTCCTTTAAAAATAAAAAAACACGTATTCTTTTGTTTTCGGAAAATCCCAATAGGAAGGGTTTAAAAGGGTGAATAATGGGTTGAATGCCTTTCATGAGGCTACTTATATTTCAGAAACTGAAGATATTACAGACCTGAAAATTGGTATTTTGGATCTACTTTAAAAGTAAAGAAACACGCATTTTTTCGTTTTTGGAAAATCCAAATATTGGGGGTGAAAAGAGGGGGTGAATTTTTTAAAATGAGTGTGTCTACATCTTAAAACTTTAAAATTTACAGATGTAAAAATTGGTAGTTAGAATCTCTAAAAATAAAGGAACACGTATTTTTTTTGTTTCCCGTAAATCCTAATAGGGTGAAAAATGGGTTGAATGCCTTTAATGAGGATACACATATCTCATAAAGGAAAGATATTACAGAACTGATAATTTGCATATGGGATCTCCTTTAAAAATAAAGAAACACGTATGTTTTAGTTTTTGGAAAAGCCAATTAATGGCGGTTCAACAGGAGTGAAAAAATTGGGGTGAATTTTTTGAAAGACTATCTACAGAATATCTTGGAAACGTAAAATGTTACAGACGTAAAGAGTGGGTGTAAATCTCCTGTAAATGTAAAAAATATAGGTGATTTGTTTTTGGAAACTCCACTTAAAGGGAACTCAAAAGGGGTGAAATTTTAAAATGAGAATTTTTACAGTATATCTAAAAAAACTTAGCATGTTACAGAAGAGAAAAATGGTATTTTTTTATCTCTATTAAACATAAAGAAACGTGTACTTTTAGTTTTCGGAAATAACACTTGGTTGGTGGGAGGGGGGGGGGGGTAAAAGTGACTGAAAATGGTGATGAATTCTTTTAATTAGGCTACTAATATCTCAAAAATGAGGATGTTACAGACGTGAAATTTGATACTTGCAATCTGCTTTAAAAGTAAAGAAACACGTATTCTCGGAAAATCCAAAGAAGGGGGGGGGGGGGGTGTGAAAGAATTGAAAAATTAATTGACTTAATTGTATGAGAATACATACATCTAATAAAAACTAAAGTTGTTACAGACGTGAAAATTCGTATTTGGACCTCCTTTAAAAACAAAAAGAAGAACGCGTTTTGGTGGGGAAACCATCTTGGAGGGCGGGAGTGTAAAGGAGTTGAATTCCTTTCATGAGGACACATAAATCAAAAACTGAAGAAGTCAGAGTCGTGATAATTGGTATTTAGAAGATCCTTTACTATTAAAGAAACAAGTACTTTTTGCGGGAAAATTCACTTAGGGGAGGGGGGGGGGAAGGAGTGTGAAAGGAAGTGAAAGAAATTTAATTATTTTTATGGGGATATTTACATCTCAAAACCGAAGGTAATAGACGTGAACATTGGTGTCTGGAATCTCCCTTAAACATAAAGAAACAAGCATTCTTTTAAATTTGTTGGTGGGGGGGGGCGGGGGGGGCGGTAATTAAACTTAACGGCGGTCGGGGGTGGGGTGTAGAAGGAGGTGAGACCAGTTGATTTTACTGTTCATAATGTACTTATCAGGATCCTCAGTTTCTCAGGCGGCAGCGCGCCGGCATGTGGCATTCGTGCTGGACAAAACGGAGGCGGGACAGGTTTTTCTCCGGATACTCCGGTTTTCCCTGTCATCAGCCATTCCAACAACACATAATAATAATAATAATAATAATAATAATAATAATAATAATAATAATAATAATAATAATAATAATAATAATATTCCGGACCGTAGTCAAATGCGCGGACCGCGCTGGAAACGGCTCCTGGACGGGTAATGACTAAGAATGCAGTCCGGACGCGGGTTCAGTGCCACCAAGGCACCCAATATGACACCACGCCGGATCTCCTGAAGGATTTTATACATATTAAAATGATTATAGGAAAAGATGGCAAAGATTTACGAATCCAACTGACCGGGAGGAATACCTGAATCTAGCCCGGGAAGTACGAAATCGATTGCTGGAAAGGAAGATTTAAAAATGGGAGGAAACGTGCCGTAAAATCGTAGAAAACCAGTCAGATCGGGAATTTTGGTGGATTCTCGCAGAAAACGAGTCAGATCGCGAATTTCGGCGGATTATATATCTAAAACAATAAGCATTCAATTATAAATTTCAGTATAATACCGTAGCGAAGCACGGGTATCTTGCTAGTAATCTATATATATAAAGTAGCTTGTCCTGACTGACTGACTGACTGACTGATTCATCATCGCCGAGCCAAAACTACTGGACATAAAGAAATGAAATTTTGGGGATATATTCATATTAAGATGTAGGTGCTCGCTAAGAGAGGATTTTTGGATATTCCGTCGCTAAGGGGGTGAAAAGGGGGGTGAAATTTTAAAATGTATGTGTTTATATCTCAAAACTTTAAAAGTTTAGAGATGTGAGAATTGGTATGTAGAATCTTCTTTAAAAATAAGGAAACACGTATTTTTTTGTTTTCAGACAATCCCAATAATAGGGGTGAAAAGGGTGAAAAAGCGGTTGAATGCCTAATCAGGATACCGGTGCTTATATCTCAGAAACTGAAGATATTACAGACCTGAAAATTGGTACTTTTGATCTCTTTTAAAAATAAAGAAACACGTATTTTTTGTTTTTGGAAAATCCAATTAATGGGAGGGTGAAAATGGGGTGAATTTTAAAAATGAGTGAATCTATATCTCCAAACTTTTAAAGTTTGCAGATGTAAATATTGGTATTTAGAATCTTCATTAAAAATAAAGACACACGCATTTTTTTGTTTTCGGAAAATCGCAATAGGAATCGTGAAAAGGGGTGAAAAAGGGGTTGAATGCCTTTAATGAGGCTACTTATATCTCAGAACCTGAAGATATTACAGACCTGAAAATTGGTGTTTGGGATCTCTTTTAAAAATAAAGAAACACGTATTTTTTGTTTTTGGAAAATCCAATTAATGGGGGGGGGGGGTGAAAAGGGGGTGATTTTTTAAAATGAGTGTATCTATATCTCAAAACTTTTAAAGTGTATGGATATAAAAATTGGTATTTAGAATCTCCTTTAAAAATAAAGAAACACGTATTCTTTTGTTTTCGGAAAATCCCAATAGGAAGGGTGTAAAAGGGTGAATAATGGGTTGAATGCCTTTAATGAGGCTACTTATATTTCAGAACCTGAAGATATTACAGACCTGAAAATTGGTATTTAGGATCTACTTTAAAAGTAAAGAAACACAGGTATTTTTTCGTTTTTGGAAAATTCAAATATTGGGGGGTGAAAAGGGGGGTGTGAATTTTTTAAAATGAGTGTGTCTACATCTTAAAACTTTAAAATTTACAGATGTAAAAATTGGTAGTTAGAATCTCTAAAAATAAAGGAACACGTATTTTTTTGTTTCCTGTAAATCCCAATAGGAGGGGTGTAAAACGGTGAAGAATGGGTTGTTTGCCTTTAATGAGGATACTTATATTTCAGAACCTGAAGATATTACAGAACTGAAAATTTGTATATGGGACCTCCTTTAAAACTGAAGAAACACGGATTTTTAAGTTTTTGGAAAATCCAATTAATGGCGATTAAACAGGAGTGACAAATTGGGGTGAATTCTTTGAAAGGCTATATCTACAGAATCTTGGAAACGTAAAATGTTACAGACGTAAAAAGTGGGTGCTTGGAATCTCCTGTAAATGTAAAGAAACATAGGTGATTTGTTTTTTGAAACTCCACTTAAGGGGAACTCAAAAGGGGTGAAATTTTAAAATGAGAATTTTTACAGTATATCTAAAAAAACTTAACATGTTACAGAAGTGAAAAATGGTATTTTTTATCTCTATTAAACATAACGAATCGTGTATTTTTAGTTTTCGGAAATACCACTTGGGTGGTGGGGGGTGGGTAAAAGTGACTGAAAATGGTGTTGAATTCTTTTAATTAGGCTACTGATATCTCAAAAGTGAAGATGTTACAGACGTGAAATTTGATATTTGCAATCTGCTTTAAAAGTAAAAAATCCAATGAAGGGGGGGGGGGGGGTGAAAGAATTAAAAATTTAATTGACTTAATTGTATGAGAATGCATACATCTAATAAAAACTAAAGTTGTTACAGACGTGAAAATTCGTATTTAGATCTCCTTTAAAAACAAAGAAAAACGCGTTTTGGTTGGGAAACCATCTTGGAGGGTGGGAGTGTAAAGGAGTTGAATTCCTTTCATGGGGACACATAAATCAAAAACTGAAGAAGTTAGAGTCGTGATAATTGGTATTTAGAAGATCTTTTACTATTAAAGAAACAAGTACTTTTTGCTGGAAATTTCACTTAGGGGGCGGGGGGGAAGAGTAGTGTGAAATGAAGTGAAAAAAGTAAATTATTTTTATGGGGATACTTATATCTCAAAACTGAAGGCAATAGACGTGAACATTGGTGTTCGGAATCTCCTTTAAACATAAAGAAACAAGCCTACTTTTAATTTTTTTTTGGGGGGGGGCGGGGGTGGCGGTAAATAAACTTAACGGCGGTGGGGTGTAGAAGGAGGTGAGACCAATTGATTTTACTGTTCTTAATGTACTTATAAGTATCCTCCGCTTCTCAGGCGGCAGCGCGCCGGCCTCTCACAGCTGGGTTCCGTGGTTCAAATCCGGTCACTCCATGTGACATTCGTGCTGGAAAAAACGGAGGCGGGACAGGTTTTTCTCCGGATACTCCGGTTTTCCCTTTCATCAGCCATTCCAGCAACACATAATAGTAATAATAATAATAATAATAATAATAATAATAATAATAATAATAATAATAATGTTCCTGACCGTCGTCAAATGTGCGGCCCGCCATGGAAACGGCTCCTGGACGGGTAATGACTAAGAATGCAGTCCGGCCGCGGGTTCAGTGCCGCCAAAGCACCCAATATGACACCACGCCGGATCTCCTGAAGGATTTTATACATATTAAAATGATTATAGGAAAAGATGGCAAAGATTTACGGACCCAACTGACCGGGAGGAATACCTGAGCCTAGCCCGGGAAGTACGAAATCGATTGCTGGAAAGGAAGATTGAAAAATGGGAGGAAACGTGCCGGAATCTAATAGAAAACGAGTCAGATCGGGAATTTTGGTGGATTCTCGCAGAAAACGAGTCAGATCGCGAATTTCGGCGGATTATATATCTAAAACAATAAGCATTCAATTATAAATTTCAGTATAATACCGTAGCGAAGCACGGGTATCTTGCTAGTCTATATATATAAAATAGCTTGTCCTGACTGACTGACTGACTGACTGACTGACTGACTGACTGACTGACTGACTGATTCATCATCGCCGAGCCAAAACTACTGGACATAATGAAATGAAATTTTGGATATACATTCATATTAAGATGTAGGTGCTCGCTAAGAGAGGATTTTTGGATATTCCGTCGCTAAGGGGGTGAAAAGGGGGGTGAAATTTTGAAATGAGTGTATCTATATCTCCAAACTTTTAAAGTTTACATATATAAAAATTGGTATTTAGACTCTTCATTAAAAATAAGGAAACACGTATTTTTTTGTTTTCAGAAAATCCCAATAGGAGGGGCGAAAAAGGGTGAAAAGTGGTTGAATGCCTTTAATCAGGATACCGGTACTTATGTCTCAGAAACTAAAGGTTTTACAGACCTGAAAATTGGTACTTTTGATCCCTTTTAAAAATAAAGAAACACGTATTTTTTGTTTTTGGTAAATCCAGTAAATGGGAGGGTGAAAAGGGGGGTGAATTTTTAAAATCAGTTTATCTATATCTCAAAACGTTGAAAGTTTACAGATGTAAAAATTGGTATTTAGAATCTTCATTAAAAATAAAGAAACTCTTATTTTTTGTTTTCGGAAAATCCTAATAGGAAAGGAGGAAAGGGGTGAAAAGGGGTTGAATGCATTTAATGAGGATACTTATATCTCAGAAACTGAAGGTATCACAGACCTGAAAATTGGTGTTTTGTATCTCCTTTAATAATAAAGAACCACGTATTTTTTTGTTTTTGGAAAATCCAATTAATGGGGGGTGAGAAGAGGGTGATTTCTAAAATTAGGGTATCTATACATATCACGAAACTTTTAAAGTTTATAAATGTAAAAATTAGTACTTAGAATCTCCTTTAAAAATAAAGAAACACGTATATTTTTCTTTTCGGAAAATCCCAATAGGAAGGGTGGAAAAGGGTGAAAATATGTTAAATACCTTTAATGAGGCTAATTATATTTCAGAACCTGAAGATATTACAGACCTGAAAATTGGTATTTGAGATCTACTTAAAAATAATAAAGAAACAGGTATTTTTCGTTTTTGGAAAATCCAAGTAATTGGGGGTGGGGTGAAAAGGGGTGTGAATTTTTAAAATAAGTGTATCTACATATGAAAATTTTAAAAGTTTACAGATGTGAAAATTGGTATTTATAATCTCCTTTAAAAATAAAGAAACACGTATTTTTTGGTTTTCGGAAAATCCCAATAGGAAGGCTGTAAAAGGGTGAATAATGGGTTGAATGCCTTTAATGAGGCTACTTATATTTCAGAACCTGAAGATATTACAGACCTGAAAATTGGTATTTGGGATCTACTTTAAAAGTAAAGCAACACATATTTTTTCGTTTTTGGAAAATCCAAATATTGGGGGGTGAAAAGGGGGTTGATTTTTTGAAATGAGTGTGTCTACATCTTAAAACTTTAAAATTTACAGATGTAACAATTGGTAGTTAGAATCTCCTCTAAAAATAACGAAAAGCGTATTTTTTTGTTTCCTGTAAATCCCAATAGGAGGGGTGTAAAAGGGTGAAAAATGGGTTGAATGCTTTTAGTGGGGATACATATATCTCAGAAACGGAAGATATTACAGAACTGAAAATTTGTATAAGGGATCACCTTTAAAAATATAGAAACACGTATTTTTTTAGTTTTTGGAAAATCCAATTAATGGCGGTTAAGTAGGAGTGACAAATTGGGGTGAATTTTTTGAAAGACTATATCTACAGAATATCTTGGAAACTTAAAATGTTACAGACGTAAAAAGTGGGTGTTTGGAATCTCCTGTAAATGTAAAGAAACATAGGTGATTTGTTTTTGGAAACTCCACTTAAGGGGAACTCAAAAGGGGTGAAATTTTTAAATGAGAACTTTTACGGTAAATCTAAAAAAACTTAACATGTTACAGAAGTGAAAAATGGTATTTTTTATCTCTATTATACATAAAGAACGTGTATTTTTAGTTTTCGGAAATACCACTCGGGTGGAGGGGGGGTAAAAGTGACTGAAAATGGTGTTGAATCCTTTTAATTAGGCTACTGATATCTCAAAAATGAAGATGTTACAGACGTGAAATTTGATATATGCAATCTGCTTTAAAAGTAAAGAAACACGTGTTCTCGGAAAATCCAATGAAGTGGGGGGGGGGGCTGAAAGAATTGAAACATTAATTGACTTAATTGTATGAGAATACATACATCTAATAAAAACTAAAGTTGTTACAGACGTGAAAATTCGTATTTGGATCTCCTTTAAAAACAAAGAAAAACGTGTTTTGGTGGGAAACCATTTTTGGGGGCGGGAGTGTAAAGGAGTTGAATTCCTTTCATGTGGACACATAAATCAAAAACTGAAGAAGTTAAAGTCGCGATAATTGGTATTTAGAAGATCCTTTACTATTAAACAAACAAGCATTTTTTGCGGGAAAATTCACTTAGGGGGAGGGGGGGAAGAGTAGTGTGAAATGAAGTGAAAAAAGTGAATTATTTTTATGGGGATACATATATCTCAAAACTGGAGGTAATAGACGTGAACATTGGTGTTTGGAATCTCCTTTAAACATAAAGAAACACGCCTTCTTTTAAGTTTTCTTTGTTGGGGGGGGGGATTGGCTGTAAATAAACTTAACGGCGGTGGGGTGTAAAAGGAGGTGAGACCAATTGATTTTACTGTCCTTAATGTACTTATAAGGATCCTCCGTTGCTCAGGCGGCAGCGCGCCGGCCTCTCACAGCTGGGTTCCGTGGTTCAAATCCCGGTCACTCCATGTGACATTCGTGCTGGACAAAACGGAGGCGGGACAGGTTTTTCTCCGGATACTCCCGTTTTCCCTGTCATCATTCATTCCAGCAACACATAATAATAATAATAATAATAATAATAATAATAATAATAATAATAAGAAGAAGAAGAAGAAGAAGAAGAAGAAGAAGAAGAAGAAGAATGTACCGAACCGTCGTCAAATGTGCGGACCGCGCTAGAAACGGCTCCTGGATGGGTAATGACTAAGAATGAAGTCCAGTCGCGGGTTCAGTGCCGCCAAGGCACCCAATATGACACCACGCCGTATCTTCTGAAGGATTTTATCCATATTAAAAATGATTATAGGAAGAGATGGCAAAGATTTACGGACCCAACTGACCAGGAGGAATACCTGAGCCTAGCCCGGGAAGTATGAAATCGATTGCTGGAAAGGAAGATTGAAAAATGGGAGGAAACGTGCCCTAATCTAATAGAAAACGAGTCAGATCGGGAATTTTGGTGGATTCTCGCAAAAAACGAGTCAGATCGCGAATTTCGGAGGATTATATATCTCAAACAATAAGAATTCAATTATAAATTTCAATATAATACCGTAGCGAAGCACGGGTATCTTGCTAGTGTGTATATATACATATACCGTCGCTGGGCAAAGGAAACCTCGTAATTCCTTCGGAACGAGGTTTTCATTCCTAACAGCAGTGGATATATATAACCTACTGGAAAAAAACTGAACCGAATGAGTGGATTTCGAAACAAAAAATGCAGCATATGTAAGCATTATTCCATACGCAGTCAATGAGAGATAGAAACTGACACATGGGCCTACTTTAGAATGAATGAATGTCTAGTGGTAGACAAAAATACTTTGGAGCCGATGACCTTCGATGTTAGGCCTCTATAAACAACAAGCATCATCATCATCATCAGACAAAAATACTAAATCAAAACAACTTTTTATTGAAAATGATCAGGCATTTTTAGTGTTTTTGGTATTGCGGTTAAGCCGCAACGCGGTTGATCCGATTGCGGTAAATCGAGAGTTGAGTATGTACATATATCGTCGCTGGGCAACGACACTCCTGAACTGCTCACTGAAAACAGAAGCTACGCTAAACTGCGTACCTCTTGAGACGACACCATATATCTCTAGTGGTACATGTATCACACTTTGAATACCACTGATCTAGAGGACCTATGTTTGTAAACTGGTAGGGGATTTCTTCGGCTGTAATTTTGAAGTATTTAGATCTTTCTTCACATCCGTTGGTTCACCTCTGAACCAGAATGAAGAGGAATTTTGATTTGAATATGATTGGTATGAACAGTGTACACCTTCTTAACCGGTCGACTCGGGACAGGACCCTTAATCGGATAAAACCGTTAATAAAAAATAAAGGCCTACCAGCAATTACACTTCCATTTAGGGTATTTCTCAGTATTCTAAACGATATTTCGGAACATATTAGGCTTACAAAGTGTGTTAAATTACAGTAATCTACAGTATGACAAATTATTAAAACGTGAAAAAGTACATACGAGAGCAAAACTGTGACCCATGTTGAAAGGGCGAATTCAGGTTGGTAATGAAAGACCTCACAAGTTAGTCCCGCCTTCTCCAGTGTCTACTCCTTTCTCCTTTTGAATGCTTCTAGCCATATGATTGATAAGTTACGTACTTCCCTCCAAAAGATGGGCACTTCACACCTCTCCGTAAAAAATGTCGAGTCTATTGGGCTAGCCCCACCTCCGAATTTTCTTCAGTCATAGAAAATTGATTAACGGTGGCTATTTCTGAACCAATCATCATTTTACGCTGAATGTGACGTTGTTCATTGGTTCATATTTGTTTCTACAGATTTACTTGAAGCTAGGCATAGAGAGAAGCAGTGAGGGCTGGGTGAAGTCAGGTGTCAGTTTGGTAAATTCGGAAACCTTACGGGAGGGAAAACACTACTGCGATCTACGAGTATGGGTCATATTTTCTGCTTACAGATGCACGTACGGTCATTATTTTCTGCTATGATACGAAATATAACATCCAGATCATGACTTAACAGCTGCATTTTTCATGACTTAAGTGTTTTAAATGCCACAACTACCATAGTTCTGCGGTGTGGTGGTTAGTGTGATTAGCTGCCACCCCCGGAGGTCAGGCTTTGATTCCCGGTTTTGCTACGAAATTTTAAAAATAGTGCGAGGACTGGAACGTTGCCCACTCAGGCTCGGGAGCTCAACTGAGTAAAGGGGGGGGGGGGGGGTTCGATTCACATCTCAGCCATCTTCGAAGTGATTTTCCGTGGTTTCCCCACTTCTCTTCCAGGCAAATGCTGGGATGGTACCTAACTTAAGGCCACGGCCGCTTCCTTCCCTCTTCCATGTCTATCCCTTCATCTCCCCATTTCCCCACAAGGTCGCTGTTTAGAATAGCGGTGATGACACCCCCTGGGCGAGGTACTTGTCCTCCTTCCTACTTGTATCCCCCTGTCCCAAAGTCCCACGCTCCAGGACACTGCTCTTGAGGCGGTAGAGGTGAGATCCTTCGCTGTGTCCGAAGGAAAAACCAACCCTGGAGGGTAAACGGATTAAGAAAGAAAGAAGAAGGTAGATGAAGGAAAATGGTATAACTTGATTGGACGAAGACTTACAAGGGGGCATTCCCTACTCGCCACCACCGATTTCGCTCAAATTTATAGAACATGCAGGGCTTGGCTAGAAATGAAAGTACCCACAGTGGGAACTCCAGATGGCCAAGCGTATAGAAAATAAGAATAAAAATGTTGACGCGGCTCTCGCACTTACGTTGGTCCGGATGCCGAACAGTTGTTGGCCTAGCGGTAAGAGCTCGGACTGGTAGTTCGATGGTCGTGGGTTCGACTCCCCGTGTGGAGACTGGTTCTTTTCTGTCAACTTTTATGTTATTCATTTTCCAATTAAGCAAAGAGGTAAATAAATTTTTTTTTGCTAGTTGCTTTACGTCGCACCGACACATATAGGTCTTATGCCGACGATGGGACAGGAAAGGGCTAGGAGTGGGAAGGAAGCGGCCGTGGCCTTAATTAAGGTACAGCCCCAGCATTTGCCTGGTGTGAAAATGGAAAACCACGGAAAACCATTTTCAGGGCTGCCGACAGTGGGATTCGAACCTACTATCTCCCGAATACTGGATACTGGCCGCAATTAAGCGACTGCAGCTATCGAGCTCGGTGGGTAAATAATTCATTTTACTTATTTATTTATACGCAAAAGGCATTGAAAAGGTAAAACATTGGGATTACATGTGCACAGCCGCCAGGAGCAATCTTCACTTGTCAGGTGGAAACGAATCCTACAGCGAAACGACTATTCACGTTTATGGCACATTCCCAAAGGATGGGAGATAGCCAATCATCATCATCATCATCATCTGTTTACCCTCCAGGTTCGGTTTTTCCCTCGGACTTAGCGAGGGATCCCACCTCTACCGCCTCAAGGGCAGTGTCCTGGAGCTTCAGACTCTTGGTCGGGGAATACAACTGGGGAGTATGACCAGTACCTCGCCCAGGCGGCCTCACCTGATATGCTGAACAGGGGCCTTGTGGAGGGATGGGAAGATTGGATGGGACAGGCAAGGAAGAGGGAAGGAAGCGGCCGTGGCCTTAAGTTAGGTACCATCCCGGCATTCGCCTGGAGGAGAAGTGGGAAACCACGGAAAACCACTTCCAGGATGGCTGAGGTGGGAATCGAACCCACCTCTACTCAGTTGACCTCCCGAGGCAGAGTGGACCCCGTTCCAGCCCTCGTACCACTTTTCAAATTTCGTGGCAGAGCCGGGAATCGAACCCGGACCTCCGGGGGTGGCAGCTAATCACGCTAACCACTACACCACAGAGGCGGTCGAGATAGCCAATAAAAGAGAAAAAAAAAGAATTTCTGTTTGAACACGTCGTGAATGTTCGCAACTCCAAATTTTCTACAATTGTGCGTTCATTAAAGATTGACGTCCTATATGCCTTTTGCATATACAATAAATTAAAATAAATGAATAATATGAAATTGAGAAAAAAATTTCGCACCGGGAGTCGAACACACGACCATGGAATTACTAGCCCAAGCTCTTCCCACTTCGCCAACTACTGCGCGGCGCGCGCGTTAGCGTAAGTGACTTATACGATGCGAGAGCCGCGTCAACATTTTCATTTTTATTTTTATTTTCTATACGCTTGGCCATCTGGAGTTCCCACTTTCGGTGCTTTAATTTCTAGCCAAGCCCTGCATGTTCTATAAATTTGAGCGAAATCGGTGGTGACGAGTAGGGAATTTCACCTGTTTTCCTTTCACTACCTACAACACTCAGATCACAATTAAATCTGGTTAAACTCACTAATGTCCGCCTCTGTGGTGTAGTGGTTAGCGTGATTAGCTGCCACCCCCGGAGGTCCGGGTTCGATTCCCGGATCTGCCACGAAATTTGAAAAGTGGTATGAGGGCTGGAACGGGGTCCACTCAGCCTCGGGAGGTCAACTGAGTAGAGGTGGGTTCGCTTCCCACCTCAGCCATCCTGGAAGTGGTTTTCCGTGGTTTCCCACTTCTCCTCCAGGCGAATGCCGGGATGGTACCTAACATAAGGCCACGGCCGCTTCCTTCCCTCTTCCTTGCCTATCCCTTCCAATCTTCCCATCCCTCCACAAGGCCCCTGTTCAGCATAGCAGGTGAGGCCGCCTGGGCGCGGTACTGGTCATTCTCCCCAGTTGTATCCCCGACCAAGAGTCTGAAGCTCCAGGACACTGCCCTTGAGGCGGTAGAGGTGGGATCCCTCGCTGTGTCCGAGGGAAAAGCCGACCCTGGAGGGTAAACAGATGATGATGATGATGATAAACTCACTAAGACACGTAATGTATTTAGCCTGAATGAAATTTCTCTCTTGAGACTTTAAATAATGAGAAAAATCTGTAACCAAATGATCTCGTACGACGCAATGGATATCACAAGTGAAGGAAATAACATAATTTGGTGTAAGAAAGTGAAAAAGTGAAAACTGACAATGTGTTTTTATGGTAAAATCACGATTTATTAAAGCAATATTTGAGGGGAACAAGTACTTAAATAAACTTCCTTGCAAGTTTGGTTTAGTGGTCCACTTTAGTTACTTAAAAGCCTTCATGAAAGTTTTTATGTTCTCTGTTCTGTAGAGGGATATAGGTAATCACTGAAAAAAGTGAGCACGCGGTATTTTGTAAGTTCCTCGTAGGTGTCATTTTCGCAGAAACAATTGAATCTATAATGTTTCTCTTGGGTACCACAGGATTTGTATTTTCATAAAGGATAAATTATATTTCTATAATAATATGAAATAAGTCTGCCCATATATTAAATACAAGGAACATACAATATCATGCACTCATGCCTCCTTTCTTGATTATACATATTACATTAAAATTATAAGATGCCAAAAATTGCCATTAAAGAAATTCATCGTCTAAATTCGTACAAGGAAACACTGAATTACAGACCAAACATCTTACACTAGACAGCCTCATGTTTTATAGTAATTATGCCAACATGTATAATGACTGTAGGGGCTGCCTGACCGAGGCGGTAAAGGCGTGTTTGGTTCGCCCGGAAGAACGTGGGTTCGAATCCTCGTCAGGAAGTCATAAAATTTAAGAAACGGGATTTCCACTTCCGGAGGTGTATATGGTCCTGAGGTTGACCCTGCCTACACCTGCTTGCCGCGGTGAAACGCTTGTCCTAGAGTGGGAACAGTTGTGCGGTTATATTTACGTACTTCAGTAACGGTAATTCACCACGTTGATATTTGCCCCACACTTCAATAGCAACACGATGCTTTTCACAATCATGTCTGCTTTTTTTCCCACTTATAATGCAATGTGTTAAAGCACAGATAGGTTCCACTTTGCAATTGCTTTAAAGCTTCCTTAAACACTTGGGGTTTGTAAAATTGTTGTTTTAAATGTTGATGACACGACTCCACAGCATTTATGGTTCTGATTTCATCTCTTGGTATATTGGCCAATAAATTAGGGGGAAATTTAGTATCTTCACTTACATAGCTTTCAAGTGCATAGTCTAGAAAAAATGTAACTGATTGTGATTGGGAACAACACTATGCAAGTCTAAGGACTCATCACTGACTGCGCTTGGAGGAAGAAATATTTAGCGTCAATTATGTTTTTGCGGTATTGAAAATTACTGTTTGCGGAATTTCTATCACGTTTTTGCGCATTTGCTATCCAGACGAAATATTACACCAGTTTAAACAATAAATCGTACATTTATTTGTTGGATGGCGATCTAAAATTCCAACATTTTCTATTTTTAGAGTTCCAGCCTCCCTTAAGAGTCACTATAATCGCCTGGAATGCTCCATATGTAATGATGAAAGGTTTCTGTATACAGGTTGTAACAATAAGGTAGGTCAAACATTCAGGACACTTTCCTCACATGTAGAAGAGGAATATGGACATGGATACGGAAAAGCATTATTTCCAAGTTAGAACTCATTTTCTACAACTCTACATAGTACACAAAAACAACCACTCAATCCTAAATCCTCGTAGAACACGAAGTATTATTATAGGAAACTATAAATGATTACATATAATAAGTGTTGTATGTCCGGCGCTCCCTTTCTCCCTCCGCCAGCCAGCTGCACGCGCGCCTGTGTATCATTCTGCTAGCTTCGACGCGCAGCCCTCAGTGCGCGTGCCTGACCATCGAGTGTACTATAAATAGGAGCTCCCGGCCTGCTCACTTGCCCACTTGCCCCGGTGTCCAGCTCCAGAATACACCCTACGTCGAGCACGGAGGCTACTCCTCTTGAAAATGTGCTTCGACCAGGTGGACTGAATTTCTGGCAGTACGAGGTCTCACCTCTGGTCACCGCTCCCTTACCTGTTTCCACTGCCTATGTTCCGTAATTCTTTTACAAGCCATTTTCATTCCCTAAGTCATGCAAGCTCCCTTAGTTTCGCTAGGTGGAAATTTCTTCAATCAATTGAACTTGCTTTTTAGGAATTCAGGCACTTCAACAAACAAGGACTCTCATAAACATTTATGTTAGTGTGCCAGATAGTTCTCGACTATCAAAGTGTCAATTCACGAAGACTATCTTTTCAAGATAGAAGTGTATATAAAGACTGCAAACCTGTACATATTGTATAAAGACAGACTTTTCTCAAGATTCAATATTCCTTTTTGCTTCAAAATAAATTTCAGTTATTTGTGTAAATATCATAAAATGAAGCAATAAAAGTTGTGTTTTGTAAACTTCAACCTTGGTTACAACAATAAGAAACGTCAATCCTCCTCCAGTCATCATCCATGACATTGCTGTACCGAACCTTCAAAATGTAACTAACCTTGGAATCTCCATCAATGAGAATATGACCTGGAATGAAGACGTAACTAATGTATGCAGAAAGGTTCATGCAGCTCTATATCCCCTAAAACGTCACATGAATGCTTTTCCTCAAAACCTTAAATTAAAATTAATCCAAACACTACCATTCCCAATTTTAGATTACACTGATACGGTACTAGTCAATCTAAATGCTAAACAAGTTTTGAGACTTCAACCAGCACAAAACTCATGCAGACGATAAGCCTTCCAACTGCTACATGACGCTCTTCTTACACCATATTTAGAAACATTGGAATTGCTACTCATAAATGAACGAAGGAATTTTCACCCAGTGACAATTCTTTACCAAGTACTCGCGACGAACACTCCTACTTACCTATCTCCTAATTTTCGTTTCATTTACTCATTCCATGAAATTTGTATCCATTCTGGTTCCCTGCTTGAAATTCCACTAAATGGAACGGATTCCTACAATCATTCCTTTTTAGTTACTGCATCGAGACTCTGGAATACACTCGCTATGAACATTCGGCACGTTACTTCCTCCCAAAAATTCAAATTTGCTTGCCGAAAGTTTTTCCTGGGGTCATGTAACTGAGTTGCATGAGTCATTGCGTGTATGTTGTGTGAATGGTTTTCTTAAAATGTATTATGCACTTCAATTATTACTATTATTATTATTAGGTTTCCTCTTAATATTACTGTTGTCGCACTAATTGTCGTACTGATTTGTAACTTAAGCTTAGTTTATCTGTCCGTAGTATTATTTCTTTGTAGAATTAATGTATCCTTTTTATTATATTTTTAAATTTTATTGTTTGATGCGGTTAAGTGTAAATAAATAAATAAATAAATAAATAAATAAATAAATAAATAAATAAATAAATAAATAAAATACACTAATAATGGGAAGCACAGAGGAATAGAACGTACCAGCATACCACATGAAACTTTTCTTTACATGAAATCTTCAAAATGCCCTCCGTTAGCATCCTGGATTCAATGCGACGGAATGAAAGAAATAGACTACACCAGCCGTCTCAAGGGGTACGCAAATTTAGTGTAGCTTCTAACTGTTTTCAGTGAGCAGTTCAGAAAATCTTGTTTTGGTTTAGTTTTTCTGTCTACCACTATTCATTCTAAAATATGTGTCAGTTTGTACATCCCATTGACTAGCAACTTCTATGTAAAATGCGTTCTTATACTTCGTTGCTAATTTTCTAATTTTTTGTATTTCCACTGACGAGAAAACCACGTTTCTCCGTCTGTCTTGTGAAGACTTTCCGCATTGCCTGAGAAAGTATCAGAAGCTTCCAGTGGTCGAATAATTGGTCTATTACTAAGCAATGAAATAATTCTCCGCCATTGCTCACCGCTCAATTTTGAGCTTCTTCTCTAAACATTATTCCGAAAGAGACGAGATATATATACACAAAGCATTATTGTTATTATTGGGGAACAGGGTAGTGCAGCGGCTTGCCGGTCATTTCGGCGACCATGGTTTGATTCCTGGTGTTGCTGGGGTAGGATTTTCAGTTGAAAATGCCGTGGTGTCAGGAAGGGCATGCGACCTTAAATCTCCGGCCAAAACTATTTCGTGCCCCTGTGCGTTCAGATACCCTAAGCAAGCGGGGTAAGATAATTTCATTATTATTATTATTATTATTATTATTATTATTATTATTATTATTATTATTATTATTACTATTATTATTGTTGTGAATATTATTATTATTATTTGGCATGCAGCAACAATCCCTTGTTATTTCTGGTATATATACTCGTACTTCGGAGTACGAAGGTAGAACAATTGGATTTCGGGGATACGCCGACGGAAAATTTTGAATATCACTGGGCTGGACTATATTTAAAATAATCCATTTATATGAAGTTCAACCATAAATTTTGTGACGATATTTTGATTTCTTGAGTTTTCAGTAGTTCAGCAGTCATGATCTAGAAGAATAAAAAACACTCACCTAGTTTGAAATTTATTGAGGAAGCTGATGGTCCTTTTAGTATTGGTTGAGTAAATCTCAGGGCCACGTGAATCTTCAGAACTGGAAATCTCGCTTTTAGTATTTTCATTTTCTGACATAGAATAGAAGCTACGTCCATCCAGGTGATTCAAGCACGAATCTACCACATAGGTTTGGAAGCCTCTTATAATAATAATAATAATAATAATAATAATAATAATAATAATAATAATAATAATAATAATAATAATAATAATGTGGAGAAATTATAGTACCAACAGGAAAAGAACAGAAGGTCCTCGAGGTCTGCATCCAGAAAATGAAGAGAGCCCTCGGCCGAACGCAAAACATTTAGAACAAAAAATGCCTTTCAATCTTCACCAAAATTAGACATTACAATAGTGTGATCAAACCTGAAATACTATACGCGAGTGAAACACTGGATCTCCACAGGAAAACAGTACTTGAAGACATCCTGAAAGAGGAACGTAAAATCATCAGAAAAGTTCTCGGCCCAAAACTGACCGACGAAGGATATAGACTGCAATCTCGTACAAAAACCGAGGAGCTCTCAAACCTTGCGGCCGAAATCAGAAAAAAACGCCTGAAATTTTACGGATACATCAAACGCCTTTTAGAAAACAGACTGACAAGAATCTTACATGAGGCAACAGAAAACATCAAAACAAATAGGTGGACAACGGAAATCCGCCAAGACCTGGAAAAGTCAGGAATCAAAGTGGCCGACATCGCTGACCGAACATGCTACAGAACGAAAATCAACAAGTGGGAAGTAGAGTCAGAGAGAAACCACAAGAAGAAGACAGGAGCTAAGTGGACAGAAGAACGAAGAACCACGATGATACATCAAACGCCTTTTAGAAAACAGACTGACAAGAATCTTACATGAGGCAACAGAAAACATCAAAACAAATAGGTGGACAACGGAAATCCGCCAAGACCTGGAAAAGTCAGGAATCAAAGTGGCCGACATCGCTGACCGAACATGCTACAGAACGAAAATCAACAAGTGGGAAGTAGAGTCAGAGAGAAACCACAAGAAGAAGACAGGAGCTAAGTGGACAGAAGAACGAAGAACCACGATGAGAGAAAAATTGAAGGCTGCCTGGCAAAGAAGGAAATGCACAACTTCTAAGTGAGCTTTGCGTGATCAGTTTTCTGGTCTTTTTCGCATCTAATAATAATAATAATAATAATAATAATAATAATAATAATAATAATAATAATAATAATAATAATGTGGAATTACTGCAACAAGAGAGTCATTACAAGGCAGATGTTTTTCCAGAAAATGTATACGCCTCAGAACCATATCCCTTGGAGGTCACTCTAAAATTATAGAAATTGAAAATCAAGAAAGGAACTTTCTCCGGAACATGTATGGTCCCACGAGAGAAAATGGAATGTGGATTAAGAAGAGAACAACGTACCTCCACTCAGTGACAGGTTCACTGAAGCCGTGCGCTAGAGACGCCTGAAATTCTACGGCCATATCTCTAGACAGACTCACCAAAAGATTAAAGTAATCAACTCAAAGAAGGTCAAAATAACCTGTGTAGAAGAAACTAAGGCGGACCTCCAAGAAATGAATTATAGAAGATCGTGGAGCCTTTACTACTCGTACAATAGTAGCCAAGCACAAATTCGTAAAGGAGCCCTAAAAAGTAATTTAATGTTATTTGCTTTACGTCCCACTAACTACTCTTTTACGGTTTTCGGAGACGCCGAGGTGCCGGAATTTAGTCCCGAAGGAGTTCTTTTACGTGCCAGTAAATCTACCGACAGGAGGCTGACGTATTTGAGCACCTTCAAATACCACCGGACTGAGCCAGGATCGACCTGCCAAGTTGGGGTCAGAAGGCCAGTGCCTCAACCGTCTGAGCCACTCAGCCCGGCGAACCTAAAAAGAAAACTGGTAAGAAGTTGTCCACAGAACGCAAAATACAACTCAGTGCATTCATGAAGAGATTTTTTGGAGGATATGTCTTCTGGTATGGGCTATATCAAAATTTGTTACTTTCATTGACCTGTCTCAGTCTCATCCTTGGCTTTGACAATATGACAGTGACTGAGGTATGAGTGATGCTAGTAATACCATTGCTTATGCAGCCAGTCCCTGTTATGAATGATGTGAAAATATCGTTCATAGGGTCGGTTGGTGCATGCATTTCAGTGGGCTTGGGAGACTGATATGTATTAGCAACGGCTGGGTCGGTGAGGAAAGCAACGGGAAAATACTTTACTCCTCATTGCCCTAGTACGCCTCTTCAGTGACGCCTAGGCTCTTTATGGCAGCTGTTGGCAGTGCTGCAGAGGATCAAACCAGCCTTCGGGCTGAATACCCAACATACATACAAGAAGGCCATTATACAGTAAACGTCATCTCACATAAAGGGCATATTTTATTCCTAATCCTATATGCAATACTTTTTATTTAGAAAGTAATTCATCTTGTACTTTTACGGGACTGATCATAGTCACGGAACATCCAGTTTTACGAAAAATCCGAAACGCAAGGGCGTGACTTTTTATGTTACATTTGTCGGGCGCTGAACCTCGGCCTTCTTGATAAGAATCCAGTTACCACGCCACTTGGCCATCATGCACCCTACCCTTTATTGTAACCTTACATTTGGTGATGCGAAGAGATAAGACTGGCGGATTTCAATGCCGTCGTTCACACCTCCAGCAGTGTTTTGATTACATTCCGCTACTCTATACTTTCGTCAGAATCATTGATTAGCTTGAAAGCTGAGACGCACCGTTGGAGCTCATTGCAGTGCCACCCCACCCAGACAGAGCTTGTTTCGTTCATTCATTCGGCTGCCCATTTGTTCTTTCATTCATTTATTTCTTCGTTTACACAGCATCGAAGTTTAAATTCGTATGAGAGTGTGAAATGAAATGCGGTGCAGTCAGCTTCGGCAAATCAACCGGATAAAGGACTGAGTAAAAATCTCACCTGCCGTCATCTTGAAAATTCGTCTTCCATACTTACTCATTTCACTCTTAACGAATTCTGAGGAAGTAACAATGCAGCAGGACATGAGCAGATAGACTTCACACTTACTATATGAACAACAGCAACAACAATTTTTCCGTATCTGGCAGTTGACAGCGGAGTCAATGAACGTGTCTCTCAGACGTTGGGGCATCATGTCAAACGTCGCTCAAGATACTTCTTTGATGCAACCCATGAAGAAAATAAGTGTGGTTGTAATTTCAAATGACTCTAAGTCTTCGCATTAACAGAAAAAGCGAAAAAATAATATTTTGAAGCAATTTTGAGATATCATTACGGATCATATGATTCGGTTAAGAAAATAGTGATTGGTATTTTTTGCGAATTGCGGCGAATTTACGCGATAAGGCCAGTTTAAAGCGAAATGTACTTATTTTGCGATATGTGCGAAACTCATGGAAAAATTCATTGAAAATAACGAGTGTGAAGAGAATTGCAAGACGGAATAAGCATTCCTCAATTGGATAGAAATACCTACTCGTTTTAATATTTACGGTTTTGCCATGTAGAGGGAAAGGGCAAGTGTTATGAAATCTTGATTAAGGATATACTATCTTTTTTAAATGCTACTTATTCGGCGCGTCGACCTAAGAAGATCTTTTACCCCTACTTTGCACCATATGTTGTGAACCTGCGGGTATTTGGGAATGGCGGAGGTGTAAAATGTTGAATGTGAGGAAAGGAACATTAAGGACGACACAAACACCCAGTCCCCAGGCTGGGGGTATTAATCATTTACAATTAAAAATCCCTGACCTGGCCGGGAATCGCCGCTGGATGACAGGCGGACGCGTTGCCCCCTACACCGTGGGGCCGGACAAGGATATACCATAGTCCTAATCAGGATTATTATCAATATTGTTTCTTTTTAAATATCCTTCACGCAAATAATTCACAAATCATAGGAAAGAAAGATTTAATGAAGAATGATTTAATGAATAATATTAGAAAATGATGTGCAGGGGTAGCGTGCCTGCCTCTAACCCGGAGGCCCCGGGTTCGTTTCCCGGCCAAGTCAGGGATTTTTACCTGGATCTGAGAGCTGGTTCGAGGTCCACTCAGCCTACGTGATTAGAATTGAGGAGCTCTCTGACGGCGAGATGGTGGCCCCGGTCTAGAAAGCCAAGAATAATGGCCGAGAGGATTCGTCGTGCTGACCACACGACACCTCGTAATCTACAGGCCATCGGGCTGAGCAGCGGTCGCTTGGTAGGCCAATGCCCTTCAAGGGCTGTAGTGCCATGGAGGGGGTGGTTATTAAAAAACTAGCAAGATACCCGTGCTTCGCTACGGTATTATACTGAAATTGATAATTCAATGCTTAACGTTTTATTTATAATACGCCGAAATTCGCGATCTGACGGCAAAATTCCTCCCATTTTTCATTCTTTATTTCAAGCAATCGTTTTAGTATATCCCGGGCTAGCTCCAGGTATTCCGCCCGGTCAGTTGGGTCCTTAAATCTTTGCCATCTTTTCCTTTAGGCATTTTTAATATGGATCAAATCCTTCAAGAGATCCGGCGTGTTGTCGTCTTGGGTGCCTTGGCGGTACTGAAACCGCAGCCGGACTGCATTCGTAGTCATTACCCGGCCAGGACCCGTTTTCAGCGCGGTCCCCACATTTTGACGACGGTCCAGATTATTATTATTATTATTATTATTATTATTATTATTATTATTGATGTCCTGGACTCCGCAGCAAGATACAAGACCCCTACTTGGCTGTAAATTACATCTCCCGCCATTGTCATTGCTGACAATGTCGCCAGCACCATTGTCGCGCGTTGGCAAGTACGCGGGATTTATTTCCTTTTTTTTTTTTTGCTAGTTGCTTTACGTAGCACCGACACAGATAGGTTTTATGGCGACGATGGGACAGGAAAGGCCTAGGAATGGGAAGGAAGCGGCCGTGGCCTTAATTAAAGTACAGCCCCAGCATTTACCTGGTGTGAAAATGGGAAACCACGGAAAAGCGTTTTCAGGGTTACTGACAGTGGGGTTCGAACCCACTATCTCCCGAATGCGAGCTCACAGCTGCGCGCTCCTAACCGCACGACCAAATCCCCCAATCGCGGGATTTCTGGCGATACGAATGATATATATCCGTGCATTATTGACATTATTATAGAAGTGAACAATTGCATGGCGAATACCATTCCTATCGTTTATTTCAAATGTGTTTAAATTTTTATTTATATGCCAGGAGAATCTACTGTAATCTAACTTTAGGTTCTCCAAAGGAAAAGATGGCTCTTGCTATTTGCTACTTGCTATTACGTCGCACCGACACAGATAGGTCATACGGCGACGATGGGACAGAAATGGCCTAGGAATGGGAAGGAAGCGGCCGTGGCCTTAATTAAGGCACAGTTCCAGCATTTTCCTGGTGTTAAAATGGAAAAGCATGGAAAACCATATTCAGGACTGCCCGACAGTGGGGTTCGAACCCACTATCTCCCGGATGCGAGCTCACAGCTGGGCGCTACTAACCACACGGCTGACTCGCCCGGTAAGATGGCCCTTGAAAACGAACCCGGGAAAGATTTAAAATGATACGTTTATGATTAGAATATGAACAGTTAAATCAATTGGTCTCAACTCCTTTTTCACCCCCCCCCCGGCCGTTAAATTGATTTACCCCCTCCCCCATCAAAAAAGGGAGGCGTGTTTCTTTATGTTTAAATGAGATTCCAAATACCAATGTTCACGTCTGTTTCATTCAGTTTTGAGATGTAAGTATCCGTATAAAAATAATTCACTTTTCTCACTTCCTTTCAACCCCCCCCCCCCCACCACCACCTAACTGAATTTCCCGGCAAAAATACTTGTTTCTTTAATAGTAAAGAATCTTCTAAAAACCAATTATCACGACTGTACTATCTTCAGTTTTTGAGATACGTGTCCCCATGAAAGGAATTCAACTCCTTTTCACCCCCGCCCCCAAAATGATTTCCACCACAAAAACGCGTTTTTCTTTGTTTTTAAACGAGATCCAAATACAAATTTTCACGTCTATAACAACTTTAGTTTTTATTAGATGGAAGTATCCTCATACAATTAATTCAATTAATTTATCAATTCACTCATCCCCCCCCCCCCATTGGATTTTCCGAGGATACGTGTTTCTTTACTTTTAAAGCAGCCTCCAAACACCAATCTTCACTCCTGCAAAATTTTTCGTCTTTGAGATAATAGTATATTCATACAATTAATTCAACAAATTTTTCAATTCTATCCCCCCCCCCCCCCACTTTAAGTGGACTTCCGAAAACAAAATTACTTATTTCTTTATTTTAAAGGAGATTCCAAATACCAAATTTCAAGTCTGTAACATCTTCAGTTTTTGAGATATCAGTATCCTAATTTAAAGAATTCAACCCCATTTTCAGTCACTTTTACATCCCCTCAACCCATGTGGTTTTTCCGAAAACATAAAATACATGTTTCTTTATTTTTAATAGAGATAAAATGTACCATCTTTCACTTCTGTAACATGTTAGTTAAGTTTTTGAGATATACTGTAGAAATGCTCATTTAAAATTTCACCCCCTTTTTAGTTTCCCTTAAATGGGGTTTCCAAAAACAAATCACCTATGTTTCTTTAGTTTTACAGGAGATTCCAAATACCAATTTTTACGTCTGTACATCTGAGATGTACCGTAGATATAGTCTTTCTAAAAATTTACCCCAATTTGTCAGTCCTGATAAACCCGCACTAATTGGATTTTCCAAAAGCAAAAAAATATGTTTCTTTATTTTTAAGGGATATCCCAAATACCAATTTTCAGGTCTGTAATATCTTCAGTTTCTGAGATATAAGTATCCTCATTAAAGGCATTCAACCCCTTTTCCACCCTTTCTCATCCCTCCTATTGTGATTTTCCGAAAACAAGAAATACGTGTTTCTTTATTTTTAAAAGAGATTCTAAATACCAATTTTTACATCCGTAAACGTTCAAAGTTTTGAGATATAGATACACTCATTTTAAGAATTCACCCCCATTTTCACCCCCTTAGCGACAGAATATCCAAAAATCCTCCCTTAGCGAGCACCTACATTGTAATATAAATGTATCCTCAAAACTTTATTCCTTTATGTCCAGTAGTTTTGGCTCGGCGATGATGAATCAGTCAGTCAGTCAGTCAGTCAGTCAGTCAGTCAGTCAGTCAGTCAGTCAGGACATGTTCTTTTATATAATTATATAGATGATTCAGGTGAAATTAAATAGAAATTTAAACCATGGGAAAGCCTCAGTTCGCGGAATAATGCGAAAACGTGTTGATTTTCGCGAAATCGTAAACAAATTAATGCGAAAAACGTCATGCCTCTACTCATGTTATATAGGTGGATTGGCTGTCAGTTACTTGGTGGCCCCGAGTTCGATCGCTGGTTCTTACAATGATTTCAATCTTGGTCTAACGAACAGGTTAGCTCAGTGCTTGTCTGCAGATCAGTGCTCCGAAGAGAGGTGGGTTCGAATCCCCTGTCGGCCATCCTCGAGATTGTTTTCGGTTTTCAGCTCTAGGTAAATGCCAAGATGGTACCTTTCTCAAAATCACGGCTGCTTCATTTACATTCCTAGCCCGTACAATTACACCTACACCAACAGACAACACCCTCATACAGCGATACATGAAGCTCACACCCGGAAGAAGCAGGTAAGGAACTGGTGAGCCGAACATGTCCTAGACACTCCCCGCACTAAAAGTCATACACTTAAAAATAAATAAATAAATAAATAAATAAATAAATAAATAAATAAATAAATAAATAAATAAATAAATAAATAAATAAATAAATAAAAAAATAAATCTTGGACTGAAAGCCTGTAAGCGGTTTACTCTACCGCATGAGGTCAATTGAAAAACGGTAGAGTTCCCATTCCAAAAAAATAAAAGTGGCCGTACTACTGAGGATAAATTCACAGTGGCCACGTGACCCTCCAATATCTGCAGGGAAACTAACTGAATACAAATCACATTGGGCTTAGGCAACACTAGTTTCACTCACAAAGTACAGATTATGAATACCTTTGGTGGAGTGGAATATAAAAGTTTCCATTTCCCGTAACCTCAGCTCCAAGTGGGTTAGAATTGTTAGCTATATGGTCGGCTACTTTTATCTGTAGGAATTAACCTGTTACTCATTTTCGGTGCAGGATTTATAAACCGTATATCTCTCAGAAAAGGAAGTCTCCCTTTTGTAAAATTTTCGACTTACTGACGGGAAATCGAACCCAGTTTCTTCCAGAGAACCTAGTATGCCTTTACCGTCTTGGCTAAGCACCTCTCAATAATCATAATAATAATAAATATTATATTTTATTATATTATATTATACTATATTATATTATATTATATTATATTATATTATATTATATTATATTATATTATCCTGGCTCAGTCTGGTGGTATTTGAAAGTACCAAATACTCAGCCCTGCGTCGGTAGATTTACTGGCACGTAAAATAACTCCCGCGGGACAAAATTCCTGCAATTCGGCGTCACCGAAAACCTTAAGTAGGTAGTGGGAGGTAAAAACATTTGTTGTTGTTTGAGTCATCAGTCCATAGACTGGTTTGATGCAGCTCTCCATGCCACCCTATCCTGTGCTAACCTTTTCATTTCTACGTAACTATTGCATCCTACATCTGCTCTAATCTGTTTGTCATATTCATACCTTGGTCTACCCCTACCGTTCTTGCCACCTACACTTCCTTCAAAAACCAACTGAACAAGTCCTGGATGTCTTAAGATGTGTCCTATCATTCTATCTCTTCTTCTCGTCAAATTTAGCCAAATCGATCTCCTCTCACCAATTCGATTCAGTATCTCTTCATTCGTGATTCGATCTATCCATCTAACCTTCAGCATTCTTCTGTAACACCACATTTCAAAAGCTTCTATTCCCTTTCTTTCTGAGCTAGTTATCGTCCATGTTTCACTTCCATACAATGCCACGCTCCACACAAAAGTCTTCAGAAACATCTTTCTAATTCCGATATCAATGTTTGAAGTGAGCAAATTTCTTTTCTTAAGAAAGCTCTTCCTTGCTTGTGCTAGTCTGCATTTTATGTCCTCCTTACTTCTGCCATCGTTAGTTATTTTACTACCCAAGTAACAATATTCATCTACTTCCTTTAAGACTTCGTTTCCTAATCTAATATTTCCTACATCACCTGCCTTCGTTCGACTGCACTCCATTACTTTTGTTTTGGACTTATTTATTTTCATCTTGTACTCCTTACCTAAGACTTAATCCATACCATTCAGCAACTTCTCGAGATCTTCTGCACTCTCAGATAAAATAACAATATCTTCGGCAAATCTCAATGTTTTGATTTCCTCTCCTTGGACTGTGATTCCCTTTCCAAATTTCTCTTTGATTTCCTTTACTGCCTGTTCTATGTAAACATTGAAAAGGAGAGGGGACAAACTGCAGCCTTGCCTCACTCCTTACTGGATTGCTGCTTCTTTTTCAAAGCCGTCGATTCTTATCACTGCAGACTGATTTTTATATATGTTGTAGATAATTCTTCGTTCTCAGTATCTGATCCCTATCATCTTCAGAATCATAAATAGCCTGGTCCAATCAACATAATCGAATGCCTTTTCTAGATCTACGAATGCCATGTACGTGGGCTTGTCCTTCTTGATTCGATCCTCTAAGATCAGACGTAAAGTCAGGATTGCTTCACGTGTTCCTACATTTCTTCTGAAGCCAAATTGATCTTTCCCCAACTCAGCTTCAACTTGTTTTTCCATTCTTCTGTAAATAATACGTGTTAAAATTTTGCAGGCATGAGATACTAAACTAATGGTGCGGTAGTTTTCACACCTGTCAGCACCGGCTTTCTTGGGAATAGGTATAACAACATTCTGCCGAAAATCGGATGGGACTTCTCCTGTCTCATACATCTTGCACACTAAATGAAATAACCTTACCATGCTGGTTTCTCCTAAGGCAGTCAGTAATTCAGAGGGAATATCATCAATTCCAGGTGCCTTGTTCCTATTTAGGTCACTCACAGCTCTGTCAAACTCTGACCTCAAAATTGGGTCTCCCATTTCATCAGCATCAACAGCCTCTTCATGTTCCAGAACCAAATTATCTACATCGTTACCTTGATACAACTGTTGGATATGCTCCTGCCATCTTTCTGCTTTGTCTTCTTTCCCTAGAAGTGGCTTTCCATCTGAGCTCTTAATATTCATGCACCTAGATTTCCTTTCTCCAAAGGTTTCCTTGATTTTCCTGTATGCAGCATCTACCTTTCCCAGGACCATACAGCCTTCAACATCCTTGCACTTCTCCTTCAGCCATTCTTCTTTAGCTACCTTGCACTTTCTATCCACTTCATTCTTTAATCGCCTGTATTCTTTTCTGCCCTCTTCATTTCTAGCATTCTTGTATTTTCGTCGTTCATCAATCAGGTCTAGTATCTCCTGAGTTATCCACTGATTCTTAGTTGATCTTTTCTTCCTTCCTAACATTTCTTCAGCAGCCCTACTGACTTCATTTTTCATGACTCTCCACTCTTCCTCTACTGCGTTTCCTTCGGCCTTTTCATTTAGTCCTTGTGCAACATGTTCCTTGAAACAATCCCTCACACTCTTTTCTTTCAACTTGTCTAGATCCCATCTTTTTGCATTCTTTCCTTTCTTCAATTTCTTCAACTTCAGATGGCATTTCATGACCAACAAGTTGTGGTCAGAGTCCACGTCTGCTCCTGGGAAAGTTTTGCAATCCAACACCTGGTTTCTGAATCTCTGCCTAATCATAATGAAGTCTATTTGATACCTTCCAGTGTCTCCAGGTCTCGTCCACGTATACAGCCGTCGTTTGTGGTGTTTGAACCAAGTATTGGCGAGGACTAAATTATGATCAGTGCAGAATTCAACCAGCCGACTTCCTCTTTCGTTTCTTTGTCCCAATCCAAATTCTCCTACTGTGCTACCTTCTCTTCCTTGGCCTACCACTGCATTCCAGTCTCCCATCACAATTAGATTCTCGTCACCTTTGACATATTGTATTAAATCTTCTATCTCCTCATATATTCTTTCAATTTCTTCATCATCCGCTGAACTAGTAGGCATATAGACCTGCACTATTGTGGTGGGCATTGGTTTGGTGTCTATCTTGGCCACAATAATTCTTTCACTATGCTGGTCGTAGTAGCTTATCCGCTGCCCTATTTTCTTATTCATTATTAAACCAACTCCTGCATTTCCCCTGTTTGATTTCGTGTTGATAATTCGGTAGTCGCCTGACCAAAAATCCTGTTCTTCCTGCCAACGTACTTCACTTATACCAACTACATCTAACTTCAGCCTATCCATCTCCCTTTTCAGATTCTCTAACCTACCACAACGATTCAAACTTCTAACATTCCACGCTCCGACTCGCAGAATGTCAGTATCCATCTTCCTGATGATCGCCCCCTCTCGTGTAGTCCCCACCCGGAGATCCGAATGGGGGACTAGTTTACCTCCGGAATATTTTACCCTGGAGGAAGCCATCATCAGTACATCATTCATACAGAGAGAGCTGCATGTCCTCGGGAGGTGGTTACGGCTGTAGTTTCCCGTTGCTTTCAGCCGTGTAGCAGTATCAACACAGCTAAGCCATGTTGAGTATTATTACAAGGCCGTATCAGTCAATCATCTAGACTGCCGCCCTTGCAACTACCGAAAGGCTGCTACCCCCTTTCGATGAACCATTCGTTAGTCCGGTCTCTCAACAGATACCCATCCGATATGGTTGCACCTGCGGCTCGGCTATCTGCATCATTGGGACACGCAAGCCTCCCCACCGCGGCAAGGTCACATGGTTCGCAGAGGAGGGTAAAAACATTAATATTTAATAATTTAATTGTATTTGCTTTACGTCCCACTAACTATTTTTACGGTTTTCGGAGACGCCGAAGTGCCTAAATTTAGTCCTGCAAGAGCTCTTTTTCGTGCCAGTAAATCTACCGACACGAGGTTGACGTGTTTGAGCACCTTCAAATGCCACCGGACTGTGTCAGGATCGAAATTGCCAAGTTGGGGTCAGAAGGCCAGCGCCTCAACCGTTTGAGCCACTCAGCCCGGCTTATTATTATTAAACTGTCTTTCACAATTCCTAGGCACTGAGGCAGCGAATCGAATCCATGTCTTTCTTAGAAATGAAAACGTCTTTATAGTCTCAGTTAGGCAGACCCATTATATATGAACAATATTTTTAATTATTATTATTATTATTATTATTATTATTATTATTATTATTCCTTACTTAGAGGTTCACGTGATCACTTGCTGGATTTCAGCCGGATGGTTATGGTTCGAGTCGTGGTCGCCTCCGGGGTTAGAATTTTCATCTGTAAACTCATGCAACGTCAGGAAGCTCGCCCGCACTTAAACCCCCAGGACAAAACTAAAATGAGGCAGGTTGGCTCCAGCGTCCACAGAAATATCTGGGAAAAGTTGAAGGAAATTGTGTGTCTTTCTTTCTTTCTTTCTTTCTTTCTTTCTTTCTTTCTTTCTTTCTTTCTTAATCTGTTTATTCTCCAGGGTTGCTCTTCCCTCAGACTCAGCGAGGGATCCCACCTCAACCGTCTCAAGGGCAGTGTCCTGGAGCGTGAGACATTGAGTCAGGGATACAACTGCGGAGGAGGACCAGTGCATCACCCAGGCGGCCTCATTTGCTATGCTGAACAGGGGCCTTGTCGGGGATGGGAAGATTGGAAGGGATAGACGAGGAAGAGGAAAGGAAGCAGCCGTGGCCTTAAGTTAGGTACCATCCCGGCATTTGCTTGGAGAAGAAGTGGGAAACCGCGGAAAACCATTTCGAGGATGGCTGAGGTGGGAGTCGAACCCTCCTCTACTCAGTTGACCTCCCGAGGCTGAGTGGACCCCATTCCAGCCCTCGTACCACTTTTTCAAATTTCGTGGCAGAGCCGGGAATCGAACCCGGGCCTCCGGAGGTGGCAGCTAATCACACTGACCACTATACCACAGCGGCGGACGGAAATGGTATTTGATTGATTAATTTATAGATTTTTTTTTATCCTGACAAGTTTAAGGCCAGGTGTTTTCTAGTACATCTAATCTGGTTTAATTCACTATTTAGAGCAAGATATTTACGACTGTTATATTTGTTCCTAAATATTTGTTAATGAAGATATTTTAACGGAAATATTGGTATGTGATTAAGGGAATATATGTTCGTGCATATATATAAGATAATAAATTTGTGGTTTTATTGAAAACATTTTGAAATTATTATGCACAGTGTAAAACATACCTAAGAACTAATTGAATAAGTAATTAATAGCTAATTTATTTATAATTAATAAACTAAAAGTGTATCGATAATAAGCATTATTATTTGATTCGTGTTTATATTTGAATTTAACAGATACAGTATATACTGTACAGTGTATACAAGAAATGAGCGTTACGTTTTGGCTGCTAGTATATAAAGTTCATGTACAGTGAGCAGTTATAGTACTTAGTAACTGAATTAGTTAAAGCAAAATGTTTAGAGTATGTATACTTTTTTGTACCTTCGTAGTAAAAACTTATTCCTGTGTATTGTATAGCATAAATTTGGAAATGCCTTTAGAACATCAGATATGGATATACTGTATACATGTCGTAGTTCATTGCTGTGGCAGCTCTCTCTGCACATTAGTGGATGTAAACGATCTCTGATAACACATTTCGTGTTTTGACCAGGGCTCGCTCAGTAGAGCTCAGGTGTCTATATTATCTAGTAAAGGGGAACGTGACATCTCATTGAAGCTGAATGGCATCAAGTAGAAATATATCTGGATGCGGTAACTGAGACCATACGATTTTTTTCTTCTTGTTCTTCTTCATCTTCAATTTGGCCTTTTTCTAATGTCTTCGTTTCGGCACTCAGAGTGGATTTGGTCTTCCCAACGCCAGCACTATATGAAGGAGTGTATTCACTATTGGTAGTGTATAGAGGGCGGAAGTTCAGGCATTTATTTTTGCTAAAATAGGCAGGCAAAGTAGCCCTTAACATTTAGAGATAAGCAGTACAATAATTAAAATAGGCATTTATAATGACAAAAATGGGCAATAAATAGTAAAGTTGCACACATCTACATCACATTTTAGTACTAAATCTTACATCCCCCTGTGGGTGGGATTGAAGAATTATACCGCAAACGGTATCTTCTGTCTGACGTAAGAGGTGACTAAAAGAGGGACCAGGGAGTGTGGGTTGGCGACCACGGTTCCCCTAGCTGTTTTGCGTTGCTTTCACTAACTTGTTTCAGGTTCCTCGCTTTTACCTTTCCTGCCTGACCTCCCTTGGTCAACTCTTTTTTTTTTCCGACTCCGACAGTGTTAGATTTGCGAGGCCTAGGGAGTCTTTTATTTTCACGCTCTGTGTGGTCTTTCGCTTTCTTTTGCCGATACCTTCAAGTTTTGAAGTATCGTACCTCTTCCATTTTCCTTCTGATTAGTGTTAACAGAGGATGGTTACCAGGTTGTCCTTCCTCTTAAAGCAATAACCACCACCAGCACTTAATTTTTCGTAGGAAGGACGGGACCTGGCAACGCTCCCGACCGTTTGGCTTGTGGACTGTTCAGTAGATATTTGTGTATTATGAAAATATCGCTTGTGTAAATGTTATTTTTTCTATTAAGTTAAAATGCTTTTTCTTTATTATTAATAGAGTACATTGGAATTATGGGACTACCGGTATATTTTTTTCTATCCATAGATTAATTTTAATACATAAATGACACTATAAAATATCCACTACAACTAATAAAATGCAAAAAAGTCATTAAACTATCAAATAGGCTACGGAAGCTAAACTAGGCAAAAAACGGCAAAATAATAAGCGGCAGTACCATTCCCAAACTTATGGAAACATGTTTGTCTCTATGTGACACTTCGATATTTCCAGACACATATTAAAAAAGGCATTTTGCCTAATTCTGGCCTCTACGTAGTGCAGTATGTTGAGTGTAGACGAAGAGATGTGTGTTAAGTTGAACACCACCCCGTCCTTCTCCGAGCTACGGGAATTTACCCTCCACAGATAAAATACGTCGCCCGTCCGTGATCGAGCACGGGATACTCTGGATCGAAGGCTATAACACTAGCTATTTAGCCAAGGAGCCTGACTCATTATTCATATTTGCAATAGTAGGGACTTAAACAAAATTATGTCCTTTATTTCTTCCTCCGACTTAATAACATCCTAAAGGGAATACCGGTACCATATTATACTTAAATACTGGAGTGTATCACAGGTGATGAAAATTCGTGTTGTCAAAATTTTCGACTCAGATGAAACTTCCATGCTGGTGTAATTTTCTTAAATATAATATTTGAAATACTTTAGGTATAACTAAATATAATACTATTTTTAATAACTTGGTCTGTTCTTTCCTAATCAATAAAACATTGAATTTTCTCATGCCAGCGTAATAAATGTACAGCTGATTTGTTGCAGTTTGCTCCAAGTTCCAAATCAATGTTTCAAATGTCAGCGGACATTTTGATTGCAGAGATCAGCTTCTTTTTCTTTAACTCTCACTATTTTAGGACAGCGTTTCTCCAAATTTTCACACTTTTGTACCTTTTTGAATAAATTCTTATAAATTGTACCCGTTAATTTGAAAACAGTTGCAGCTTTTAAAAGTACTGATACATTTGTTCAGTGCCTTTTTTAGAGGTAAACTGTAGAAATGAGGTAATTCGTTGGGAAAGGAAAATTGCAGTACTAAGAGCATAGACCGTATATTTAATTTTATAATGTTATTAACACAGAAATAAATGTCTGCCTCCTTGGCTGAATGGTCATCGAACTAGCTTTTCGTTCAGAGAGCCCCAGGTTCAATCCTCCATGGGTCGACGATTTTAACAGCGTATGGTGTATGCCTCTGCCTCGGGTACTGGGCGTTCGTGTTCGTCTCAATACACTTCTTTCCATCTACGTACGATATAGCACAATACTAACCACCACACAGACACACGATCATGAATACATCCCTTCAAATAAAGCCGGGCTGAATGGCTCAGACGGCTGAGGCGCTGGTCTTCTGACCACAACTTGGTAGGTTCGATCCTGGTTCAGTCCGGTGTTATTTGAATGTATTCAAATAGGTCAGCCTCGTGTCAGTAGATTTACTGGCACATAAAAGAACTCCTGCGGGACAAAATTCCGACACTTCGGCGTCTCCGAAAACTGTCAAAAGGTAGTTAGTGGGACGTAGAAACTGTAACATTGTTAGTAAGGGCATCTAGCCGTAAAACTGTGCCTAATCCACACCATGTTTTGACTCAACAAATATTGTAAGAAGAAGAAGAAGAGCTTTATATTAAAAATTGATGACGATCAAGTATTTAAAACCTGCCAGTTTGATAATATTTGTTTGTGTTTTTTGAAAAGTCTGTAATGATTATTACACAGAGTACTAGCCAGTGGTTGATTAATGATTATCATTGAGCTAGCTTTGATGCACTTATTTTCTTGAAGTCAAGCTCAGAAGATGGTGATTAGAGTCTTAAATTCGGACTTGCATTAAGCTTGTTTTCTTATGTGTTTCCACAGTTCCTTTAGTTTTCGGGGATTTTATTTCTAAACATAATTTTCCGCCATTTCAGATTATTTTCCGCGAATTCCTGAACGGTCCAGCACGTGCACCGTGGGGTACACATACCACTGGTTGGAATACGCTGTTCTGGGATGATGCAACCTTGTGAATCCCTGAACATACAGTACATTCCCCATCCTGTCCTGAATATACGAGGTAACAAATACGGTACATAACGTGTGATAATGTTGAGGTGATATCCCATGGAAGTAAACAGCCACCTCTATTAAGGCCGTTCGCAGTTAGAAGAGGGGTACAGATAAAAAATAACACTATTAGTAATTTGAAGCAGCTATGAGTGTTCACTTTGCACATGGAGCACAGGACAGGGCTTGGGCAGTGACGTGGCGAGACGGGAGGAGGACTGCAATGCGGCAATGCAGCGGTCACAAAGTTGGGGTGGAATTGTGGCCTCACCACCAGCACATCACAATGGTCTTTTTTTTTTGTCAGCATACTGAAATGTCAGCCTTCAGACCGAGGGCACACTTGTAGATGCAGAACTATTTAAGCTAAAATGAACTCGGCAGTGGACAAACTGCCAGCTTCTATTTTATTCCAAGCAGATGTTTCGAGACACTAGAGACTGTAAGATTTCAGGAGATAAGCAACAGTGAGCATGGTCATAGTCAGGAATATATTGTTTTCTGTACCAATCATTAATTTTTACAATTTGTTCGGTGCCCCATTTACGCTGTAGAGCAGTGTTATTCAAACTTTTTGGTTGGCGTACCCCCAAAATACAAATGTTTTACCTTCGTACCCCGCAAAGCGTGAGCATATTGCGATTAAGCCAGAAACTGTTCCTGGATGCCAAATAATACCAGCTGTAATAATAATAATAATAATAATATTAATAATAATAATCATCATCATCGTCATAATGTCCGACTCATTGGCTGAATGGTCATCGTTGATGCCTTCAGTTCAGAGGGTCCCAGGTTCGATTCCCAGCTGGGTCAAGGATTTTAATCGCTTCTCATTAATTCTTATGGCCAGGGGACTGGGCGTTTGTGTTAGTAAAAAAACTTTACTCTTCATATTCAGGTATCACACTACACTACCAACCGCCCCATATTATGGTTGGCGTCAGGAAGGGCATCTGGCCGTAAAACAGGGCCAAAGCCTCATGTGCGACACAGTTCGCACCCACGACCCCACATATGTGGGGAAGAGCTGTAGAAAAAGAATGATAATATAATAATAATAATAATAATAATAATAATAATAATAATAATAATAATAATAATAATAATAATAATTCCTTCAGGCTAGCAACCCGTCGGAAGGACATTTGACTGCTTTCAAGTCTTGCAAAAAGTAAAATGCAAGACCGTAACGGGTCACATGGCCCAATACTTGGAAGGAAGATGATGATGATGATGATGATGATAATAATAATAATAATAATAATAATAATAATAATAATAATAATAATAATAATAATAATAATAATAATAATATCATCATCATCATCATCATCATCTTCCGCAGGTTGTCCCGCTTGCTAAGGATCCCTGTAGGCACTGAGGCATAAAAGAGTTCTGGCCGGGGATTTAAGGTCGCATGCCCTTCCTGACACCAAGGGATTTTCAACCGAAAATACAACCCAAGCAACGCCATGAATCAAACCACGGTCGCCGGATGGCAGGCAAGCAGCTAAGCCGCAAAGCCACCCTGTTCACCAGTGAAAACAATACTGACGTATTGTATAAAATCGTCGCTGGACAAGCCAACTTCGTAACTCCTTCGGAATAAAGTTTACAGAAGAAGCCCTAATCTGAGCTGTCAGCTTCAGTGCTTAATGATAGCCCAATTATTCGACTATTGTGGTCTTCTGTTCCCTTCTCGCGCAACGCGGCCAGCATTCACAAAACAGATTGAGAAATGTGGTTTTCTCGTGAGTGGAATTATGACGTTTTCATTGCCTAGCAATATATGTATACGAGTATAATGATTAATGACACAATCACTATTGTCCTATATACAGTACACTGCTACCGGAAAAGTCGAAGTGAAGGGGTGGATTTCGGAACAAAACGTTAAAAAAGAGCACTGCAGCATAAGTGAGCATTTTTACGTATCTAATCAAGGTATTGTTATTTTATATTTTCTAATATTTACTGTTATTCTTGCTTTGAAAAGATTACCGAAGAAAAAGGAAAAGTCATCTTGAAAATATATTCTAAGTATTACATTTTATTGGTGTGCTCTTTTTCTGTGTCTGGCCTTGCCGCTTCTTCCCTCTCTCCTGCCACCTGTGGTAATAATAATAATAATAATAATAATAATAATAATAATAATAATAATAATAATAATAATAATAATAATAATAATAATAATAATAATAATAATAATAATAATAATGCCAAGCTTAGACACTACTCCCCAGTTATTCCACCAGAGGCCATGTACAAAGCAGAATGCCTCGCGATGAATAAGAAAGGCTTGGTAGAAAAACTAGAAGCCAAGGAAAGGAAATACCTGAGGAAAGTCTTGCTCGGTCGTCTCAAAGAAAGCGGCTAGTACACAAAAGTAACAACCATGAGCTACAGTATATTCACAAGTGAGAAAGGATAACGGACATCATGCAGAAAAGGATTGATTACTATGGTCACCTTACACGAATAATTTCAGACTGACTGATCTTTGCCTACTTTCCTGATAAGAAGACCAAAAGAGCATGGTTCACCCAGACGGAAAGGGACATGCGGGAAGTAGGGATCACATGCGACACGTGATCTTCTTTGAAAGTTGGAGGACACCCAGAAAAAGCCCAAACTCAAAACAGGCAAGAGTTGGACGGATGAGAGGAAGGAAGTTCACCGAAACAGAATGGGGGAATACTGGGTAAAGGTTAAAGATCATTCGAATAAACAGTTGAAATGACGTGATCCATATCTGGCCGAAATGAAATAATAATAATAATAATAATAATAATAATAATAATAATAATAATAATAATAATAATAATAATAATAATAATAATAATAAAATCTTAGAAAGCAAAACAATAGCGGCAGCCCAATCTATATATATAAAATAGCTTGTCCTGACTGACTGACTGACTGACTGACTGACTGACTGACTGACTGACTGACTGACTGACTGACTGACTGATTCATCATCGCCGAGCCAAAACTACTGGACATAAAGGATTGAAATTTTTGGGATACATTCATATTAAGATGTAGGTGCTCGCTAAGAGAGGATTTTTGGATATTCCGTCGCTAAGGCGGTGAAAAGCGGGGTGAAATTTTAAAATGAGTGTATCTATATCTCAGAATTTTAAAAGTTTACGCATGTAAAAATTGGTATTTAGAATCTTCTTTTAAAATAAGGAAATACGTATTTCTTTTGTTTTCAGAAAATCTCAATAGGAGGGGTGAAAAAGGGTGAAAGAGGGGTTGAATGCCTTTAATCAGGATACCGGTACTTATATCTCAGAAACTGAAGATATTACAGACCTGAAAATTGGTACTTTTGATCTCTTTTAAAAATAAAGAAACACGTATTTTTTGTTTTTGGAAAGTCCAATTAATGGGAGGGTGAAAAGGGGGGTGAATTTTTAAAGTGAGTGTATCTATATCTCAAAATTTTGAAAGTTTACAGATGTAAAAATTAGTGTTTAGAATCTTCATTAAAAATAAAGAAACACGTATTTTTTGTTTTCGGAAAATCCCAATAGGAGGTGTGAAAAAGGGGTTGAATACCATTAATGAGGACACTTAAATTTCAGAAACTGAAGATATTACAGACCTGAAAATTGTTAATCGAGATATCCTTTAAAAATAAAGAATGCTTTTTGCTTTTGGAAAATCCAAATAGTGGGAGGGGGGTGAAAAGGGGGTGGATTTTTAAAATGAGTGTATCTATATCTCAAAACATTAAAAGTTTGCACATATAAAACTTGATATTTAGAATCTCCTTTAAAAATAAAGGAACACGTATTTTTTATCTGTAAATTCCAATAGGAGGGGTGTAAAAGTGTGAATAATGGGTCGAATGCCTTTAATGAGGATACATACATCTCAGAAACTGAAGATATTACAGAAATGAAAATTTGTATATGGGATCGCCTTTAAAAATAAAGAAACACGTATTTTTTTGTTTTTGGAAAATCCAATTAATGGCGGTTAAACAGGAGTGACAATTTGGGATGAATTTTTTGAAAGACTATATCTACAGAATAGCTGAGAAACGTAGAATGTTACAGACGTAATAAAAGGTATTTGGAATCTCCTGTAAATGTAAAGAAACACTGGTGAATTGTTTTTGGAAACTCCTCTTAAGGGGATCTAAAATGGGGGTGAATTTTAACATGAGAATTTATACAGTATATCTCAAAAACTTAACATGTTACAGAAGTGAAAAATGGCATTTTTATCTGTATTAAAAATAAAGAAAAGTGTATTTTAGTTTACGGAAATACCACTTGGATGGAGGGAAGGGGGGGGGGGGGGTAAAGGTGACTGAAAATGGTGTTGAATTCTTTTAATTAGGCTACTGTTATCTCAAAAATGAAGATATTACAGTTGTGAAATTTGATATTTGGAATCTGCTTTAAAGTAAAGAAACACGTACTCTCGGAAAATCCAATGAATGGGGGGGGGGGGGGGGAGGTGAAAGATTTGAAAAATTAATTGACTTAATTGCATGCGGATACTTACATCTAATAAAAACTAAAGTTGTTAGGGCCTACAGACGTGAAAATTGGTATTGGGATCTCCTTTAAAAAAAAAAAAACCGTTTTGGCGGGAGGAATCATCTTGAGGGGCGGGAGTGAAAAGGAGTTGAATTCCTTTCATAAGTACACATAAATCAAAAACTGAAGAAGTTACAGTCGTGATAATTGGTATTTAGAAGATCCTTTACTATTAGGGAATTAAGTATTTTTGCCGGAAAATTCACTTGAGGGGGGGGGGGGTGTGAAAGTGAAAAAAGTGAAGTATTTTTATCTCAAAACTGAAGGTAATAGATTTGAACATTGGTGTTTGGAATCTCCCTTAAACACAAAGAAACACGCGACAATGGTGCTGCTCACATTCTCAACAACGACAATGGCAGCAGATGTAGTTTACCGCCAAGTAGCGGCCTTGCATCTTGCTGTGGGGTCCAGAACATCTATAGTAATAATAATAATAATAATAATAATAATAATAATAATAATAATAATAATAATAATAATAATAATAATAATAATATGTTTTGGACCGTTTTCAAAATGTGCGGAAACGGGTCCTGGCCGGGTAATGACTAAGACTGCAGTCCCGCTGTGGGTTCAGTACCGCCAAGGCACCCAAGACGACACCACGCCGGATCTCCTGAAGGATTTGATCCATATTAAAAATGCTTACAGGGAAAGATGGCAAAGATTGAGGGACCCAACGGACCGGGCTGAATACTTGGAACTAGCCCGGGAAGTACGAAATCGGTTGCTGGAAAGAAAGATTGAAAAATGGGAGGAAACTTGCCGTAATCTATTAGAAAACGAGTCAGATCGCGAATTTTGGCGGATTCTCGCAGAAAACGATTCAGATCGCGAATTTCGGCGGATTATATATCTAAAACAATAAGCACGCTAACCATTCAACCATGGAGCCTAAAACAATAAGCATTCAATTATAAATGTCAGTAAAATACCGTAGCGAAGCACGGTTATCTTGCTAGTATATCTATGTTAATTTACCTTGACGCTTGGGGAAAATCTGGTATTAGGGGTCTATAAACTATGAAAAAACTGTTTACCATTGATATGAACCACGAACTTAGCTTACGAGATCCAAATGTATTATATCAATAAGCATGCCCATTGTAATGGCCATGATCTGACCCACATGGCATGAGCAGTTTTAGTTTCAGGGGTAATTTCTCGTTCTCCGTGGTAGATCTGCTCACTGATTCCTTCTTCTCCCTCCCCCCCCCCCCCCACCCAGTACACACACATGCAACGGGACCTACTAGAAAAAAGAGTTGGATTGTTGAAGAAGTAATGGGGTTGCACTGAAGTTCATTCTCAACTTTGATTCCTCAGGATTCTAGAATTTTAAGTCGCATTTTAACTGCTACGATAAAATATAAAGGATAATTTGATTATTATATAGCATGCATCAAGGAGGATCATTTAAGAATTAAAATCCTACAAAATCCAAGGCACCGTGTAGCAGCGAGTGCAATATGTTACTGAAACCTCAGCTGCTGTAAAATAGCGTAATTCGATTTGGGGCCAATGCAACGTTTTGTTTTCAAGCCACGCACAGTTACTCCCCATTCCATTCTAGCCGTTAACGAAGAATCAGGTATTTGTCGATTTTCTCTTTAACTGGTCCTCTTGGACATCTGCCACTGTCCTAATGACCCACTCATTTATTCATGCTTCGTTGTCACTTCGACTGCGATTGGAATAAATGCACGTTAATTGTTCTTAAGGAGAATATCAACTTGGAGATAACCCTTACTACTGAGTTGTACAGTACGAATGATGATGGAAAGGGGCGAATTTCGTCCTTCCAAAAGGATGATATTAATAATAATAATAATAATAATAATAATA
The DNA here is from genome assembly GCF_040414725.1 of Anabrus simplex. Classification (NCBI taxonomy): domain Eukaryota; kingdom Metazoa; phylum Arthropoda; class Insecta; order Orthoptera; family Tettigoniidae; genus Anabrus; species Anabrus simplex. Next base: position 1,178,530,880 of record NC_090266.1, read on the forward strand.
ATAATAATAATAATAATAATAATAATAATAATACATCCGGGAGATAGTGGGTTCGAATCCCACTGTCGGCCGCCCTGAAGATGGTTATCCGTGGTTTCCCATTTTCACACCAGGCCAGTGCCGAGGCTGCATCTTAATTAAGACCAACGCCGCTTCCTTCCAACTCCTAGGCCTTTCCTTTCCCATGTCGCCAAAACACCTATCTGTGTCGGTACGACGTAAAGCCATTAGCAAAAAAAATCCCACTCCTAGACCTTTCCTGTCCTCTCGTCGCCATAAGACCTACCAGTATCGGTGTGACGTAAATCAGCTTGTAAAACAACAACAATATTAAGAAATTTATTTATTTATTTATTTATTTATTTATTTATTTATTTATTTATTTATTTATTTATTTATTTATTTATTTATTTATTTATTTAATTATTTATTTACTTTTATTCAATTACTTCCCTAATATACATTTGCAAATGGGCAGTAGGATATTATAAATTATCTATGCAATTACATATTTACAGCTGCAAAGCGCTTAATGTGCTTATCTGCCGGTGAAGTTGTTATAGGCCTACATTGTTGCAATCCTTACTATTTACAATTTTAATAAGGTTTGTACATTTACATTGGCATAATTAGCATGGACATTTAGTCGTGTGGTATGTACCATTCAAAATACGTAAGTCCGCGATAAATGTATCATTCACTCATTCGTTCATGAGCAAATACTTAAACTGTAATTTTATTTTCTGTGATCGATAGTTTCACATCATTTATATGATATTTTGTTCTCAAATGTGTCATTTCTGAGGGCAACGTTTTCAAAAATTTAGGAAGTACAATTTGCAAAGTTCAAGAACCATATTTGTTGTAGTGCCTAATTATCTGAAAACAGTTTCTATGCCTCAGTCTTGTTCCATGTGTATGTTTATTTATAATACTGTATTGCGGATTCCAGTAATTTCCTGGAATTATCTTGTACATATAAAGTTGTTTAACTCCCAAGAACCTTTCTTATTGGTATATCCCTGTTTAACATATCGTCACTTAAGTATTCCTCTGTTTTCGTACCAAAAGAATAATTTGAAAATACGATTTCGTAACATTTGTTTATGTCCGTAACAGAAGCCGACATACATACATACATACATACATACATACATACATACATACATACATACATACATACATACATACATACATATATACAGTATATACATATATCGTTCAGTCTGCAAGCCTCTGGGAATTTACTAAACGTCGCCACAATCCTCTATTTGTAACTAGTGCTGTGGCCTCTTATCTTTTATCTCATCTTTAAATCGTTAGAAACTGAGTCTAACCATCGTCGTCTTAGTCTCTCTCTACTTCTCTTACCCTCCATAACAGAGTCCATTATTCTCCAAGGTAACCTATCCTCCTCCATTCACCTCACATGACACCACCACCGAAGCCGGTTTATGCGTACAGCTTCATCCATCGAGTTCATTTCTAAATTAGCCTTTATCTCCTCATTCCGAGTACCCTCCTGCCATTGTTCCCACCTGTTTGTGCCCGCAATCATTCTCGCTACTTCCATGTCTGTTACTTCTAATTTATGAATAAGATATCCTGAGCCTACACAGCTTTCGCTCCCGTAAAGCAAATTTGGTCTGAAAAAAGTCCCATGTAAAGATAGTTTCGTCTGGGAGCTGACTTTCTTCTTACAGAATACTATTGATCGCAACTGCGAGATCACTGCATTAGCTTCACTACAACTTGATTCAATCTCACTTACTACTGTATTACCTTCCAGGAGAACAAACAACCTAAATACTTGAAATTATCGACGTGTTCTAGCTTTGTATCACCAATCTGACATTCAATTCTGTTGAATTTCCTACCTACTGACATCAATTGAGTCTTCGAAAGGCTAATTTTCACACCATACTCATCGCACCTATTTTCAAGTTCCAAGATATTAGACTGTAGGCTACCGGGCGAGTTGGCCGTGCGCGTAGAGGCGCGCGGCTGTGAGCTTGCATCCGGGAGATAGTAGGTTCGAATCCCACTATCGGCAACCCTGAAAATGGTTTTCCGTGGTTTCCCATTTTCACACCAGGCAAATGCTGGGGCTGTACCTTAATTAAGGCCACGGCCGCGTCCTTGCAACTCCTAAGCCTTTCCTGTCCCATCGTCGCCATAAGACCTATCTGTGTCGGTGCTACGTAAAGCTCCTAGCAAAAAAAAAGACTGTAGGCTTTCGGCACAATCTGCTATTAAGACCAAGTCGTCAGCATAGGCCAGACTGCTTACTACATTTCCACCTAACTGAATCGCTCCCTGCCATTTTATACCTTTCAACAGATGATCCATGTAAACTACGAACAGCAAAGGTGAAAGATTACAGCCTTGTATAACCCCTGTAAGTAACATGAACCAAGAACTCATTCTACCATCAATTCTCACTGAAGCCCAATTGTCAAAACATAAATGCCTTTGATTGATTTTAATAATCTACCTTTAATTCCATAGTCCCCCAGTATGGCGAAGATCTTTTCCCTCGGTACCCTGTCATACGCTTTCTCTAGATCTACTAAACATAAACACAACTGCCAATTCCTCTCGTAGCATTTTGCAATTACCTGGCCCATACTGAAAATCTGATCCTGACAGCCCCTCTGTGGTCTGAAACCACACTGGTTTTCATCCAACTTCCTCTCAACTACTAATCGCACCCTCCCTTCCAAGATGCCAGTGAATATTTTGCCTGGTATACTAATCAATGAGATACCTCGATAGTTGTTGCAATTTTCCTGTTCCCTTGCTTATAGATAGGTGCAATTACTGCTCTTGTCCAATCTGAAGGTACCTTACCAACACTCCATGCTAATCATATTACTCTTTGAAGCCATTTCATCCCTGCCTTCCCACTATACTTCACAATTTCAGGTCTAATTTCTTCTAACCCTGCTGCTTTATGACAATGGAATTTATTTACCATCCTTTTCACTTCCTCAAGCGTAATTTCACCAACATCATTTTTCTCCTCCCTATGAGCTTGGCTGTTCGCAACACCACCAAGATGATTTCCTTTTACGTTGAGAAGATGTTCAAAATATTCCCTCCACCTCACCAGTGATTCCTTGAGATCTATTATGAGTTTTTTTTTAAACCTGAATTTCTCAAAACACTGTTCATTTCCTTTCTCCCTCCCTTCCTGAGATTCTTTATTACAGCTCAGAAAGGTTTTACTACTGCTTGACCTACACTTTCCAGGTTATTACCAAAATCTACCAATGACTTCTTTTTGGATTCAAGAACTATTTGTTTCGCTCTGTTTCTTTCATCTACTATACAATTCCCTGCCTGCCTCGGCCCTTGTTTGGAGCCATTTCTGATAAGCCTTCTTTTTACGTTTACAAGCTGCTCTCGTTTCATCATTCCACCAAGATGTTCGCCTTTTCCCATCTTTACAAACAGTTGTTCCTAGACGTTCCATTGCTGCTTCTATGACAGCATCCCTGTATGCCATCCATTCCCTTTCTATATCCTGAGCCTGCTTAATGTCCACTGTTCGAAAGTTCTCACTAATCATATCCATGTACTTCTGTCTAATTTCCTCGTCCTGAAGATTTTCTACCTTTATTCGTTTTCAGACAGATTTCACTTTCTCTATCCTAGGCCTAGAGATACTTAGTTCACTACAGATCAGATAGTGGTCTGTATCATCGAAAAATCCCCGTAAAACTCATACATTCCTAACAGATTTCCTGAATTCGAAGGCGATTAAGGTATAGTCTATTATGGATCAGGTACCCCTAGCCTCCCATGTGCAGCGGTGAATAGCCTCATGCTTGAAGAATGTATTCGTAACTGCTAAACCCATACTAGCACAGAAGTCCAGCAAACGCTTTCCATTCGCGCTAGCTTCCATATCTTCCCCACATTTAATAATCACCCTTTCGTATCCTTCAGTTCTATTTCCAAGTCTCGCATTGAAATCGCCCATTAGCACTATTCTATCCTTGCTGTTGACCCTGACCACGATGTCACTCAATGCTTTATAAAACTTATCAACTTCATCCTCATCTGCTCCCTCACATGGTGAATACACTGAGGCTGTTCTAGCCCTAATTCCTTCAACTGCCAAATCTACCCACATCATTCGCTCATTTACTTGCCTAACAGAAACTGTGTTGTGTGCAATGGTATTCCTGATAAACAGCTCTACCCCAGACTCTGCCCTTCCCTTTCTAACACCCGTCAAGTACACTTAATAATCTCCTATCTCTTCCTCGTTATCTCCCCTTACCCGAATATCACTTACTCCTAGCACATCCAAATGCATCCCCTTTGCTGACTCGGCCAGTTCTACTTTCTTTCTTTCATAAGCCCGATTAATATTGATAGCTCCCCATCGAATTCCATTTCGTTCAACGTGTTGTTTCCAAGGAGTCCCTCACCTGTCAAATGGGAGTGGGACTCCGTTACTCCCATAGGTCCGAGACTTGCTTAAAATGTTCTGAGCTCGGTAAATTCATGAAGCAGGATGCTACCATACTTACATATAGTCCCTGCAACGGGTTTTGGACCACCGGTGGATTGTATAGTCCTAGCCGCCTGAGCACAAGGAAGGCCATGACTCAGAATCTGTCTGAGATGCCCACTCCCATTCCATAGCAACTGGTATCCCGACTCTCAGGACCAAAGCCGATAATAATAATAATAATAATAATAATAATAATAATAATAATAATAATAATAATAATAATAATAATAATAATAATAATAATAATAATAATAATAATAATAGTGACAACAGTCACCGTCAGACAAGAAGTCCAAAGTTAAATTCATGGGGGAAACTTCAGATCCCTTTGAAATCAAAACGAGAGTAAGACAAGGAGATGGACTCTCACCTTTACACTTCAACTGCGTCCTTGAAAAAGTGATACAAGAATGTCGCAAACAGAAACTGGTCCTCAAAATTCACCAACCATTCACTTTAGGCAGAGGAAAATTAGCGATAGGTTGCCTAGCATTTAGGGATGACCTAGCTGTATTAACTCGAGACATTTCAACAGCCCAAAGTCAGATTTAACTCCTGAAAGAAATTGCGGAAAAAGTCGTCCTTGAGGTATATTTTGAAAAGACAGGATACATTACCTGCAACAAACAAACACCAAAATTCATGGAAACAAAATATGGCAAAATTAAACGAGTATCACAATTTAAGTACCTTGGTGAAACAAAAGCCAATGAAATTAGATGCCAAAAGATGGAAACTGCATATCAATTAACTCAAAACATCTATAACAAAAATGTATCTCGAAGCATACAAAACTAAGACATTACAATACGGTCATTAAACCAGAATGTCGTGATGGATCAGAAACGCTAATTTTGAATAGGAAAGCAGGCATTGCAAACACTTAGAAAAAGGAACGCAAAATCACAAGAAAGATTCTAGGCCCAAAACTCGCCGATGGACAACACCAACTTAGAGGCAGACAGGAAATCAAACATTACGCAAATATTCACAGTGACATTAGAAAACGCAGGTTAAGATTCTATGGTCATATTAAAAGAATGCATCCAGACAGACTTACCAAACAAATTCTGTGAAAACAGGAGTGAAGCTAAAACAGACACAAATCAAAATCGATTTGAAACAGGCAGGAATTACACCACAATATGTCCAAAACAGGGTAATCTTCACATCCAAAATTCACAAATGGCAAGTTAACCAAGAGGAAAGACCAGAGAAGAAGACTGAAACAACCAGGTCTGAAAAGAGAGAGGAAGCCCACAGTAAATGATTGAAAGTAATAATGGCAGAGAGGAAGGCAAATGCACGCCTCTCAGTAGTTTGCGTAGATGTAAGGGCTTATTCGCACATATAATAATAATAATAATAATAATAATAATAATAATAATAATAATAATAATAATAATAATAATAATAATAATAATAATAATAATAATAATAATAATTCCGTTCAGAGGGAACGGTTGGGCCTGGAATTTTAACTTGTATAGTTAATTCTTCTGGCTCAAGGACTTGGTGTCTGTGTTCGTCTTCATGCACTTCTTTTGCTCTACATACAACACACTGTCAACCACCGCAGAAAAACATAGAGTTGGCTTTAGGAAGGGCATCCGGCCGAAGATCTGGGTGAAATACTCATGAAGTGCCGATTTCACTAAACGTACTTAAACGTAACTAAAATGAAAGATCAAAGCTTGTGACAGATTTAAATAGCAGACACAAAAATAGTGTCACTTGAAAGGAAAGTACTTGTCGTACACGTCTGATTAAAATTTGCAGTAATGTCGTAATCACATAATGCACTATATTCTCGCTTTTGTTTCACATTCAGATTCGATTTGATATTCAAATATTCTGTTTTACTAGGGGAAATAACTGATAAAATACATAACATTACTTTCTTAAACTGGTTTCCCAAACTGTTGTTGAAGTGTATAAGTGTCAATAATTTTATAATTAGTTAATAAAACAACTTTCTTTATTATTTGCGATATATTCAGTAATGGATTTATAACATTGTGTGGAATTTGGGTAAATTGTTATTCTTAATAGGCGATGTAACTGCCACATTAATTTACAACTATTGAGTGTGCATTGCAAATGTTAAGGTTTTGTCTTCTACTTCATATTATTATTATTATTATTATTATTATTATTATTATGCTAGTTGTTTTACGTCGCACCGACACAGATAGGTCTTACGGCGACGATGGGACAGGAAAGGGCTAGGAGTGGGAAGGAAGCGGCCGTGGCCTTAATTAAGGTACAGCCCCAGCATTTGCCTGGTGTGAAAATGGGAAACCACGGAAAACCATTTTCAGGGCTGCCGACAGTGGGGTTCGAATCTACTATCTCCCGAATACTGGATACTGGCCGCACTTAAACGACTGCAGCTATCGAGCTCGGTATTATTATTATTATTATTATTATTATTATTATTATTATTATTATTATTATTATTATTATTATTATTATTATTATTACAATTCAAGAGTAATGTTTACTAGCTACCTGTGTTTGTTCTCGTCTTCTCCAAGGATTTTACTCTTAAAGAGAAGGGTCTTGTGACTTCAACTGTGAAGCCGTTGATATGAGAGGTTATGGACTTGGTCACGAAAGGTAAGGAATACTGCTGAGAAAGTCGTCCCTTTTCTGTCGACTGGGCAGCATAGTGTTCAAGTGCTGATTTTCTCATAACTCCCCCCCCCCCCAAGACCCTCTGCCCGCTCCAACCATGAATATTCCTCTTGTTTTGGAGATAATCAGTAATGCTTCATAACCATCAATAATGTCTGTCTGTCTGTCTGTCTGTCTGTCTGTCTGTCTGTCTGTCAAGTTATCAGCTGGAAGGCTGGTGGGATCCTCAAACAAGCGCCCGGAAGCTTAGCATATGCTTTTACAAGGAATATGCAAAACCTATGGTGATGCCATAATGAGGCGTGAGGTAGGGGACCCATATTTCGTCCCCTTAGCAGATCTGGACTTGTCGAAATTCAGAAATATTATGGATTAAGCTAGAAATTGGTATACATATTAGTGAATATATTCTCCATTTACGGGCAAGATAAAATGAAACTCTTATAACTTAAGGTAGTGAATATTTGACATACACTGTAACACTACAAAAACTAAACTACCAAAAATGTGTTCGTAATTTCATCCCCCACCAAATTTATGAAAAGTACAATTAATTTTAATATTGTTTCCTTTCTAACCTTTCCAAACACTTTCCCAATACCGGAAATGAATTACTTGAAGGCACTTTATGAAAAATCTTTTCTTGGTATTCCTTTTAACATAGTCTTTCAGCGTTGCTCGTGGTACGTTGAACACTCTACTTCCACGTTTGTAACCCTTTGTCTTGTCCCTCACTGCCTTAACAGCTTTTTTCATAGCCTCCTTATCGAAATGCTTGCGTTCTCCGATCTGAAAATAACAACAAACTTCATAAATAACGAATAAAATGATCGGGGACGAAATTACGAACATTCACTTACTTATTTTAATGGCCGTTACGGTAACTCATGCCAACCACCTCACTGTAGCGATTACACGCCAGAAACTACACCACACGACTGAAATGCAGTCCAGTATTCCATAAACATATTAGTGCTCACTCTAGGAATAACAGGCTCTTAGTTTGAATGCTGCACTAACTCAGCACAGCATGCAAAACGATCGTCCTTATACACGGAAACTAAACATGGTGCGCACAACCAACTCTCACAACAAGACAGCAGGATGAGGCTAAGCGTGTGCGCGAGGCTAAACTTTAGGTACTAACCGTGCAAACGTGAAATCACTAGGGGGACGAAATTAGGTGTGGGGACAGAATTAGACTTACTAGACAAGACGGAGAGTGAGGTAGTTGCCATTGCATTCGTCACTGGGTCAGATATGACCGACTCTATGAATACCGGTAGTACCTTTTATAACATAAAGACACACTAGTTGTGTTCTGAATGGCATTGCTCAGCACTGCCGATACCTCAGTACCTTCCATACTGTCAGTCTCATAAATCAGACTGAGACTTCCGTGATAGCTGCATGTTGCTGTGGCCACTGCGGAGAGGGAGATAGAAAAATATTGCATTCGTCAAGAAATAGCTAAAGGTGGTCAATAATATGGTCAACCTATAATTTAAAGAACACAGTTTACCCTAAAATTCTACACATAAGACCAATCTACTTTTCTGGACTTTATTCCAATATCAATTTGGAAATTAGAGGCATTAATTTTCAGAACCTTTGCACTATTTCGAAATAGATTTATAAATCTACTGACGGATACTTAATTAGACCGCCCCACGTGATAACTGCTCCGATAAGCCTCGCTTGCGCAAACATTCTTTTATGTCAAGAGGCTTTTTAGTTCGTGCATTACATTCTCAGCATTCATTGGTAATGGGTGGTGTGGGAAACAGCCTCCCAACTCCTTTACCTGCCAGCGGCCTCTACCCTCAAGTCTGACGGGCCACCTCCCCCACATTCCGCATTCCATTTAGATATTCTCTCCCCCTTCTCCTTTGGTGCTGCCTGTATGTAAACGACCGGTGGCTAACAATAACCCTGCCGGTTGTCATTCATAATTTACACGCCGGATTTTGGTATTACTATCATCGTGTAATGCTGAGAAATACACTAGCAGAAGGATAGAATTTCAGAATATCCAAGAAAGAATAGGAACGTGAAAACTATGCACCAATTTAAAATCATTCGGTTATGCAAATTAAAAATCCTAGGATATGAGCTACGAATTTGAGATAAATATAATAAATAATAAAATATGAGAATATATTATTTATTTTTTCGTAAAGATTACAATCCTTTTCCCAACCATCGTTATCTGGTCGATTAGATTAGTAGTTTGCCGTTTTCTGCCACTACGAGCGATAATGTGAGTCAATGCATTGCTTCACTTAATCACCACTACGAGCGCTAATGTGAGTCAGTGAAGAGTTTCACTTAAGTCCTTATAACTACATTCGTTGTGGATATTTTTCTAAAAATCAAAAACTCCTGAGGGTATTGAACCAAGGAATACATTACAGAAAGTACTATGTAAATAAGTTAATTTGGCTAGGATTTGAACAAAAAAAAAATGAAAGAAAGAAAACGACCGAGCTCGATAGCTGCAGTCGCTTAAGTGCGGCCAGTATCCAGTATTCGGGAGATAGTAGGTTCAACCCCACTGTCGGCAGCCCTGAAAATGGTTTTCCGTGGTTTCCCATTTTCACACCAGGCAAATGCTGGGGCTGTACCTTAATTAAGACCACGGCCGCTTCCTTCCTACTCCTAGGATTTTCCTGTCCCATCGTCGCCGTAAGACCTATCTGTGTCGGTGCGACGTAAAGCATATAAAAAAAGCTGAACGTATTCTGTAACTCGAATTTTGTACATTAACTGTGTAATACAGCATTTTGACGTGTGTGTGTATTATTGTTCCTTTCACGTACTAAAGTACACTTTCCATCAGACGTCGGTATGTTTACATAGTGGCTTATCTGTCTACCCCTTGTGCGTAGATCATAGGCAGTTGGAGCTATCTGAACCCTCTCCTAGATCGTCACTAGACCAGACGTAAAGTGCGGTGACTATTCTTCGATCCCACATACAGAGTCAGTCGAATGTAATTCTTTTTACAGCAAAAACTGTTGTTGAAAATTATGAGGAAGGAAAGAAGCTTAAGAGTGAAAACCAGAAAAAACTTAACGGATTTCTCCCGAGGAGTTAACGGAGATACGTTTCACGTTCCTCTTCTCTATGTATTCTGTCCTCAAAGACTTGCTATAATAAGTGTTGTAATTAAAATTATAAAGCTTCGAGTTTCTTTTTATATGGTTAAATAACATTTATTACAGTATCTATTTTTTTTTTTTTGCTAATTGCTTTACGTCGCACCGACACAGATATGTCTTACGGCGACGATGGGATAGGAAAGGCCTAGGAATTGGAAGGAAGCGGCCTTGGCCTTCATTAAGGTACCGCCCCGGCATTTGCCTTGTGTGAAAATGGGAAACGACGGAAAACAATTTTCAGGGCTGCCGATTGTGGGGCTCGAACCCACTATCTCCCGATTACTGGATACTGACCGCACTTAAGCGACTGCAGCTATCGAGCTCGAGTATCAACACGCAGTTACACGTGAATCGATTACATGCAACACTCAAAGGTGGAAATTCTCTGTATCTCGACATTGGGATAATTCGCAATGAAATTCAACTCCCGAGGTAATACGATACATCGTGGTTCAACTGTGCTATTAAGCCGCTTTTAAATGTTATTTTAAACTCGCACACGTGTCTAGAAATGCATTCATTCAAGCACAACCTGTGGTGTTAACCTGCTTTGTAAAACGGCTATGGATAGTGACCGGTGAAAAAATGGGCATTAACTTTCTGCTCGGTTGAGTCCTGTTCGACTCTCGGCTTTGTCATTGGAGATTAAAATCCTGTTTGAAGTGTTGGACCGGTGAGCATTCAGGCTTGTAAAGACAAGTGAGACGAGGAATGGCTTCTAATTCCATTGTAGAAATGGTGTAACACAATTTTCCACATCAAATTCAGGCGAGTGCCAGAACTTAACTCTCATAGTTCCTTTTCAATGAAGTGTAAAGAGGTGATGTATTAAAATATACCACTGCCCAATAATGAGAAATACAGCGGGGATCTGGACACTGACAAAAGAAGAATAAAATTCAGGCCAGTGAAATGAAATGTTGGGAGGGGAGGGGGTTACTGGGGTTAAGAACCCCTCCCCACTCCCACAGAAATTTTACAAAAACAAAATAACCAGATAATGAAAAGAAACTTAAATAAACATTCAGAGACATAATTGTAGAACCAGCAGATCTATTGAATCTATTTTCTGATAAGCCTCGAATGTTGGATTTTAGATTGTAAACTGAACAGAGCGAGCTCGATAGCTGCATTCGCTTAAGTGCGGCCAGTATCCAGTATTCGGGAGAAAGTGGGTTCGAACCCCACTGTCGGCAGCCCTGAAGATGGTTTTCCGTGGTTTCCCATTTTCCCACCAGGCAAATGCTGGGGCTGTACCTTAATTAAGGCCACGGCCGCTTCCTTCCCAGCCCTATCCCTTTCCTGTCCTATCGTCGCCATAAGACCTATCTGTGCCGATGCGACCTAAAGCCAATAGCGAAAAAAAAAAACTGAACATACCAATCGCTGTAAAACTGTTGACATTGATAGTATTGGTCTTGTTTTGTATTTTCATTTATGATTTTGTAGTGTACTGCAATCTGAATATCAACATAATTCTCTGGTATCAGTGTCCTTATAAGCACGCTCCACACATGTACTAGCACCTTCATTGAGTTCTATCATCATTTTGTAACGGAAACCCCTCATCGGTTGATCCTGGCTATGCCACTGTTTAGGACAAGAAAGGACAGAGTAAGAAATGAGGACGTTACGAAGGAAATCGGAGTGGACAAGCTTTTCGACAGAATGGAGAGGGATATTGATGGACATGCTAAGGGGATGGAAGGGGAATGGATGCCGAACAGGATGATGGAAACGCAGATAGAAGGAGACCCAGACTACTGTGGTTGAAAACAATGAAAAATAGTATAATTAGAAGAAACCTGGACTGGAACACAGTTAAGGAAGAACAATGATGGTCAGATGGAGGAAAATGGAAAGGTGCCGTAAACATCCGAACTGGCGTGAGCTGGACGAGGGAAATAGATGTTGATTGGGATTTCCTTTCCAGTTAATTATACATGTACACATATCTCTGTCACACAGATTACCAGATGGACGTCCCATAGGTAGAGCCCTGCACGGTCCAAGGATATCCGCGAAGTTAGTGTCTTGGTGGATGCAAACAGCATGCCAGTGCAGAAAATTTTGCTGATAATTTCTAAATAATGAAGTTTATTGATTTTGTTCAGGTATACTGTTTACTTTTGCTTGTGGTTAGGCTATCCTTGACTGTGGTATGGGAGAATGGTGATATATAAAGAGCCTTGAGCCATAAAGCCGTAAAATCTGACCTAAGCCTAACTGGCACAGCCCGCAATTAATGGAAGGAAGGAAAAAAGTTCAATACGTCGGTAGTTGTGGCGAGAGAAAATTCCTCATAAACCCGTGACTGAAGTGGACCTGGCGCCAGTTTTCACGCCTATTGTATTACGTTAAAGGGATATAGAATCGGATTTTTGTTCAGATTAAAAAAAAAAGTATTAACAAAATTTATTTCCTGAAGCCTCCCCTTTAAGGGAAGTTAGGACTGAATTTATAAAAAATAGTAATTATTAATAGAATTGAATAAAATTTGGTTTGTGGTCTCCTAATGGTGAAGTAAGGTCATGTACCAATTTTCAGAAAAATAGCAACAGAACTTTCTGAGAAATTAACACTTACAATAACATTTTAAAAATCGATAAGCATAAAAAATGCTCCAGCTGAACAGTTACTTCAAATATCACATTGAAAACTGGTGTGCAGGCACTTCAATGTATGGAAAGAATTTTAACAGACAGAAAATCTGCATATGTAGTCCATGAATGTGATGAAAAAGTGTGTTTTATGTGTTTATGTTTTTCTCAAATTATGCTAAAAATACCCCTTTGAAGGCTACTATCTTTTAAAGTATCCAACATTATAAAAAAATTTCTTCTGTTAATATCAAGACAACACAGGTGTTAACAAACCATGAAATTCTCATGGAATTTGAAACCAAATTGGTTCAGCTGGAACATTTTAAATGCCTGAAAATGTACACATTTTCGTGAGTAAAAGATAGTGGATGGGGACTCAACCGGACATTTAAATGTCACGCTAGTACTTTAAAAATGACGGTACCCGAAAAATACCAACGCCAAATGATCCGCAGGAGTCCGGCGTACAATAATATGCACAAATTGAAAAAATCGATCATTTTTACTTTTTCACCAAAAACTCAGTCCCAGCCTCCCTTAAAACAGTAAATTGAACATTGCTCTATCACAATTCTAACTATGTTAAATTTAGATATTTCTCAGAAGTGGCCTGGCATCATTTTGTTCGCCGTCTGTCATGGATGGCTATCTTTCAAAATTTTATGTATGTTGACAATGCGTATGGCTTTTTGAATAATCTTCCACTAGCCCTTGGCATTTTAGCTACAAACTGAACAATGATACTTTTCAAAACACAACTTACATGTGATGCATGTACAGTGTACACAAACAGTAAGTTCAAAGAATAATAAGTGGAGACAAGCGAACATCGAATGCATGCTAGCCAACAGGGAAACTTACAATATGTCCCTCACTACTACACTACCAACCACCACAAAACACGCAATTTTGATTACTTCACTCCATATAGAGTTGGCATCAGGAAGGGCATCCGGTCATAAAACAAGGCCAAATCCACATGTGATAATGTTGACAACAACGTAGCTAAAAACGCAAAACAGACCATTAGGGGTGCCAAAAGAAGACTGCAAGTTGCCTTCAGATGTGGTAAAGATGATGCAAACTATGGAGCAGGAATGTTTTTACTTTAAACTCAATTTCCTGAAAATTTACTCTTTTTTTTATTCAGGGAACATTTTCTCAGCTTCTGCTCAACCTAAAACAAAGAAACTTTCAGGATATGTTTACTTAAATGTTTTACATACATGGAAACAATTTTATGTAGATCTATAATTTCTTCAAAAATTTATTGGTCATAATATATTAAAAAAGCGGTGATGAAAAATTTCTTTGATAAAAAAATTATATTTCCCCCGATTTACTGTTTAAAACATATTTTCAGTATACATATGATAGCCGTTCCCATACAGAGTAAACATTTGGCTTGCGTACCTAACATGGTTCCCAAGAAAATGTTCTTATAAATTAACATTGTGAAGATAGGCGATTCCATATCCCCTTAACAGATCTATCCGTTTCAATACCTTGGGTGTAATATCCTGTAGTTAAATATTAAAAATAGCCGCGGATAACCATTCTCGGATGCGGATAATATTTTGTATATCCACGCATAGGTTATGTGTACAGGGTTTTAGGCCACCATGTCCTACACTAGCAGTAAGCATAACACTCGGCAAACGCCGATTACACATGCAACCCGTAAGACAGTTCAGAGAATAGAGGAGTAGATTACTTGGAGACCTCGCTTAAAAGGACGTTTGCCAGTTACTGATGCATACATACATATTATTTATTTCCTTCACATTTAAAAGAGGTGATAGGGGAAAGGATCGAGTGATCCAGCGAGAGAGTGCTCCAAGATCAGTGAGTGCAAGTGTAGTCTTGAATCAACGTTTTTGCACATCATTCTTCTTCTTCTTCTCTATTCTATACCGCAAACTCTGATGGGGTTGCTGGTGAGATCTGCGTCATACACGTAACTAGGCTCAGTATTACGGTGAGATACCCTTTCTGAGGCCATTTCTGCGAGGGGGGATTTATTCGCGAGCAAGTGTTTTTGAAGCGGCTGGTAATGTGCTGTATTGTATGCAAATGAAGATGAGAAAATACCCCTGTATTAAATATTAAATATCTAGATTTACTGGCACGTGAAGGAACTCGTGCGAGTCAAAATCCTGACACCTCGGCGTATCAGAAAGTCATAGAGCGGACGTAATATCAATAACGTTATTATTATTATTATTATTATTATTATTATTATTAATCGGTGAGAAAGAAGTGAGTTCTCGGGCGAATCAACTCTACATCGGACTGTTTTTATACTAACATTGCCGGACGAAAGTGAGAGGTGGATGGACTCATAACATCTTATTGGTATGTTGTAACAAACATAAAGAGAGCGATCATGATTGCTGGTACAAACAGATGGAAACAATGACAAGAGGGTACTTGGAATGAAGAGAGAAAGGCTAAGTTGGGATGCCTATAAACCTGAATCGGTGATGTAAGACGAGTGGGTGAGGGTAAGTTATTTAGGAGGATAATCAGCTTTCCCATCTAGGTTAAGAGAAGCAGACCGGGCGAGGTGGCCGTGGGGTTAGGGCTGCGCAGCTGTGAGCTTGCATCCGGGAGATAGTGGGTTCGAACCCCACTGTCGGCAGCCCTGAAGATTGTTTCCCGTGGTTTCCCATTTTCACACCAGGCAAATACTGGGACTGTTCCTTAAATTAAAGCCATGGTCGCTTTCTTCCCACTCCTAAGCCTATCATATTGTCGCCATAAGACCTATCTGGGTCGGTGCGACGTAAAAGAAAAGCAGAGAGAGGCTAAGATGACGATAAGAATATAAAATCCACGGCCTGTTTCCAGTCATTCGACCGGGTCAGGAATAGAATGAATGAAGCCACCATCTAGCAGGAAGGATAGGAATTATGCCGGCTGCCGAAGTCGGTCGCACTCCTCTGGGGCAGTGATTAATGACTGACAGATGTAATGAAATGATAGTGGAGAGTATTGCTGGAATGAATGATGATAAGGAAAACCGGAGCACCGGGAGAAAAACCTGTCCTTCCTCCGTTTTGTCCAGCACCAATCTCACATGGAGTGACCGAGATTTGAACCAAGGAAGCCAGCAGTGAGAGAGAGCGGCACGCTGCCGCCTGAGCCACGGAGGCTCATTTTTTAATCACGTGATGGTAAGAGGTGTGGAACTAGACGAGGCCTCAGAACTAGCAGCAAATAAATGTTTTCAGAGGAGTTTGGCTATTCACAGAGGCCTCCAGACTGATCGCCCAAAGACATTACACTCTATAATGATTCATCTCGTTCTTCATATAAATTACATATGGTTAGCACAAATGTGTATTTGACCCAGTTTGATCGGACCCGGGCCCTCATTTGCTAACTGTTGAACCAAAGACCTGGACAAGTAGGTCTTTTGCTATATCAAGAGTTTCGACAAAAAAATTACATTATTATTATTACTATTATTATTATTATTATTATTATTATTATTATTATTATTATTATTACTATTATTATTATTACAATTATTACTCTTAATACTATTATTATTATTATTATTATTATTATTATTATTATTATTATTATTATTATTATTATTATTATTATTATCTCTTCCATCTATGAACCACGGAAAACAACTTCCTCATGTTTTCGTCCCCTTTCTTGATTTTCTGTCTCTCAAGAACTTCTTCGTCCTTTCACTGCGTTCTTTTCTTCTTTTCATCCGTCGAGACAGTTGCACGCTTTCTGCCTGTTTCCTTAAAACCACCGAATTTACTAAACCTATTAAGAAAAGTAAACCTGTCTAGAATTTCTTATATCGTAATCCTTATCCCTGTTTAATTCTTTTTTATTTTGATGAACCAACTTAGTTTTAGGATTTTTGTCAAAATGGTCAAGACATTTTTTGGTAATCTCTCCGGATTTATTCGGACCTAAGGAATATGAAAAGGAATTCTTCTTTCGCTGAGGACATCTGATAATTTTTCAATTTGGCTATGTATTTCTTTATTGTTTCTTCAAATCCAAATACTCCCAACTTTTCTTGGCCCTCGTATCGGTTCTTTGCTTTCCCTTTAATTCTTGAATTTCTCATTTTTTGTTCAAGATTAAGCACTCTGCAGCATTAAGGCATTCTGGATTTACGACAGTGTTGTGATATTGGAGTTTAAGCGAATATTACAGCATTGGACATGAACATAGGTCAGTTGTTATTTGGCAGTAGGGGACGTACTATAAAATACACCTGGAACATTTTGAAAATATTAGGTATCCCCAGAAATACACTCAATAACATCATACTAGGGATTATCAAAGACTCGTTAAACGTTCTGCACCACCACCTTCATATTTCATCATTTTCAATCTAGCAGTTATTTATTTGTGCATAAGAATATTTTTTTTACAAATTGTAACATTACGTCTACCAGCATTTTTGTAAAATTCAGAATACTTTTGTTCACACACAGTACGTGTGCTAATGTTCTAATGAATATATATTTATATCTGAGAGTGATTTTTTTGTAAATTTTTTCATTATATGATAAGCCAATTCCATTTTCTGAGCCATATTTTTGTTTGCATCTTTATCCGGGTCGTGTGGATGTTTTATTTTCCTAGGAACTCGAATTCATTCACTCTTCTTATTCTGTTGCATTTCTTTACTATTATTATTATTATTATTATTATTATTATTATGATTATTATTATTATTATTATTCCTTTTCTAGCAAGATGCAGTGTTTACAGTGCAATGCGTATTCTGGTACGGGCTGGAATAAATTTGTTACTTTCATTCACTTGTCTCAGTCTCACCCTTGGTTTTGACAATATGAAAGTGACCGAGGTATGAGCGATGCTAGTAATGCCATTCCTTATGCAGCCAGTCCCTGCTATGAATGGTGTAAAAATACCGCTCATAGGGTCGGTCCGAGCATGCCTATCAGTGGGCTTGGCAGACTGATGTGTTATAGCATCTTCTGGCGATGGCAGCTATTCACTCTGACCAGTACACCACAGAGGCGGATATTATTATTATTATTATTATTATTATTATTATTATTATTATTATTATTATTATTATTATTATTTATTATGAACAGCAATCACCTCACTCCTCATTTCCCTAGTATGAACCTTCAGTGACTCCTAGGCTATCTATGACAGCTGTTGGCGGAGCTGGGGAGCATCGAACCAGCCTTCGGGCTAAATACACAACATACAACAACATATTATTATTATTATTATTATTATTATTATTATTATTATTATTATTATTTCTATCTTTTTTCCTAATCCGTTTATCCTCCAGGATTGATTTTTCCCTCGGACTCAGCGAGGGATTCCACCTCTACTGCCTCAAGTCCAGTGTCCTGGAGCGTGAGATTTTGGGTCGTGGGGATACAACTGGTTAGGAGGACAAGAACCTCGCCCAGGTGGCCTCACCTGCTATGATGAACAGGGGCCTTGTGGGGGCGGGGATGGCATGATTGGAAGGGATATACAAGGAAGAGGGAAGGAAGCGGCCGTGGCCTTAAGTTAGGTAACATCCCGGCATTTTCCTGGAGGAAAAGTTCGAAACCACGGAAAACCACTTCGAGGATGGCTGAGGTGTGAATCGAGCCCCCACTCTAACTTCGTTGACCTCCCGAGGCTGAGTGGACCCTGTTCCATCCCTCGTACCACTTTTCAAATTTTATGGCAGAGCCGGGAATCGAATCCTGGCCTCCGGCGGTGGCAGCTAATCACGCTAACCACTACACCACAGAGACGGACATTATTATTATTATTATTATTATTATTATTATTTATTATGAACAGCAATCACCTCTCAATTGCCTCCCATTAAACTGACAATACACACTACACTCTGGCCCCTACAAAGTACACTACCTTTTCCTTGGTTTTTACACTGCAGGTTTAGTGACTTTGATAATGGAATTAGAAGGACAGGGTCAGTGAACGGAATCCACCACAGAGTGGAGGAAAACGAGAGAGTAAGGTATGTGTCCCCCAGTGCACTCTACTGCATGCTGAGGGAGTGAGAGAGAGAACTGGAATAGCCAATTAAGCTGTCCAGCTCGCTCCAGTGTGTTATTAAACAATATATTTAGTGTGTAACGTCAGTAATTATAGAGTCGACTGTTTATGTCACTTAGCCCACTCTATTACAAAAGAGTTCGACACTGCTTTCCCGAATACTTTTCGTATTGTGCGTGGTTTCCCCTTCAATCTGATTAGATATATGAGACAGGCTTATGGCTGTAATCTTGTCAGCTTAATGATAGCTTCCTCTGCCACTCCTCGTATATAACAGCTGAGAGAAATTTGATGTAAGGCGTTGTTGCTGTATCAACGACCAGAGTATACGGATTCATTTATTTATACCTTAACTTATCGTCGAAGACCTGGAGTGTTAAATCTGTAGCAATGTAGAAAGCAAACGTGTTTATTTATTTAATTATTTTATAGGGATAAAAAAGCTAATGCTGAGCGCTCGCGGTTGTGATCAACAGTATTCTGTAAGAAAGAACTAAGTCATCCAATGAAATGAATCTTTATATAACGAGGGATTTGGACGTGCGGTGAGGGTCGCGTAGCTGTGAGCTTGCATTTTGGAGATGGTGGTTCGAATCCCACCGTCGGTAGCCTTGAAGATGGTTTTCCGCTGTTTCCCCATTTTCACACCAGGCAAATGCTGGGGCTGTACCATAAACAAGGCCACTGCCGAAACCCGAAACCTTCCCAATCCTAGCCGTTTTCCATTCCTCCATCCCTGCGACACCGAAATCCTTCGGTGTGATAGCGTGAGGTTAAAACTACACTAGCAAAAGAAATCCATATATTTACATAATCTGTTTCCAGACAGGTTTTGCTGCACAAGACTGAAAGCCGAATGGACTCAGAATATTTATTCTTACTCTTATTCTTATTCTTATTCTTATTCTTATTCTTATTCTTATTCTTATTATTGACAAATACATCGCAATTGGGAAATATCCCGGTGGCAATGGTCATTTGCAGTAGTGTGATAATAAAGTAAAGTTAAAACATAATTACCCAACAACCACAACAACTGCAACAACAAGCAATTCCATTGAAAAGAATTATTACAAGAAATACTACTAGTTTAACATTCTAAACCCAGCATTACCATATACAAAATTCACACACAACTTAAGTATTTCCAGTGTTTAAAACTATCAGTAGGAAGTAACAAACAAGAAGGTGGGAGCAATGGCAGGAGGTTATTCTGAATAAGGAGATGAATGCTAAGTTATGAACACGATGAAATGAAATCGGCTTCGGTGGTGGTGTCATGCGAGGCGAAGGAACCAGGATAAGTTACCCAGAATTCGACAGTGGTGGGTAAGAGAAGCAGTGGGCCATCAGGATGATGATGTTTAGTTTCAGCTTTTAATGATTTAAGTATAAGAGACATATAAATAACTATTCACATCTATCAAGGCCACAGAACCAGTTACAAATCGGGAATTGCGGAAGCGGTTGTTCATTTCGCAAAGACTTGCAACCTGAACACTGAAAAGTGTAACGGTCAATAGTGAAGATGCATGAATGGATGAATGGATGAATATTTACTTTATTCACTTACGTATTTATTCGTTGGGCTCCATGGCTGGATGGTTAGCGTAGCGGCCCCTATGTTTAGAGTCCCGGGTTATGAATTTTAATCGTGTTTTGTTAATTTACGTTTGTCGTAACACACGCCTCATCATCTACAACCGAAATACCACGCTACAAACCAACACAGATACACGCAATAGTGAATACATCCCTCCATATAGGGATGAGGTCTGTTACGACATCCAGCCGATAAAATGGGTTTAGTCTACGTTAGTACAAACCTGAAGTAAGTAGGGAAAAGCAAAAAAAGTAGTTGTTTTGATGTCAAAGGCAGTGGATCCAGTCAAGAAATTCAGGCAAGGTGGCTGACGATGTAATCATGTTAACCATATGGAACTACGAAATCTGCAGGCCACGTCTTCACCGTCCAGTGGAAAATAAGTATTTATATATTTACTAGCAAGATACCCGTGCTTCGCTACAGTATTATACTGAAATTTATAATTGAATGCTTAACGTTTTATATATAATCCGCCGAAATTCGCGATCTGACTCTTTTTCTGAAAGAATCCGCCAAAATTCGCGATCTGACTTGTTTTCTAATAGATTACGGCAAGCTTCCTCTCATTTTTCGTACTTCCCGGGCTAGGTCTAGGTATTCCACCCGGTCAATTGGGTCCCTAAATCTTTGACATCTTTTCCTATAAACATTTTAAATATGGATCAAATCCTTCAGGAGATCCGGCGTGATGTCGTCTTGGGTGCTTTGGCGGTACTGAACGCGCGGCCGGACTACATTCTTAGTCATTACCCGTCCAGGACCCGTTTGCAGCGCGGTCCGGCCAGTTAACGACGGTCCATAACATTATTATTATTATTATTATTATTATTATTATTATTATTATTATTATTATTATTATTATTATTATTATTATTATTATTATTATTATTATAGATGTTCTGGAACCCACAGCAAGATGCATGACCGCTACTTGGCGGTAAATTACATCTGCTGCCATTGTCATTGTCGGCAATGTGACCAGCACCATTGTTGCGCGTAGGCAAGTGTGCGGGATTTCTGGCGATATGAATGACATACTTCCGTGCATTATTGACCTTATTATAGAGGTGAACAATTTTACGGTCAATCTCATTCCTATCGTTTATTTCAAATGTGTTTAACTTTTTATTTATATGCCAGGAGAATTTACTGTAATCTAAGAACGTTCTCCGAAGGAAAAGATGGCTGTTGAAAACGAACCCAGAAAAGATTAAAAATGATCGGTTTATGATCAGAATAAGTACATCGAAAATCTACAGCCTGTTTCCAGTCATTCGACAGGGTCAGGAATGAATCAAGCCCCATTTAGCGGCGACAATAGGAATTGTGGCGGCTGCCGAAGCACTCGTCTGGGGCAATGATCGATGAATGACAAATGAAATGAAATATTGGACAGTGTTGCTGGAATGAATGATGACAGGGAAAACCGGAGTATCCGGAGAAGAAACAGTCCCGCCTCCGGTTTGTCCAGCACGAATGTCACATGGAGTGACCGGGATTTGAACCACGGAACCCAGCTGTGAGGGGCCGGCGCGCTGCCGCCTCAGCAACGGAGGATCCTTATAAGTACATTATGAACAGTAAAATCAATTGGTCTCACCTCCTGTTACACCCCACCACCGTTTATTTCTCCCCCCCCCAAAAAAAATAAAAGAAGGCGTGTTTCTTTATGTTAAATTAGATTCCAAACACCAATGTTCATGTCTATTACCTTCAGTTATGAGATATAAGTATCCCCATAAAAATAATTCACTTTATTTTCATTTCTTTTCACACTCCCCCCCCCACCAAGTGAATTTTCCGGCAAAAAGTACTTGTTTCTTTAATAGTAAAGGATCTTTTAAATACCAATTATCACGACTCTAACTTCTTCAGTTTTTGATTTATGTGTCCTGATGAAAGGAATTCAACTCCTTTCCAATCCCGCCCCCCAAGATTGTTTCCTCCCAGAAAACGCGTTTTCCTTTGTTTCAAAGGAGATCCAAATACCAATTTTCACGTCTGTAACAATTTTGGTTTTTATTAGATGTATGTATTCTCATACAATTAAGTCAATTAATTTTTCAATTCTTTTACCCCCCGCCCCATCCGATTCATTGGATTTTCCGAGGATACGTGTTTCTTTACCTTTAAAGCAGATTCCAAATATCAAATTTCACGTCTGTAACATTTTCATTTTTGAGATATCAGTAACCTAATTAAAATAATTCAACACCATTTTCAGTCACTATTACCCCCCCCCCCTCCACCCAAGTGGTATTCCCGAAAACTAAATATACACGTTTCTTAATTTTTAATAGAGATAAAAAATACCATTCTTCACTTCTGTAATATGTTAAGTGTTTTTGAGATATACTGTAGAAATTCTCATTTTAAAATTTCCCCCTTTTTAGTTCCCCTTAAGTGGAGTTTCCAGAAACAAATCACCTATTTTTCTTTATATTTATTGGAGATTCCAAATACCCACTTTTTACGTCTGTAACATTTTACGTTTCTCACATATTCTGTAGATATTGTCTTTCATAAAATTCACCCCAATTTGTCACTCCTGTTTAACCGCCATTAATTGGATTTTCCAAAAACAAAAAACACGTGTTTCTTTATTTTTAAAGGAGATCCCAGATACAAATTTTCAGTTCTGTAATATCTTCAGTTCCGAGATATATGTACGCTCATTAAAGGCATTCAACCCATTATTCATCCTTTTACACCCCTCCTATTGAGATTTACCGAAAACAAAAAAATACGTTGTTCCTTTATTTTTAAAGGAGATTCTAAATACCAATTTTTACATCTGTAAATTTTTAAAGTTTTAAGATGTAGACACACTCATTTTAAACTTCACCCCCCTTTTCACCCGCCATTATCTGGATTTTCCAAAAACGAAAAACATATCTGTCTCTTTATTTTTAAAGTAGATCCCAAATACCAATTTTCAGGTCTGTAATATCTTCAGGTTCTCAAATATAAGAATCCTCAATAAGGGCATTGAACCCTTTTTTTTTTTTTTTTTTTTTTTTTTTTTTCACCGGGCGAGTTGGCCGTGCGCGTAGAGGCGCGCGGCTGTGAGCTTGCATCCGGGAGATAGTAGGTTCGAATCCCACTATCGGCAGCCCTGAAAATGGTTTTCCGTGGTTTCCCATTTTCACACCAGGCAAATGCTGGGGCTGTACCTTAATTAAGGCCACGGCCGCTTCCTTCCAACTCCTAGGCCTTTCCTATCCCAAAGTCGCCATAAGACCTATCTGTGTCGGCGCGACGTAAAGCCCCTAGCAAAGAAAAAAAAAAGAACCCTTTTTTCACCCTTTTCCATCCTTCCTCTTGGGATTTTCCGAAAACGAAAAAAATGCGTGTTTCTTTATTTTTAAAAGAGATTCTAAATACCAATTTTTACATCTATAAGTTTTAAAAATTTTGTGATATAGATGCACCCATTTTAATAATTCACCCCCTTTTCACTCCCCCCCCATTAATTGAATTTTCCTAAAACAAAAAATACGTGTTTCTTTATTTTTAAAGGAGATCCCAATCACCAATTTTCAGGTCTGTAATATCTTCAGTTTCTGAGATATAGGTGTCCTCATTAAAGGCATTCAACCCCTTTTTCACCCCTTTTCACCCCTCCTATTGGGATTTCCCGAAAACAAAAAAACGTGTTTCTTTATTTTTAATGAAGATTCTAAATACCAATTTTTACACCTGTAAACTTTTAAACTTTTGATATATAGATACACTCATTTTAAAATTTCACCCCCTTTTCACCCTCCTATTATTGTATTTAAAAAAAAATACGTGTTTATTTTTAAAAGAGATCAAAAGTACCAATTTTCAGGTCTGTAATAACTTCAGTTTCTCAGATATAAGTACTGGTATCCTGATTAAAGGCATTCAACCACTTTTTCACACTTTGTCACCCCTCCTATTGGGATTTTCCGAAAACAAAAAATACGTGTTTCGTTATTTTTAAGGAAGATTATAAATACCAATTTTTACATCTGTAAACTTTTAAAGTTTTGAGATATAGATACACTCATTTTAAAATTTCACTCCCCTTTTCACCCCCTTGGCGACAGAATATCAAAAAATCCTCTCTTAGCGAGCACCTACATCTTAATACGAATATATCCCCAAAATTTCATTTCTTTATGTCCAGTAGTTTTGGCTCGGCGATGATGAATCAGTCAGTCAGTCAGTCAGTCAGTCAGTCAGTCAGTCAGTCAGTCAGTCAGTCAGTCAGTCAGTCAGTCAGTCTGTCCGTCAGTCTTTCAGGACGAGTTATTTTTTATATATAGATTTATTCTTTCTTTCTTTCTTTCTTTCTTTCTTTCTTTCTTAATCTGTTTACCCTCCAGGGTTAGTTTTTCTCTCTGACTAGGCGAGGGATCCCACATCTCCCGCTTCAAGGGCAGTATCCTCGAGCGTGAGATATTGGGTCGGGGGATACAAGTGGGAAGGAGAACCTCTTTTTTGCTATTCGCTTTACGTCGCACCGACACAGATGGGTCTTATGGCGACGATGTGACAGGAAAGGGCAAGGACTGGGAAGGAAGTGGCCGTGGCCTTAATTAAGGTACAGCCCCAGCATTTGCCTGGTGTGAAAATGGGAAACCACGGAAAACCATCTTCAGGGCTGCCGACAGTGTGGTTCGAACCAACTATCTCCCGAATACTGGATACTGGCCGCACTTAAGCGACCGCAGCTATCGAGCTCCGTGAAGGATAACCAGTACCTCGCCTAGGCGGCCTCACCTGCTACTGAACAGGGGACTTGTGGGGGAGGGGAGGATTCGAAGGTGTAGAAAGGGAAGAGACCGTGGTCTAACGTTATATACCAACTCGACATTTGCCTGGAGAAGAAATGGGAAACCGCGGCAAACCACTTGGTGGATGGCTGAGGTGGGAATCGAACACTTTCTACTCAATAGACTTCCCGAGGCTGAGTGGACTCCGTTACAGCCCTCGTACCACTTTTCTTATTTCGTGGCAGAGCCGGGAATCGAACCCTGGCCTACAGGGGTGGCAGCTAATCACACTAACCACTACACCACAGAGTCAACTATTTATTTATTTATTGTTTATTTATTGTTTTCTCATTTATTTATCTACATGATTTCTTGGTCAGCCTTGTAGTCCACTTCTTACCCAGAGGAACCAGGTTCGTCCGAGGAATGAAATCGTAGACTGTGGACTGGATAAGGGGATATTCAGCATCGCGAAATCATTTGAGGGGTTTTCTGAAACGATAGGCAGTAAATCCGGGCAAGAATATGAAGTAATCCGGCTGAGAACGTCACTAAGATGACCTCGTGCCATTTCCATTCCTCTGGGAGTCAAAAAGGACATTAATCCTGGAATAAGGACTGAAGTAAGCCTTTATGAGTTCAGCTAAGGAGCTGTTAGGAGAGGTAGCGAACCAAATGAACGGTCATCGTGGGAGTGGAAGGCTCTCAATAAGCTGTATGTTACACAGGACAAGGTTTGGTAGTACAGATATCAGGTAGCTGTGAGTTAGTGGGTTTGAACACCACTGTAGCAACCCTGAATATGGTTTCCTGTGGTTTCCCATTTTCACACCAGGCAGATACTGGGGCTATACCTTGATTAAAGTCACACTTCACATAGGCTACTAATTCACATATTTCCAATATATTATTATAATATAGTACATAAATTCATCATCATTATTATTATTATTATTATTATTATTATTATTATTATTATTATTATTATTATTATTATTATTATTATTATTATTATTATTATTATTGGAGCCGCCTAGTCGAGGCAGTGGGGGTGCGCTTAAGATGAGAAATGTGTCTCACTGGATTAACAGGTGGCCTTTCAGAGTTAAGAACAAATACGCTATAGAGAATAGGTGCCACTTTGCGAGATATCGCAAGACATTGATTGCCAGCGCACCCAGCGGGAAGGCCTTGAAACTGAGTGTCGTAGTACGCTATAAATTATGAATTATGTCGAAAGTGTCAGGTTCCAAGTCATCGTTAATTAAAAAATGGTTACAGGAGTTTCCCCATTTCACATCGGATGGTAAAATTATATCCTGTGACGTTCGCAGCAAAGAGGTGAGTGAAACTTATTTTTATATATTTGCAGCTAAGGAGTTATCAATTTAGCAAAATAAACATGGTTTTTTAATTGGTGCTATTAAAATTCGTAAAACTGAATCTGCCTAACAATATTTTAGAACCTCCTTCAGAGTCTATTTTAGGCAGCTAAAATAACATTTAAGCACCTAAAAATCCGAGATCTAGTATTCACTACTGCATGTTTCTGTGATGGTTAGAAGTGTAGTGAGTTGTCTGAATATGAAGAGAAACGTGTTGGAATAAACACAAATACCCAGTTCCCGAGCCAGAATAATTAATTAGGCATGATCAATATCTCCGATCCAGCCGGGAATCGAATCTGGGACCTTCTAAACCAGAAGCCTCAACGTTGATCATTCAGCCAAGGATTCGAACAAAACAAAATCATTTTTGAGTTTCAATATTTCTATCGGTATTAACATTCAACTTTCTTAGTAGAACAAAGCAAAACCATTAGCCTATTTAGTCTGAATATTTCTATCAGCATTAACATTCAACTTTATTAGTAGAACTAAGCAAAAATCATTACCCTATTTAGTTTGAATATTTCTATCAGTATTAACATTCAACTTTCTTAATAGAACTAAGCGAAAATCATTAGCCTATTTAGTTTGAATATTTCTATCAGTATTAACATTCAACTTTCTTAGTAGAACTAAGCAAAAATCATTAGGCTATTTAGTTTGAATATTTCTATCAGTTTTAACATATATCTTTTGTAGTTTCAATCTTGCCACCTGATTTTTAAGGTCGGGCCACCAGGTACGCCACTGTCAACATATCTCTCAGTTTAGTACCGGAGAATACGGAAGGGTCCAGTATTGTCTATAGTGTACTTGGTAAGAACCAGGAAGTGAAAAGTGAGTCAAGCAAGTTTGTAGTTTTGTGTGACTGTCAATATCGGAACTACATTCAGAGGACCTCCAGTTTCAAGATGAATTCGTACCATCCGGACATGAAACTTCTTCTTCCACTTTCCCCTGACCTTTCACTATTACCCGGGGTCAGTATTATGTGTTTGGATTAAGCCAAGTTTTACGGCCGGATGCCTTTCCTGACTCCAGACGTGATGTACTCACTAGACCATGTTTAAGCTGTGGTTAGGGAAATGAACCTCCATTTAAATAAGTCTTAAATGCTTTGACTGGGATTCAAACCCTACTGAGAAGTTAATGACAATTATACTCGACCTTCGTGTCCTTTAGGATAGGCCAATATTGGGAAGGAACAAACCATGGCCTTAAATTACATATCATACCAGTATTTGCCTGGAGCTTTCTTGTGAAACCAAGGAAAGCCACTTCGAAAATAGCTGAGGATTGGGATTTTAATCCACCTCTATTCAATATCAATAATTCAATCTTTGGTGCAGCGTCGAACTGAGACCACGAAGGTGTTGAAAGTGAGAGATCAAATGTTTTAAAAGGCTGAACCAGTTCAGATTTCTTTATTTTCAATTTTGTCGGCCGAAATGGCGTGTTATAAACTTCGCCAGCTGGCGTAATTGAGGTAACAATGCATTGGCCTTGTAACCGAGCTGAGACCAGCTGCTGGTTCTAATCCAGCCCCAGGCAATGGCATCTCCGTTGTCCTTAACTGTGGCTAATAAATATTTGCCTGCTCCTCGATAATTAATAAAGTTATACACAAACACGTGAAAAAATTAGCTCGTATAAGTAAAACCAGAGACCAATGCAAAATAATTAACAGCTGAGTAGCGACCTGACAGCCAAAATAAAAATAAATTTTCAATATTTAATTTACTGAATTCGTGGTGGTTCTATCTTCATCCTCCAAACATCAACTTTCAACTTCTTTTAGAACAGGATAGGATCAGCAGGAAATACAGTAATGTAAGTAATGTAAGTTACGTTCCTTCCCCAACGGTAGCGATACTGCCGTCAGTTAGGAGGACCTCTGGTTTGGTTCCTAGGCGAGTCGAGAATTTAGCCGGGTCTCATTAATTCCAGTAGTAATGTAATGTTGTTTGCTTTACATCCCACTAGGTACTTTTACGGTTTTCGGAGACACCGATGTACCGGAATTTAGTCCCCCAAGAGTTATTTTACGTCCTAGTAAATCTGTCGATATGAGACTGACTTATTTGATCACCTTCAAATACCACAGGACTAAGCCACGATCGAACCTACCAAGTTGTGGGTCAGAAGGCGAACACCTCAACCGCCTGAGCCACTCAGCCCGGCTAATTCCTGTAGCTCGGGGATTGGATGCTTGTATTTGTCTGAATACACATCATAATATATACACAGTACATCACAATACAAAAAGACGCATGTTCGAACCCCACTGTCGGCTGTCCTGAAAATAGTTTTCCGGAGATTCCGATTATGACACCAGGCATGCAGGGCTGTACCATAACCAAGGCCACGGACGCTTCCTTCCCAATCCTAGCCCTTTTTTATCCCATCGTCGCCACAAGACCTATATGTGTCGGTGAGTCTTAAAAGTAAATTAATTTTGTTAATATTGAATATATCTCTCCTCATAAGGGTCCAATCAGGTAGGACATCTGGCGATAAAACTGGGCTTAATTCACATGTAGTGCAATTCGGAATTGAGGAAAATATCAGGAACATTAATAAGAATTAGAAGATGAAGTTAGGTTCTTCAAAACAAAGCCCAGACTTTGTGTACTTAAAGCGAATTATCTAACCTAGTTCCACAAGACAAATGTTGTCCTGTCAGGTGGCCAGTGCATCGTGGAATGTCACATTATCAGCGTTACTAAATCCTTACCTGCATTGCCTTGCTACTTTCTTGACAGTTTCTCGGTTGAACCCACAGGAATCAGTGAAACCCACTCCATTCCTCAGTCCAGGCTTATAGTCCTTGAATGAGACTTCAAGCCAAGAGGCAGACACATTAAGCCTACACCAAAGAACTGCTGTTATTTACGACTTTTTAGTCGGCTTAATGATCAGTTCATATTTATACAGTGATACTTCTGAGTTTTCCGCTGACTTGTAAGCGTGTTGTTCCTCCGATCTCGGAGTACTGGGTTCAATTCATATTAATGATGAGCAGATAATTTTCTTGCCTTAGAGACTGTCCCCCACATTCCCAAACTCACACACTATTCGTCACTACACTAAAACGCAGTTTCCTATATACAGTAGACGGTACTATCCGTCGGAGTGCCTACTTTATGAGGACTGCGCTAAGCTAGTAAGAGCAACATGAAGTTGGTGCTGTAATATACGATCCGATAGATCATAACGTGTTTCACCTAGAGCATTGCTCCGTAGAAGTTGAAGAGGTACTCGGAAAACTTCTACTGTAGCGTTTACATCAAGTATCCGGCTTAATGACGAAGTTTAAAATGACCTCTCTCTGCACAGTACTTTACTTTTTAATATCTGGTTGAACACCTTCAAACATGTCATGTTTGAGAATGATTTTCCTAAAGAGTTTATGTACAGTACATTGATCGATACAACATAGCATAATTATAATAAATGATCGAAAGGCAGGCAAAAATTATTATTATTATTATTATTATTATTATTATTATTATTATTATTATTATTATTATTATTATTAATGCTGTGAGCATGCATCCGGGAGACAGTGGGTTCGAGCTCCACTGTCGATAGCCCTGAATAGAGTTTTCCGTGGTTTCCCATTTTCACACCAGGTAAATGCTGGGGCTGTACCTTAATTAAGAAGGCTACCCCCACTTCCTTTCCACTTCCAGGCCTTTCCTATCCCATCATCACCATAAGACCTATCTGAGTCTGGTAAAAAATTAAAAAATTATTTTTTAATTATTATTAGTAGTAAAAATGCATTACAAATGGGAGATACTCCGGTGCAAATTTCTGCTTACAGCAATATGCCTATAGAAATTATATTAAATATAAACATAAATAATTGGCCTGTATCAGAACAAACAACTATACGAAAACAAGACATTAGAAGACATTTTAAGGAATAATCGTATATGAAAACAAGACAATTTTTTATGATTAAAATTACTTTTGAGTTGGATAACAATGATTACAGTGAAATTCACAGGAATTCATACGAAATCTTCAGAAATAAATATAAAATATCTCCTTACATGTAGTATGACATAATTATAATGCAGTCACTCCGGAATTCACTCAAAATATAACTTAATATATTCCATTACATGGAATGTAGCATCATTACAACGCAATCTCATAAAACTGTAATTACAAACAAGGCTTTCTTGGGGTGACGTTATATTGTATAGAGTAATAAATAAGCTAGAGGACTGTCAGTGACCGCAAAAAATCGACAATATTGCGATGTGGACAGCAGCCAGTGGTATAATGATAAACGGGGTGAAAATTCTGCTTGTAAAATTCACTAGGAGGAAAACTCCCATCAGTTTTAATTACTGCGTTGATGCAGTGAATGTAACCCATAGGGACTGCTGCAAGTACTTAATATAAGGAAATATATATTGGCTTTACGTCGCTCCCATAGATAGGTCTTGTGGCGACTGGTGGATAAGAAAGGGCTAGCAGGGGAAGGAAGCGGGCATAGACTTAATTATTAAAGTACAGCCTCATCACTTACATAGTGTGAAAACATGAAACCACGGAAAACCATTTCAGGGTTCCGACAATGGTGTTCGAACTCAATATCTCCTGAATGCGAGCGTGCTAAGTGAAACAGGTAGATTAGAAAAGTTCATTATTTTGAAATATATTTGTTGACTGATAATTTGGCTGAACAGGAATATTTTTCCCATGACTATTTGATTATCGAGTGTGGTATATGTACGGTATTTATCCACTATGTCTATGGGGAACACGTTCCACTGAGTACATTCGCGCAGAAATAATACTCAGTTATCGCGAAATATTTCCCTAGAGGCCATTAACCAGTAAAACGGAGAACTCATTTGCGGGCAATTTGTCGCCTGGGCCGTCAGACAGGCAGGTGTGGCGCTAGCATGTGATTTACGTAAGCTTAAAGATGACAGGCCGATCCAACTCGTCCCGCACCTGTCCTGCTGGAGAATCAAGAATGCAAAACACATCCAGGGTTCAAACTCGCGTATTTCTATACCACCAAATGACGGGGGTGAACAAACTTTTTTAATGGCCTATGGCCTAATTGAGCATTTAGTCAACTACTAATTGCCACACAAGGCTGGAACGTCAAGTCGGATGCGGTCTATCAGCTGCTTTGACTGGCAATGAAACATCTCAGTTCATCATGTCTTATACGTCGCTTCGGAGTAACGTCAGATTTGTACAGTATTTAAAGAAAAGGACGCGATCCAAAGAGCTTCTTAGTATCTCTAAAAACCTTTTCGTTGTTAAATGAAGACTGAGCGTAATGGTATGTGTCAAATCACTACGAGAATTAAGGGTCGCCGGAGGGCCAGAATTTTGCCCAGAAAATGATATTATTAACCTCACA
Organism: Anabrus simplex; assembly: GCF_040414725.1. Classification (NCBI taxonomy): domain Eukaryota; kingdom Metazoa; phylum Arthropoda; class Insecta; order Orthoptera; family Tettigoniidae; genus Anabrus; species Anabrus simplex. The sequence goes on from NC_090266.1 coordinate 1,178,562,982, forward strand.
TTATTTCACATTTAAGCACTCGTAAGACTGATACTAAACGGAAGGCCGAAGTTGAAGACGGGAAAGACGTGGACGGAGGAAAGAAAAGCGCAACATTGGCAACGAATAAAGGAGCTGTGGGTAAAGGTCAAAGCTTTCAGAGATGACAGCTGAAATAACGTGGTCCTTAGTAGACCGATTCCAACAAATAATAATAATAATAATAATAATAATAATAATAATAATAATAATAATAATAATAATAATAATAATAATAAAAACGAGCTAGTTCGCAATGCGGTTAGGATGGCTCAGCTGTGAGCTTGCATTCGATAAATAGTGGGTTCGAACTCCACCGTCAGCAGTTCTCAAGATGGTTTCCGTGGTTCCCCATTTTCACACCAGGCAAATGCTGGGGATGTACCTTAATTAAAGCTGCGGTCGCTACCTTCCCAGTACAAGCCCTTTCCCGTCCTTCCTTCGCCGAAATCCTTCGATGTGTTAGTGTGACGTTAAACAAGTATAAAATAATAATAATAATAATAATAATAATAATAATAATAATAATAATAATAATAATAATAATAATAATGAACCTGTGGTGCACACAAGTCGTTAAGGCACTTTGCACCACCAGGACGACTGCTGCCTGGCCAGATGGCCTGCATACATCGAACTGTCACGTGGTAAGCGTGAGGATATACTCAGCTTATTGTTTGGCTTCCTTGACCGGATTTGATGCCTCTATCATCAGGCAATTCCTTAGTTGTTCTAGCGAAGCTGAGCGAACCTTGTTCCAGCCCTCAGTCTGAAATGAAATTGCTTTGATCGGCCGGGGCCATGCTAACTGGGCTACTACTACTGAAAGCAAAGCAAAGCCTTTTCCCTACAGGGTATAAAGACCCTCTGAGGGATGAAATCTGAAGGTTTCCACTATCCGTAACCTCGGCACATCGTGAGGTACAGTGGTTTGCTCTACATCCGGCCATCTTTTCCCCCAAGAATTAACGTGCTAATCACTTTTGGTGTAGGCTGAATGAACCTCAGGAAGTGGAAATATCGTGTCTTAAATTTTTCGACTTTTTCAAGGGAAATCGAACCCACGTCCTTCCAGGTGAACCGAGCACGCCTTGACCCCTAGGCCAGGCAGCCTCTCCATGGGATTTCATGGATTGTACTGAGATGACTTTGCTTTGTTTTATGTTTAAATACAACAACTGGATGTCGTTGACTTCCAGTACAAAAAGTACTCCCGTGGAATAAAATTATGATTAACTTACCCCTCTCTCCTCGACTCACCCTACGCGGCTGTTTGCTGTAGCCTATATCGGATGGAAGCGGGGACAGGTGGGATAGTTTTTTCTTTTTTTACAATTTGCTTTAAGTCGCACCGAAACAGATAGGTCTTAAGGTGACGATGAAATAGGAAAGGCCTAGGAGTAGGAAGGAAGCGGCCATGGCCTTAATTAAGGTACAGCCCCAGCGTTTGCCTGGTGTGTAAATGGGAAACCACGGAAAACCATCTTCAGGGCTGCCGACAGTGGGGCTCGAACCCATTATCTCCCGGATGCAAGCTCACAGCTGTGCGCCCCTAACCGCACGGTCAACTCGCCCGGTAGGCGTGTTTTAGGCTTCGCTCCGTCAGATCGCCACTGCTATCAAGCATGCTTTACCCATCGTATATACATCCTCACCTCACTTAATTATATAAATAACGGAGTGCTGGTATTTCACTCCCGTTTCCTTCTACATCCTTGGAAGAAGACACTCAGGACTGCTGCTATAGGAGCAATATACTGTAGTATGTTTTCTTTTTATTTGTAGATCTGCTGAAATGAAATGCAATCTTTCAGGTTTAGTGTTGTCTTTTTTTGGTTGGAATCGAACCCACCATCATGGGTCGGACACCACCTCTGATGTCCCGAGGAAGCTAATTAAACCGTGAACGATGCATACGACCGCTGTAAAATTCAATATTTTTAAAGAATAATAATAATAATAATAATTTTTTGCTAGTTGCTTTACGTTGCACCGACACAGATAGGTCATATGGCGACGATGGGACAGGAAAGGAATAATAATAATAATAATAATAATATTAATAATAATAATAATAATAATAATAATAATAATAATGGTGCATGGCATCTGTATAGACTTGGTGGTGACCTAATGAGGATAAAATGAATGGCAAAGATGTCTTAAACACCCAGTCACCAAGCCAGGGAAATTAACAGTATGAGAGGGTTGATTCTGAGAATTGAACCGGGCCTTCGGACCAAAGGCAAGCATTCTATCAATTTAGCCACAAAGCCAGACTTTAATTTGCTAAACTTTAGGCTACCATCTCCACTGATCAGGGGTTGAGCATTGGCAGTACCAGATGTCAGGGCAGTAAGTAGCTCGTGAAGCAGCCTTGACAACACAACATGTCTCTTCGTTGGCTATTGGCTGTAGCTCAAATCGCTGAAGGCTTGACGTTCACTAAACTAACCACCGAAAAGGGTTAAACTAACTGTATTGGTAGCCCACGTCTTGTATCCAGCATACGTCATTGTCAGATACGTGGTATTAGAACCAGCCCGTCGATTTGATGATGTTATATTACTTGAAAAGTAAGCCATCCACCAAGACGTTACGTAATGCACCACTGACTAGTTCTAAGGCTGAGGTCTTTGTTGTTGAGGAAGAGCCAGTAGTGTTTCAAACTTGTGCTAATTTTCAAGTTGTTATTCCGGTGTAAATTACTTTCAAATTATCACTATTTAGAGCACATGCCGTTGACCTCTGTAGCACGCCACCTGCTGGTTGTGTAATCTTCTTTATCAAGAGTCAGCTACTTCACCTAAATTAAACAGTAACCTCTAAATGGAGACTAATCAATTATTTTCACAATACATCTGCGCATGGCTGAAGACCGGCTTGAGAGCACTAATCGAAGAAAATATATTTGCAGAGGGAGGGATTTGAATACGGACCTGTGAGCTGACAACATCGCACCAAAGCATGAAACAGACAGAAACCCGCGGTGTGTTTGATGATGATTTCTCGGAAACACCGCTTCGCAAAGCCCATTTGAATTCACCCACGAAGCGATCTGAATGACTAACTTCACCAGCCGATAAAATGATATATCGATTAACGATTATCGATTCATATAGATTATTTCCCTTAATATTGGTCACGCGAGATATCTCGTTATTTTTAAAGGTAAAGTACAATCCTTCCAGTCTCTCAAACACACAGTTTCAAAAAATATTTCCACTCAATCAAACACGCAGTTCCAACAAAAATATATTTTTAAATTTTTAAAATTGAAATTATGTGTTTGAAAGAATGGAAAGATTTTATGTTACATTTAACTAAGTCGACAGTGGAATGTATGGCTTCCTTCTTAACGAATTTAATATTTTTTCAAATTATTTATCAGTATGACCAACCATCTAACGCTCATATACCCGGTTCACGTTAATTCCGACCACCCTATGCGCAGTAATTTATTTTTCAGTTGGTCAGCCCTATAATGCAGGTATAGAATGCCTAATCATTAGACGGAGACCGGGGGTACGACTCCCGGTCAGTCCATACATCTTAATTCTGGACACACGGCTGATACGGGGTTCACTCAACTGAAGAAAGTAAGTCATGCAAACCCCACGTTCAACAGAATTTCCTAATGCATATGGATTTTTCTCAAGTTAAAGATAGACTACGTTGTAGAGTAGAATACACCCATCCCCTAGTTCCGGATGGCCTGAAACTAGGGAAAGAGCACTCTTTTATAGCAATTCAATATATCGATTATGGATTCATATCCTCTTGTAAATATTTGATTATAACTACATTAAGTATAATTAATTTACCCATAGACGTTAACAATGCTACATCGTCTAGGGCAGCGATGGCGAACCTATGGCACGCGAATTCGATATCTGTGGCACGTAATGAAATATAATGACATTTTTAATATCTTTATAACATGTAATAATTAAGTCGAAAATCTAGCAACATAGCATATTTTAACATTAGGCTTTAATAAAGGAATGTGTCACAATTAATTCTATGGTCATATTTTTTACAAACTTTTTAATGTTGCAACAAAAAATAAATTATTCTTAAAATCCATCTGTTTTTAAAAATGTAATTATCAGTGATGCTTGCAAAATAAGATCATGGAACATTCAGTCGATTGGAATGCATTCTAATGTCTAAATGTAGTCAAATTTAGCGTTTCATGATGATTTTAAAGGAAAATAACCATTGCATATTAGACTGTAAAAAGTGACATGGTACTCGTTAAAGGTTTGCCATCCCTGGTCTAGGACAACATGTATCTTCCCTTTCCTTAGCTTATTTAACGCTTACTTTTGTGCCACACGTCTTTTGGAGAATCCTACCATTAACAACATGCCTTACTTAACGGTTGAATTAAGAATAGAAGATAACGACACGACAATACAACAATGAATAAATTACTATTATATACGTAGGTGGATCAAAAGGTTGGTTGCACTAACGCACCGCAGCAGCGTGCTGTGTGTCGCAAACGTGGGCACAGCGGAGAAAGGGACAGCCACTGCCCACACGTCTGTTAGGCAGGTCGCTGTGGTGTGTAGTCTAGTATTGTGTGAATAGCGGCCAAATGCAATGGCGCGTCAACTGGACGTTCACTCCAAATATGAGGTGCGTGCGACAATCCGATTCCTATGGGCTAAAAGGAAGCATTGCACGGACATTCATCGTGAAATTAGTGCTGTGTATGGGGAGCGGGCCATTTCCCGGCAAGGTATCGTAAAGTGGTGTCAGCAATTCGAAGCCGGACGCACGAATATCACGGACAACCATCGCGAAGGCAGGCCCGCAACGTCCAGGACCCGTGCAAAGGTCAACAGTGTGAATGCGATCATTAGACAGAACCGGCACATTAAACTGAGAGAAATCGCGACGCAGCTGAACATGTCGTATGGCAGTGTGTTCGCCATTGTTCACGAGGACCTTGGATATCGTAAGCTGTGTCAAAGATGGGTCCCACGTCTTCTCACGGATGAGCACAATGGACAACGTTTCCAATCCTCCCTGGAATTTTTGCAACGCTATGCCGCAGGCAGCAACAGGTTTCTGCGGCGAATCGTCACAGGCGACGAAACGTGGGTCCACCACTTCACCCCCGAAACGAAGCGAACAACAGTGGAATGGGTGCACCCCTCATCACCACAACGAAAGGAGGCCAAGGTTCAATCTTCAGCCGGTAAGGTTATGGCGACAGTGTTCTTTGACATGGAGGGTTTGCTGCACATGGAGTTCATGCCGAAAGGAACGACGATCGACGCGGCGTCGTTGTGTCAAACGTTGCACCGGTTGCGTAGAGCGATTAAAGAGAAGCGCTGGAGGAAATTCAGCGCCGGTGTGATTTTGTTGCACGATAACGCAACACTTCACAAGGCCCGCCAAACGAGAGAACTGCTGCAGCGTTTCAAGTGGGAGGTCTGGCAATATCCACCCTACAGTCCCGACCTAGCGCCATGTGACTTTCATCTGTTCGGTAAGCTCAAAACGGAGCTCGGTGGTCAACGTTTCCAGACCGATGAGGAGGTGAAGGCCTCTGTCTCCGAGTGATTGCAGAACGCTGGAGGAAATTTCTATGCATCCGACATCGACAAGTTGGTTGTGCGTTCGCAGAAATGTTTGGAGTCTCTTGGAAACTGTGTGGAAAAGTGACGTTACAGTGTATGTCGTTATAGTCGTGTTGCTGTTGTATAGGTGGTGTAATAAATGGCCATAACTGGGAAGTGCAACTTATTTTCTGATCTGCCCTCGTATATATTTTGCTATTTGCTTTACGTCGCACCGACAATGATAGGTATTATGGCGACGACACTATTATATTTAACCTACTTATTCTAGAACACGCAGCCCTTTTATCCATCTCATCCTTTTCCTTCATTACCCTCGATCGTATTTGTTTTGATTTTTTAATTTACTTTTCCCACATACTTTTGAAAATACAAAACAAGAATTTGCTAGGTCTATTCTTCCAGGCAGGATCCACTATGAATTTAATAGTTTAACCATTGTGTAGAACTCTCTTTCTTTCTCTTTCTATTTTGGTTTTATATTCACTTCCCAGATATTTAACTCTCAGTTCTTCGGTTACCGTACAAACTCTTAATAGGTGCACTTCTACAATTTCTTCTCCACAGAGTAGAGACTGATTTCTCTCTCTCTGACCCTTATTTTTATATATTCACATCGGACACCACATGCTGTAAAATACGATGATCGCCTTTAGTTGCAGGAGCAGAAGTTGTAATAAAGGATGAATGTTTCAGAAATTAATTATTCTAACTGAGAATATATTTTGAACTTCTTATTTGTTTTCCATAGGCAGTATTATTCACCCACTGGAACAATTGTTACAAATTGCACCAATCCTCTTAGAATGTAGAAGAGCACAAAATGTACAAGATTTTATCTTTTAATCCCACCGTCCACTTCGATACACTTAGCTGCATATTTATGAAATGCGAATATTTACAGTGCCTGTTCTGGCGACTGTTTTCTCCAATTCATTGTACCTAGTTTTGAGAAGGAAGCTCGTACCATAAAAATATAAGCGGGCAGTTAATGATCCTCCTTGTGCTCATATGGCTAGAAGTGCCCAATTCATTGCTTGTCCTAAACCGTTAGGATATAACTTTTTCACTCTGTTTCACACAAATTTACCGAGCAAGACCATAATGCTTTTTTGAAGTCTTACGGGGAGCCGGAGGTGGTCAAAAAAACAAAAACAAAAAAAAAAACGATATTTCATTTTTACTGCTAAAAATTAACTTGAACATTCCTCTTCAAGGCAAACTTCGATTTATCATTCTACTCTCCCTAGAAATGGAGTTATTGCTGTTTCTATACGTGCTTACAGAGGAAGTGGGCAGCCGGCACAGTAATGCTTATCCTCGCCGCTAGATGGGGCTTCATTCATTACATTCCTAACCCGGTCGAATGACTGGAAACAGACTGAGCAATTATTATTATTATTATTATTACTATTATTATTATTATTATTATTATTATTATTATTTCTAGCCTGGTGCAGCCCTTGTAAGGCAGATCCTCCAACAAAGCTGAGTGGCATCTACCGTGTATGGGAAGTGCGTGTTTTTGTAGAAGAGGGTGTTGTTGTGTGTGAGTTGCAGGAATGTTGGAGACAGTACAAATATCCAGTCCCCGAGCCAGGGAAAATTACCATTTTGTGGTTAAAATCTCTGACCCGGTCTGGAGTCGACCCCGCACCCTCTGAACCGAAGGCGACTACGCTGCCCAATCAGAAGGAAGAGAAAGGGACATGAAATATGATGGAACAACAGGGCAGAAAAGAAGAAGAATCTTCTTGGAGTATGAAGAAGAAGACCCTGACAATCCATCTTATAGTGCAGGAATGTATTGATGAACTTTGGAGGCCATTTCCCGTAAATTAGATTTTTAAAAATTTAAGGAACATTTTCTCAACAACCACTCAAGATAGCCAGGTGAAACTTTTATATAGTGCTCTTTGTGGTAGAAAGTACATTTTAACACAACCATTTGATAATATGTTCAGTAGTGTATAAATAACTTAATTAAATATAGCAATTTTTTCAAAAAAAATTAGGGTTGGTAACAAAAAATTATTTAAGGGAAACTATAAAAGAGAGTGAAAAATCCCCCCTGCCTGACTTCGAGACTGAATCACTGTATTTCTTGACGAATTTTCAAATTAATAGAAGTAATAGTTTTCTCATAAATGTTCCTTAAATTTCATCATTTTAACATGGGCAGCATAGGCACCTCCGGCTCCCCTTAAATAAGTACTAATAAGATTAAATATTACTTTATCTTCCAATTCGTTCAAATCACGGTCACTCCATGTGAGATTTGTGCTGGACAAAGCAAAGGCGGGACAGGTTTTTCTCCGGGTACTCCGGTTTTCCCTGTCATCTTTCATTCCAGCAACACTCTCCACTATCATTTCATAGCTTTTATCATTCATTAATACATCGCTTTGGGAGTGGCGACCCCATTGTAATAATAGCCTATATATGGTTCATTCATTACATACCCGACCCTGTCAAAGACTGGAAAACAGGTGATAGGTTTTCATTCTTCCAATTCTTTGTTTAAACATTTTAAGAGAGGAAACATTAATAATGGATCAGCCGGTGTCAGTTAATTGTACTACATTAGACACCCTCTTACTACTTACGTTCCCCTAGGCGCTACAATCAACATAGATCCATGGCCTCCCGAAAAATTTCAATATGTCGGGCTGGGTAGCGCAGGTAGAGGATCGCTGGCCTTCTGAGCTCAAGTTGGCGGTTCCTTCCCGGCCCAGCCCGGTGATATTTGAAGGTACTCAAATACGCCAGCCTCGTGTCAATAGGTTTTCTGACACGATGAAGAACTTCTGCTAAACGAAATTCCGGCACCTCGTCGTCTCCGAAAAACGTAAAAGTAGGTAGTGGGATGTAAATTTATTATTATTATTATTATTATTATTATTATTAATTACAATTTCAGTCCAATTATTTCTGTCTATACATATTGTCCACCATCTTCTAATACCGAAAATTTGAGGTTCACAGCTCTTTCTTCCGACATCCTCTCCACATGACCAAGGCATCTCAGTCTGTTACTCGCACTCTGAGAAGTAATATCTGGTTACTTGTACAGATAGTTTTGTTCTCCAGTTTCCGCCATCTTCTATCAGGCCAAACATTCTTCTCTTTACCGTACACTTCTATCTGTTTTGAAGCTTCTCATCCGTATTGGCCATTGTCCAAGTTTCACATTCATTGGTTACTACTTGTCTCACTATATACGATGGTTAGTCAGTTTCAGGTTTCTACCAATCTACGTAATTTGAAAACTTTTACAAAGCACGAGAACTTCTAGTACCAGCAAATATTCTCATAGATATTATTACCTTCCCTCATGTTGTCATTTTTATTAAAGAGTACAGACATCATTCATGTTCTATGACATTGAAAATACTGTTTTTCTCTTGTATTCTCATTTTTGGCAGAATAAAACGTTTCCTTCAATAATGTGATATAATTCTTATAATACAATCGTGAAAAGTAAATTATATACTGATGTAGAGCATCGCGATCGGATGTCACCATTTTAGCGGTTTTCGAGCCGTTACGCTATAGGCCTACTGAAAGATTAACATTTATTGACGTTTCTCAGGCAAATGCGGATTGTACCTTCGGTGTTGGCTGTCCATTCTTTCTAAACATGTAGTGTGTAGCAGTGGCATTCGATTTAAACCTAATGCTGAGGAAACGTCAGAATACATTGCAAATATGACACAGCCTACGAACCTAACGGTCCACTCTGGAGAAAGTAGATACCTGTACAGGAACCGACATTGAAATGCATCTTCAAATAAAGTACGCTTAAGCTGAGGAGGATTACACTCTCGACTCAACGGGCTGGCTCATCTCCCGTCACTTGGCCTTCTTTCCCCCTCCTCAATTAATTACTGAAGAAGTTAATGATGAAACTGCTGTTGCAGATCTTGCTGCGGCAGGACGCATGTTCTCTCACGCAGATTAACCGAGACGTTGTTTTATTCTTATATCGTGTCGAAGATGAGCAATGCTGTGCTTTATACAGAACGGAAGATTCCACCTACGCCAGGCACGAAGCAGGTGCGTAGGAGCACAATCATGCGGTGTGTTCATACTTGCTTTTCATGAAACCATGCCTGTCCGAAAATTTTATTTAATTCATTAACTCACTAAACAGTTTTATGATGGGAATATCCCATCCTAACTACTTGTCTACCGATTTTACCCATAGGGTACGTGTCGGCAGACAGGGACACTTTGGCACAATTTTCGGAATTAGGAGGTTTGATTCCCAGCACTGACAGTTGCTTGCTGTTATTGTCGTCGTAGTTGCTGTTGTTGTTATTTTTAAGTTATCCGTAAAAAGGCTAAGTTGGCGGGCTTTCCATGCTACTCATTTTTGGGATAAACTATTTATCTGTACGTAATATATGTGCCTTCCAGGTGTATTAATGAATTTGTAATATCGTGTCTTGGGCTTCCCCAAATATTAATACCCCCACAATATCTGCATAATTAATTTGAATTCCCCCTATTCCCCCCCCCCCCCATAACACATTATTAAAATGTAAGAGAGTTTTGTTTACTAGAATGAGACCTGTGGACCCTGGAATGTGAAAAATGGATTTCTGTTGGCCTGTATAGGTTCTGATCCAGATCTTGGTTTGCAAAGTCTTGCCAGATGTTGATGGTGAATAAAATAGATGAGAATAGCATAATTTTACTGACGTTAAACGACTTACAGTTGTAACTGAGAAAGTCAGCCACTTGGAAAAATAATTGAATCCTTCATATACATGTAAATACATTCTTTACATGCTCTACATCAACGCTGGAAGCTAAGGTCTACAAATGAGGACCTAAAATAGAAGAGAATGAAAGTGTAGAAATATAAAAAAGTGTTTTTTGTAATAAGGGGATGTATTAGCCATGTCGTAACTTGTGCATGTGCCTTAGGTTATTAGTTTAGTTGGTAGGAATTTCAACAGATAGAGCCACAGTCCAATGTGCCCAGCTGATATCGGTGGGGAAGGGCGAATGTGCCAGCTTCTCGCGTTGCAATTCTTCTGTGCTGTACATTGGTTCAGTGTGCTATCACTCATGTATTTTCTAATTATGCCGCTTAATTATAAAATTAAATGTATACAAGATAAATATTATTATATAATTATATGTCATGTGTTGGATGTAGTATACTTGCACTTCAAAGGTCATAGGTAATCATTAATTCCTGGTCTCCTTTGGTAGAGAAGGCTGAAAGTGCCATTGTGATCGAGAACTCTATTATTGGTATTTTCTCGAAAATATGTTTCTGGCACTTTCACCCTTTTCCATCTTTGGTCCTCAAATTACTGACTTGTCTCTAAGCTATTAAAATACGGTATTCATCGCTCTTTATAATTATGATGGATCCTGGAGGGTAGCACAGAGAAGTCATTATAGTACAAGCATTTACACTACGCTGTTTGCTGATGGCATTGTAATTCGAGGAAAGGATGAGAGATGATTATAAGGACAGTCCGAAGTAGTAAATGATAAGTTAAAAAACAAAGGGGATTGAGAGTCTGAGTGAAGAAAAGCATTACAAATGGGATGGCAAAGTAGAAGAGAGATGAGCACTAGAAACAGAATATTTTTTTGTTTTTGCTATTTGCTTTACGTCGCACCGACACAGATAGGTCTTACGGCGACGTTGGGATAGGAAAGGCATAGGAAGTGGAAGGAAGCGGCTGTGGCCTTAATTAAGGTACAGCCCCGGCATTTGCCTGGTGTGAAAATGGGAAATCAAGGAAGAACTTTTTCAGGGCTGCCGACAGTGGGGCTCGAACCCACTATTTCCCGATTACTGGATACTGGCCGCACTTAAGCGACTGCAGCTATCGATCTCGGTAAACAGAGGATTGAGGTATTGAATTGTGCAGAGTATTTACAAAATTAACTAAAAACTCAAGATTAGATATGAGAATAAACTGGATGATATAGCATTTGCTCACGGTTAGATAGTTTGCAGCTCTTATAGTGCAAGCATATACCAAAGTATAGCTACAGAAACACTGGACGAGATACTTCATCTATCTACAGTGAAATAAGGAGCTGTGCCATGGGGCAATGATAAAAATGAGTAAAAAGGTGAGTAGAATCAGTGTAAGGGAAATGTCTGAGAATTATGTTTCAGAAGATATAAAGAAAATTGGAGACATGTGGTAAAGAAATATCAAGTGATTTCGCTTAAAATGGAAGAAATTCCGAGAAGAGAGGAAGGAAGGAAGGAAAAGGAAGGAAGGAGATAAGAATTGGCAAAAAATAAAGTGAAAGGAAATTTCAAAGGATGCATTACATGATGGCTAACTGGAGGCGGTGGAAAGGTACACAATAGCTGAAGACTGGGCAATCGTCACGGGCGACATCTTTAGGAATACAGATGAACAATTTGGAGGAAAGGCGTTTTCTGGTAGAAATAAAAGATAACAGAGTAAATACTGTGTCTAATCTGAGAATGAAGGAAGTAAATAAAGTAAGAATTGAAGATGTTAAACTCGAGCACAGGCGACCAAAGAGTAGTGTAGACAAAAGATACAAGGTATCTAACAAGAAGAATGTTTGAAAGAGAAATGTGAAAATCATATAATTCTAGGGAGGATCTATACTGCATATTTAAAAATGAATGGAAGTTATGGAAAAGAGAAAGGTTTGTAGGAGCTCAGATAGAAAATCACATCTAGGTAGCGAGGCAGATAGACAGCAGGAATACAAACAAACAATATTTGCTTCAAGGGAAATGAGTGAACAGAAAAGTATCTGAAATAAAGGGGGCGGTTGATACGAATAAGTTGATAAGATCTGAAGTTCAAAAGTAATTGAAATAGCCCTGAGGTTCTAAGTCGGAACAATATATCCAGAAATGATGTTATACCTTGAAAATTACTGGCAGCCTAGAAATAAGTAGCCATGATCAAGCTGTTCCAATTTGTACTGTATGTAAGTTACTAAGATGTATGAAGGATGTAAAATTTCATTTTATTTCAAAATAACTATACATAAGGAAACTCGTTCCAAAAGTGTGAGGTATACCATACTATTAATCTGATGTCTCAAGCGTCTCAAGTGTCTCAAGAAAAATGAAAAGACAATTTTAGGTTTAACTGAATGTGTACTGTACTTCTTCTTCTGAAGGAATTTAAGAACATATGAAATATTACTAAGCCTACATCTATTCCATGTATATGCATACTATCGCGCGTGTTCGAGGACCTCCCGTAACAGATACAAGTGTACTGCAGTGCACTGTGCCGTGTAACATCGTCCAGATATTGCTTTTAATAAAAACTGTTGCTAACACGAGGTGTAATGTATATTTAAGTTATTTGGTACTAACTAGGACGATGGGACTGGGTGAACAAACGCGTGAAGCACACCATGTGCTCATGTGTACAAGGAACCACGTCAGTGGCGAAACAGCAACGTACGCCCGCCATTACCTCGCGAACGGTTCGACTGCATATCGTATACACTCCACTGTTCGGGCTTCTGTCATCACTTCTGATACACAATGATGTATTCTTTTATGGATATTCCGTAGGTATGATCATTGTGACATCTTGTGTCACTGCTGTGTGCTACTGTTCTTGCTGCTAGGATTGAAAAAAAGGTGCATCGAAATATGAAATAAGGTCTACTGCGACAAATTCTCTGAATCGACGCCAATTGACTCAATTGTCCGAAGTGGTATAAATCAACCATTCCTTTTAAGTATTCTCACGGTATGTAACTTGAACGACTCCGTGGTAGAGGTAGGTAGTATTCCGAACAATGGTCAAGTACAGAGTTATGCGGATAAACACCGTTATTAAAGTCTAAATTCATTCGAACTCCGAGCATTGGTATAAAAAGGAAATTCATTGTGGTGATGTGTGATATTCTACATCTGAAGTAGGAAACTAACGTTGATTAAGTCAGTTTTGCGATGACAATGGTAATTTTATCCCAATCTCAGATGTCAAATGATGAGTTGATACCAGCACAGAAATTCCTAGACCAAATTTGATATATTTACTGCGTCATTAGGGTGCACAACTATGAACAGCACTATGAACAGTTTGCACTAGTGAAGGCGGCATCTGTTTCCAAAGAAAAGTCATTTTATATATCTTCAAGATAGGCGTAAATGAATGCACAGTCAACATGCCATTTGCAATTCGACAATGAGTACAGTATATGGAGAAATTACGCTTATCAGTTGGTGCTTATTCACACAACAATTCTCTCCAGGGGTATAATTCCACATTTATTAGAATATTTCGTTTTGAATGATGTAATTAATTATATATATTTTATAGCCAAAGAGTGGATATAAAAGTATTGTGTAAGATAGAACTAGGAGTTTACTCGATGATAATTTTCTTTTAAAACAGATAAACTGCTCTTCGGTGGCCGCCACTATTCCAGTTCATGTGAAGGTCTAAGGAGAATGATGGAGCAATGGACACGTGTTTTTCTAAGAGTGACATTTTCAAGCACAGTCTAGGATATCCAGTAAAGAACGGTCAGAAGTTAATTACATTGAAGAAGCATTAGTTGAGGACAGTGTTTTACATCACTTTATATCGAACAAGCATTAGTTGAGGACAGTGTTTTACATCACTTTATATTGAACAAGCATTAGTTGAGGACAGTGTTTTACATCACTTTATATTGAACAAGCATTAGAGTTGAAGACAGTGTTTTACATCACTTTATATTGAACAAGCATTAGTTGAGGACAGTCTTTTACATCACTTTATATTGAACAAGCATTAGTTGAGGACAGTGTTTTACATCACTTTATATTGAACAAGCATTAGTTGAGGACAGTGTTTTACATCACTTTATATTGAACAAGCATTAGAGTTGAAGACAGTGTTTTACATCACTTTACATTGAACAAGCATTAGTTGAGGACAGTGTTTTACATCACTTTATATTGAACAAGCATTAGAGTTGAAGACAGTGTTTTACATCACTTTATATTGAAGAAGCATTAGTTGAGGACAGTGTTTTACATCACTTTATATTGAAGAAGCATTAGTTGAGGACAGTGTTTTACATCACTTTATATTGAACAAGCATTAGTTGAGGACAGTGTTTTACATCACTTTATATTGAAGAAGCATTAGTTGAGGACAGTGTTTTACATCACTTTATATTGAACAAGCATTAGTTGAGGACAGTGTTTTACATCACTTTATATTGAAGAAGCATTAGTTGAGGACAGTGTTTTACATTACTTTATATTGAACAAGCATTAGTTGAGGACAAGTGTTTTACATCACTTTATATTGAACAAGCATTAGTTGAGGACAGTGTTTTACATCACTTTATATTGAACAAGCATTAGTTGAGGACAGTGTTTTACATCACTTTATATTGAAGAAGCATTAGTTGAGGACAGTGTTTTACATCACTTTATATTGAACAAGCATTAGAGTTGAAGACAGTGTTTTACATCACTTTATATTGAACAAGCATTAGTTGAGGACAGTGTTTTACATCACTTTATATTGAACAAGCATTAGAGTTGAAGACAGTGTTTTACATCACTTTATATTGAAGAAGCATTAGTTGAGGACAGTGTTTTACATCACTTTATATTGAAGAAGCATTAGTTGAGGACAGTGTTTTACATCGCTTTATATTGAAGAAGCATTAGTTGAGGACAGTGTTTTACATCACTTTATATTGAACAAGCATTAGAGTTGAAGACAGTGTTTTACATCACTTTATATTGAACAAGCATTAGAGTTGAAGACAGTGTTTTACATCGCTTTATATTGAACAAGCATTAGTTGAGGACAGTGTTTTACATCACTTTATATTGAACAAGCATTAGAGTTGAAGACAGTGTTTTACATCACTTTATATTGAACAAGCATTAGTTGAGGACAGTGTTTTACATCACTTTATATTGAACAAGCATTAGTTGAGGGCAGTGTTTTACATCACTTTATATTGAACAAGCATTAGAGTTGAAGACAGTGTTTTACATCACTTTATATTGAACAAGCATTAGTTGAGGGCAGTGTTTTACATCACTTTATATTGAACAAGCATTAGAGTTGAAGACAGTGTTTTACATCACTTTGTATTGAACAAGCATTAGTTGAGGGCAGTGTTTTACATCACTTTATATTGAACAAGCATTAGAGTTGAAGACAGTGTTTTACATCACTTTACATTGAACAAGCATTAGTTGAGGACAGTGTTTAGCATCACTTTATATTGAACAAGCATTAGAGTTGAAGACAGTGTTTACCATCACATTATATTGAACAAGCATTAGTTGAGGACAGTGTTTAGCATCACTTTATATTGAACAAGCATTAGAGTTGAAGACAGTGTTTAGCATCACTTTATATTGAACAAGCATTAGAATTGAAGACAGTGTTTACCATTACTTGTCACCTACGTACGCTGAACGAAAGCTTGCAGGAGCTGATATAATACGTGAAGCGGTATTTTATAATTTTACACTGCAACAGAATTTTAGGTCCGCCTCTGTGGTGTAGTGGTTAGTGTGATTAGCTTCCACCCCCGGAGGTCCGGGTTCAATTCCCGGCTCTGAAACGAAATTTGAAAAGTGGTACGAGTGCTGGAAAGGGGTCCACTCAGCATCGGGAGGTCAACTGAGTAGAGGTGGGTTCGATTCCCACCTCAGCCATCCTGGAAGTGGTTTTCCATGGTTTCGCACTTCTCCTCCAGGCAAATGCCGGGATGGTACCTAAGTTAAGGCCATGGCCGCTTCCTACCTTCTTCCTTGTATATCCCTTCCAATCTCCCCCCCCCCCGCAAGGCCCCTGTTCAGTATAGCAGGTGAGGCTGCCTGGGCGAGGTACTGGTCATCCTCCCCAGTTGTATCCCCGACCCAGAGTCTGAAGCTCCAGGACACTGCCCTTGAGGCGGTAGAGGTGGGGTCCGAGGGAAAAACCGACCCTGGAGGGTAAGCAGATTAAGAAAGGAAGAACAGAATTTTAGACGAATTAGAACATCGGGAGAGTAGATTTTGCCAATGGGACACCTACTACGTAGGGCCTACTGTGCCTTCACAATCGCTTTTGGTTTGCGGAATAATAATTATAACAATATGTATAAAAACAAGAGCTTTTCTGTAGATTGCTCATAATTTGAAAAGAATGATACTTAATGTATCAATCGTGTCTACAGTAACAAGGTAATGCACTTTTTCATTTTTCGTCATCTCTGTCTGAATGTATGTACGTGAATTACGAGAAAATGGCTAAAGGGAATTTAGTGAAAATTGATGTCCGGCTCCATGGCTGAATGGTTAGCGTGCTGGCCTTTGGTCACAGAGGTTACGGGTCCGATTTCCGGCAGGGTCGGGAATTTTAACCTTAATTGGTTAATTTCTCTGGCACGGGGCTGGGTGTGTGTCTCGTCTTCATCATCATTTCATCCTCATAACGACACGCAGGTCGCCTACGGGAGTCAAATCAAAAGACCTGCATCTGGCGAGCCGAACTTGTCCTCGGACACTCCCGGCACTAAAAGCCATACGGCATTTATTTTCAGCGAAAACTGGTATGTAAATTCGGAGAATGAGGCTCTACAATCTAGACTGTAAATAATTTTATTCACGCTGAATTAAACGGTAGTTAAGGGGTAAGGTCTAAGATGTCACTCTCAAATGTTTATGTTATTAGTGGTCCTATCGATAAATACTACATAACTGAAGTTTTATCGAACTAAATTTCCGATCATTTATATCTTATACAATTTTTTACCGTACTGGCTATGATAAGAGAGATATTAATGAATTTCGATTTTTTTTTTTTTTGCGAAGGCCATATCAACGCCGAACCACGAGAAAATGGGTGAACAGAATTTAACGAAAATCGGTATGTGAAGCCTGGGAATAAGGTTCTACAGTCGAGGCTGTAAATATTTTTATTCATGCTGGATGAAATGGTAGTTCACGGGTAGGTGCCTGAATTTTGTTTAAATACCTATGTTATTGGTCCTGCCAAAAAAGTAAGTTATAGAGAATCCAATATTGATAATTGTGTCTTATGCAGTTTTACCATACCGACTACCATAATAGAATTCATGAATTTAGACTTTGTTGCTTTGTTAGTCCGTATCAACGCCGAGCGTTGCTGATATGGAAATATTGATTAATCGTGTTAATTAAAGATGGTTTTTCATGATTGTGTTAAGGTGTAAAACAGTGTGTGATCGTCGGTCAATATCGACAAGGAAAATTGGTCATTCTCCCCAGTTGTATCCCCCGACCCAATGTCTCACGCTCCATGACACTGTCCTTGAGGCTGTAGAGGTGGGATCCCTCGCTGAGTCCGAGGGAAAAACCAACCCTGGAGGGTAGGCAGGTTAATAATAATAATAATAATAATAATAATAATAATAATAATAATAATAATAATAATAATAATAATAATAATAATAATATTGTCTCCTTAAAGAATCGAAGAGAAATATCGCACTTTGTTTTTCTATACAAAAGTGTGAATGGCATATTGAACAGTAGCGTTTTGTTTGAACAGTTTAATTTTCATGTGAAAATATGAAGCATACATCTAAGGCAATTTTTCTACTGTAATAGAACCAAAACTCTTTACCATAAAAATTACCCACTGCAGAGAATGTGCGGAGCATTTAACAGTTTTATATTAAAGGGCGTAGACATTTGACTAAGATTTTACATTTTCAAAATATATTGTTTTGACCCAAGAACAGTTCACAATATAAAATCCGAATGTCGCAATTTGTATATTTATTTCATCTCATTTATGTACGGTAACAGTGCTCTTAAGAGAGATATTTCTACTTTTGTTGTTTGTTACCAACATGGCAATTGCTGTAAAGTTAATACTGTAGCTTACTGAATCTTGATTTAATAATCTCCTTTAAATAATTGTCCATGTTGCTGTAACATTATATAATTAGTTTTACTATTACTATTAGCTTTTCTTAGTTTTTATGTTTTATATTATCAGTTTGTAATATTCACTGTAGTCTACTGTAATTGGAGCATTAATCTGTTGTATGCTGTATTAAATAAATAAATAAATAAATAAATAAATAAATAAATAAATAAATAAATAAATAAATAAATAAACAAATAAATAAATAAATAAATAAATAAATAAATAAATAAATTAATTAATTAATTAATTAATAACGAAAGAAACGAGGATAGAAAGAAAGAAAAATAATAATACTAATAATGGAAGCCTCCGTGGCTCAAGCGGAAACGCGCCGGCGTCTCACCGATGGATACCGTGGTTCAAATCCCGGTCAATCCATGCGAGATTTGTGCTGGACAAAGCGGAGGCAGGACAGGTTTTTTTCCGGGTACTCCGGTTTTCCCTGTCATCTTTCATTCCAGCAACACTCTCCAGAAACATTTCATTTCACCTGCCCGTCATTTATCATTGCCTCAGAGTAGTGTGACAGATTTCATCAGCCGACCTATCTCCTATCCTCACCGCTAGATGGGGGCTTCATTCATTCCATTCCTGACTGATCGAATCACTGTAAACAGGCTGTGGATTTTTCATTTTCACTAATAATAATAGCGGGATTATCTTGTACCAAATTTTGTGTCTTGACTGAGCCATTGTACAACCAATGCTAAAATATGACTAACTTTACCTTCAGAATGAACTAGCGTGTGAGGGATGATGGAAGTGGACTCATTACTTTCCACATTACATCCACCTTTAATCTTACAGTACCGTGGTGGGACAAACCCAGGCTTTTTCCTACATATTCCAACTCGCAGAACCAGGTTAAATCCACCCCTTCATATTCCGTATTCCCGACTTTCCCTTGCTCAAGGAACGTTATTTATCCGCATTCCAACCCTCCTTAACTCTTTGTATTCTGACAGGAACGTGGACGATTTTTCTTCGTATACCTCCTTTAATTAAATATTCATTAACTTAACCCAGCTCATTTCCTTCACATTCATTTTTTCTCTTCTCATTGCTATCCCCTCCATTAAGAAAAAGTAATATTACTTAATTTTTACTCTACTATACCGTTACTTATGTGTCATATCTGTATTTATCTTACTGTACCTAGCTATAAGTGCATCTCTTCATTTTATTTTAAATCTTTAATTTTCCCTTTTCTTTTCTCTTGCCTTGATGTCGTATTGTTAATTGATGCGTATCTACAGTTATTTTGTTAGTTTTTAATTTTCTTCTACTACTTTTGTTATTAGATGATTTTTCTTCATTGTTCTTTCATTTAATTTTTTTAAGTTTGCATTGTGGTATTCCATTGTAAATATATTTTTCATTGCGGAACTCATCTCGCTGTTTTAGTTTACCAAATAAATAAATAAATAAATAAATAAATAAATAAATAAATAAATAAATAAATAAATAAATAAATAAATAAATAAATAAATAAATTAATTAATTAATTAATTAATTAATTAATTAAATAAATAAATAAATAAATACGAAATATGGACTTTCCCGTCTTGAAGAATACACTGACCCCAATCAAGGTCACATTTTACGACGTTTGACTTGACAAACTAACTGCCTGGCTCCATGCGTCGTTCATCTGAAGATAAAGCAAATATGGTAAGCACCATGTACTTAATCACGGGACCCGCCCATTAAGGAACCAGCCCGCTCCCCAAAGCTATTCACATTACAGCACATTATAGTTAAGACGTCTGTGTGGAGCTATAAAGTTAAATGCTAGCCGATTTTACTTCAACCCTTCTTCGTGACGTTCCGTGTAACATTTTATCGTTTGGTTTGCTCTGTTATTTAACTGGTAAAATTTGAAAGTCACACCCCTTGGTTTTCAGTTAATGTTCTCCTCCAATTGCACTCAAGCACGAACATGAACGTAACTCACTCAAACAATTACATGTACAAGCCCAGTCAAGCCTTCCACCTTCCTTGCACACACAGAAATATTGCGTATCCGACAACTGCATAGGAGAGTGACTTTCCTTCCTTCTAGAAGTAGAGAAATTCCTCACAATTAGATGTCCCTTGTTACTAGTTTAACGTTGCACTTACACAAGAATTCTTTTAGCAACGGTGAGAAAGAAGAGGTCAGGGACTGGGAAAAAATCGGCCGTAGTTTTAATTACGGTACAGTCCACGCATTTTCTTAGTGTAAAAATGGGAAACAGCAGAAAAAATCCACAGCTTTAGCACGTGAGGCAAGCAACTCCGTGTTGAAAACATCCTAGGGATATGAGTTACGAATTCTAGGTAAATGGAATGTAATAAAGTATGAGCGTATATTCTTTATTCATTCCAAAAAATTACAATACTTTTCTCAATTACCGTTATCCGATCGATTAGATTAGCAGCTTGCATTTTTCTACAACTACGAGCGCTAAAGTAAGTCAATGCAGAGTTTCACTTAATCGCCATACAGGTTTCACTACATTCGGTGCGGACATTTAAAAAAATACCTGAGGGTATTGAACTAAGAAACACATTGCAGAAAGAAATATGTAAATAAGTTAATTTGGCTAGGATTTGAATAAAAAATAAAACGAGTAATGAAAGAAGCGATTTTAGCCTGTCTTCCCGGAACTGCATTTAGGCCGGAAGTGATTTTCGACTCTTGTTTTCTTTCTATTTTGACAGAGCTATCCAAGACTCACAATTTGAAACCATTTTGGGCCCTTTAGCTCTTCAACTTTCGGCACAATTTTACGTTTTTCACAGTATGGGGATCCCTAATTTTCCTCCTAAGAAGTGTTTTCAGCATTAAAATCTACAAGGCTCTATGGTTGAGTTCTAATCCACCATCTCGCGATTGCAAGGTTATAGCCACACGACTCCCCCTCGCATAGTCCAGTGGTCCGCAAACATTTCACGTCGCACCCCACTTCTGGAATAGAAAATACCCTCGTTCCACTATGTCAGGGCCTCTCAGGGTGCATGCAACAAAAGACGACTTCACTTGGTTGACTAGAGTGCAGACCCCCACTCCTCGATATGGAGCAATAGCGCTGTCTCTCTCTCTCCCCACGCCTGTCTCGCTCGCTCCACCTGTCTCCCTCTTCCTCAATTGCTCCTTAGCTCTCCAAATCCGAGCCGAGTAGAGCCGAGCTTAGCCGAGACGCCCCGAGACGACGCGCAGGTCCAAGCCGAGCCGAGTGGGACCGATGCACTGTGCACAGGACCTCTGCGCCTCAGTTCGCACGTGCGAGATTTTGGGAGTTTGAGAGGCCCTGCGCTATATGATAATGTTTTGGGAGAAGTACTGACCCGGCACACATATGTCATAAACAGCGAGAATTCTTTGAAGTGTTGGCTCGATATTGAACTTTAGATAACAGAACCTTACCGGATAAAGTTCTGAGCTGAAATATTTCACATAGCGGTTTTCGCAGGTGCAACGATGATATCTTGTGCCCACTTTATTCTTCACTTCTTCGCACTACACTTACTTCGCACACTCAAAATACAGGGTCACGAGATCGTCTGTTTGGGACTACTTATATTAATTACTACTACTACTAATAACAATAAATTTAACGAATGTATATGTATGCATGATCTTAAAGGAAAATTATGCTTCGTCTAAGAGTAAACTGAGAAATTTCACTTACGCTCAATGTACATAATATCCTTGAAAAGCATAGTCATGCCGTGCAGACCATGAAGGCACTCAGAGGGTTTGAAAGGTAAAGGCTTCCACTGTCTGCAACCTCGTCACTTGGTAGGATAGAGCGGTTAGCTCTAAGCCCCCAAAAATTAACCTGGTACTCATTTTTAGTGTTGGCTGAGTGAACTTCAGGGCCATGTGCGCATTCTTCCCGTTTTTGACACAGCGTCAGAGATGATGTGAGATGAAATTTATTGGCATGTTTTACGGACTAACGCCCTTCCTGTAGCAAAACTTATTTGAGCAGCCAGTGAAGATGAAATGAATGATAGTGAATGAAATTGGGTAAGGAGGTGGAAGAAATCATTCATTCCATTCCTGACCAGGTCATTGACCGGAAAACAGGTTGTAGGTTTTCATTACTATTATTGTTTTGTACAAGTTGTTTTGTCCGCCTCTGTGGTGTAGTGGTTAGCGTGATTAGCTGCCATCCCCGGAGGTCCGGGTTCGATTCCCGGCTCTGCCACGAAATTTGAAAAGTGGTACGAGGGCTGGAACGGGGTCCACTCAGCCTTGGGAGGTCAACTGAGTAGAGGTGGGTTCGATTCCCACCTCAGCCATCCTCGAAGTGGTTTTCCGTGGTTTCCCACTTCACCTCCAGGCGAATGCCGGGATGGTACCTCACTTAAGGCCACGGCCACTTCCTTCCCTCATCCTTGCCTATCCCTCCCAATCTTCCCATCCCCCTACAAGGCCCCTGTTCACCATAGCAGATGAGGCCGCCTGGGCGAGGTACTGGTCATACTCCCCAGTTGTATCCCCCGACCAAGAGTCTGAAGCTCCAGGACACTGCCCTTGTGGCGGTAGAGGTGTGATCCCTCGCTGAGTCCGAGGGAAAAGCCGAACCTGGAGGGTAAACAGATGATGATGATGACAAGTTGTTTTACGTCGCACCGACAAGGATAGGTCTATGGCGACGATGGTATAAGGGAAGGGCTAGAAGTGGGAAGGAAGCGGCCGAGGCCTTAATTAAGGTGCACATCGGGCATTCGGCTGATGTGAAAATGGGAACCACCGAGGTGGTTTTCCGTGGTTTCACATTTTCACACCAGGCAAATGCTGGGACTGTACCTTAATTAAAGCCACGGCCGCTTCCTTCCCAGTCCTAACCCTTTCCTGTCCCATCGTCGCCATAAGACATATCTGTGTCGGTGTGACGTAAAGCCAATAGCAAAAAAAAAAATGGGAACCATCGGAATACCATACTCTGGGCTGCCGATGGTGTGGTTCGAACCCACTATCTGCCGAATACTGGACACCGGCCACATTTATGCGACTGCAGCTACCGAGTACTATTATTATTATTATTATTATTATTATTATTATTATTATTATTATTATTATTATTATTATTATTATTACTATTAGTAGTAATAGTTGCACCGGGCGAGTTGGCCGTGCGCGTAGAGGCGCGCGGCTGTGAGCTTGCATCCAGGAGATAGTAGGTTCGAATCCCACTATCGGCAGCCCTGAAGATGGTTTTCCGTCGTTTCCCATTTTCACACCAGGCAAATGCTGGAACTGTACCTTAATTAAGGACACGGCCGCTTCCTTCAAAACTCCTAGGCCTTTCCTATCCCATCGTCGCCATAAGACCTATCTGTGTCGGTGCGACGTAAAGCCCCTAGCAAAAAAAAAAAAAAAAGTAATAGTTGCAGTATTCAGGGTACTTATGGGGATCTTAAAACTGCCTATTTTCAATAAATAACACTTCACTATTTTTCACTCTTTAAGAAACCCCATGTAATTACGACCTTTTGCGTGTAGTACGTAATAGATGTATTCATTCTGTATGACGAATTTAAGACGGATCGGAATGTACACACAAGTACAAGAAGTTCTCAAGAAGAACTACAGCATAATAGTTGCTAAACCTGTTGTTGGTATTAAATTTGTGATGTCAGAACTACTTTCACTCCGTACCTTCTTGTTACAGGGAGCTTCCTCACTAACACTGGCCGGCTGCAGCAAATGGATCCATGGATGAAGACGATGGAAACTCCAAATAACCGCTTATATCGTTCGTGGTTACGGGTAATGAGTCTGAAAACATAATCAAAGGACTCGATGGAAGAACAGACTCAAATAAATTTTCAGCGTAGCTAAGGAGTATCGCTGCAAACCATTTCACGTACAACCATGATGCCGTTTAGTGTAGTTTTCCATGATGTTGGGGAATTAAATGTGTCAAATGGCTGATGTTCATAGTAGAAATGAAATGGCGTATGTCTTTTAGTGCCTGGAGTGTCCGAGGACATGTTCGGTTCGGCAGGTGCAGGTCTTTATGATTTGACGCCCTAGGCAACCTGCGCCTCGTGATAAGGATGAAATAATGATGAAGACGATACATAAAACCCGTGCCAGTGGAATTAACCAATAAAAAAAGCAAAGTCATCTCCGTACAGGCCATGAAGGCCCCTTGGAGGGGTGGAAGGTAAAGGCTTCCACTATCCGTAACCTCGGCACTTGATGGGGTAGAGTGGCTAGCTCTACACCCGGCCGCCTTTGACCCCAAGAATTAACTTGGTACTCATTTTTGGTGTAGGCTGAGTGAACCTCAGGGCCATGTGCACCTCCGGAAGTGGAAATCTAATTTCTTAAATTTTACTACTTCCTGACGGGGATTCGAACCCACGTCCTTCCGGGCGAACCGAGAACGCCTTTACTGCCTCGGCCAGGCAGCCCCTCGGTATTAACCAATTATAATTATCGACCCTGCCCTGAATCGAATGCGGAATCCCTGTGACAAAAAGTGGAGCACGCTAACCATATAGCCATGCAGCCGAACTTCCTAATAGTGGTAAGGCTTGAAAAGTGATCGTCATTTCAAATCATATTTTTTCCGTCGAAAAAAGGTAGGGAACGATATCGACGGCTTAGTTATAATACCACGTGTGTGACAGTGCTGTTCCTATCCATTGTTAATCTTAAAACTGGTTACGCCCCCCCAGCAACATATGCATATGCAGTCCATTGGAACAGTTTTCGATGTGTTCATTTTCCTATGCTTATGAGTAAACGAAAATTAACCTTATAGTACCGCACTGTAGAGATGTATGCTTGTATGACTTATTTACGTACTCCTGTATTTAAGGTTCATTTTCCTTTACACTTTGGCATAGGGAAATGAACACAAAGAACATTGTACTGATGGACTGCATAAGTTATCCATACGTGGCTGAGAGGCGCACAAATCTTAAGGAATCTAACAGATAGGAAGAGCATTGTGACACACGACGTATTGTTTCTTTACCAACGTTATACAATATTTCTTGTCAAAGCATTAGTTTCCTTCAATTACTAATAAGTTCCATAATTTAAGGAGTACAATGTTTTTGTAAAAGATGCATTACAACACTGTGTGGATGAAATCTTATCAGTCCAGAAGTGTTTTTCAGATTTGAGTAAAATCCAGTTCTGAAATGATTTCAGTTCCCGTGATTCCCGGGTGCATGCTTATCGCAGAATAACTTGATTACTTGCCAGGTTTGGCTATAATCAGCTTTTTGTTTCTCTTACATAATTCTGTTCAACGATATTGTACTATTTGCAACGATATACCTAGGTACCTCAGTTTACAATTATACTTCCTTCTTTGCAGCTCATTGACGCTATTAGGAGTTGCACTTCTCTGTATCCCAGAAAGCTTGAGGCGTGGTTACGTGAGAACGAATGTCTGAGAAATAAATACCGCTTCAAGCCAGAAAATTTACTGATCAACTTCATTTGAATGTAGCTGGTTCTGAGTGCAAATAATGTCACTTTTCTTAATATGGGCCATGCTGTATTTAAACAAATTCGTCTTTTGAGTAAATATATTCCTGTAATTATGAATTTGCAGAATACGGCAACGCTGTTAGAGAGCAAGTGTTGCCTCCATGCAAGTACTGTCTTAGCCATACGTCAGTAGGGCTCAGAAGTTGAAGACCTATAAACTGCCTAAGAAAAGATCCACAAGAGAGACCTGTAATATCCATACAAAAAAAGACCTAAAACTGCCAAGAAGTGCGAAAAAATTCTATCAAAATCCATCCAAAATTTTAGTTTTAATTACACATTTCATTAAGGAATATAATATTTAAAAATGCAAAATTCTTGCTCAACACGCAGTGCAAAAATATACTGTATATATTTTTAAATTAACATAATTTACAAAAAAGGAATTCCGTGTTTGTTAAAGAAGGAGGCTACTTGCAGAATTTAGAATGAAATTGTTTTCCACCTAGAATGAATTCAGCGAACCCACAATGGACATCCTGGAGAAAGAAATTGAAATTAGTATAACTAGAGTCATATTTGCCTTAACCACACTACGGTTACAGGAACTAGATTTCGGAATGTTTACCTCAATTGGTGGTGCAGTATATCACAATAGTCATCTCTAGGTTCTTAGGTGTAAAGGGTCGTCTGTTTTCAGACAGCACGTTGTGAAACATGGACAAACTTCTCTCCACATAAAGGGATCATAAGTGTTCACAGTTGAATCAAGTGAGATCTTCCTCTTCAAAAATACTCGCATCAAAATTTTCTCCTTCCAATATATCACTTATATTGTACATAATTTGACACCTCTGACTTTTATCAAGCACTGGTTTCACTTTTCATTTCTTTTCACTTCATTTCAACGCCCCCCTTTATAGATATGGTTCAAGTATATGTATTTACTAGAGAAAATATTCCTAGGAGGTGGTGGATTAACTAATGATGATTCGAATTGAGAATGGGCAGTAAAAATGTAGTCGAAAGAAGGTGAAGTTGCAAAAAGAAGTCGTTAAGACATAACAAAAGCTAGAAAAGGGGACAATAAGCAAAAAAAAAAAAAAAAACGCCCATAAAGGCAAAAAGAGGACAAATGAAACTCACCCTTTCCTGGCATACAATGACCCAGAATGAACATATGTTGGACCTCGTCTTCGGACATTTGAGAAAAAAAGAGGACTTTTTCCTCAAGTTCCGACCCCTAGTCAGTTTCTCTTTAGGATATTCGGTGTTATATACTGAAATGTTAAGCAGTGCTACTTTATTGTTAAATGTTCATTTTTTAAAGAGCTATGTAGGCACATTTATGATTACGAGTTTCGTATCACAATCAAATACCCAGCATCTGAGCCGTTTGACTGAGTAAACGATTGTGACCAATATATTTACAAAATCTTTTCTTCACATGTATTCGCCAATATAGTCCGACTCCTTGGCTAAATGCTTAGCGTGCTGGCCTTTGGTCACAGAGGTCCCGGGTTCGATTCCCGGCAGCGTCGGGATTATTAACGATAATTGGTTAAATCCCCGGGCACGGGGACTGGATGTATGTGCCGTCTTCATCATCATTTCATCCTCACCACGACTCGCAGGTCGCCTACGGGCGACGGAGGTTACACGCCATGTCAATATAGGCATTGCCATTTGTACGGAAATACTAGAGCCTGCGAAAAGCAACATAAGGTGATATTCCATCGATGGGCCAATTATTTTTGAAGCGGAGAGCTTGCTCGTTGCACCATGCGTTCATTATTGGAATGTGTCGCGTGTTGGTCTTATGAAGCACTTCCTAAGCATTCAAATTCCATTTTTTTAAGTGGCTGCACCTTGCAACTTGAATCAGTGAAAGAACTCGCCATGACTTGACATATCGTCGCTGCGCCTGCGAAAACCGCTATGTGATAATATTTTTGGAGAAATACTGACCTGCAGCGCAGATATACCTTGACGATATACGCACAACAGATGACAGAAGCTTACCGGTCAAAGTGTCCGACTCGTTGGCTGAATGGTCAGCGTACTGGCCTTCGGTTCAGAGGGTCCCGGGTTCGATTCCCGGCCGGGTCGGGGATTTTAACCTTCATTGGTTAATTCCAAAGGCCCGGGGGCTGGGTGTTTGTGCCATCCCCAACATTCCTGCAACTCACACACCACACATAACACTATCCTCCACCACAATAACACGCAGTTACCTACACATGGCAGATGCCGCCCACCCTCATCAGAGGGTCTGCCTTACAAGGGCTGCACTCGGCTAGAAATAGTCACACGAAATTATTTTAACCGGTCAAAGTTCTACGCTGAAATATTTCACGTAGTGGTTTTTGCACACGCAACGACGATATATTGAAAATGATTCATATCAGTGGAGACACGTTGGCAAGGTCCCCTTGTTAGTTACAGGACAAGTTTTTCCATTCACCTTCTCGGCAGTATGGTTCATAATGCGTGAAAAATGGTCCATCTCCCAAACTATAGTTAGCTTTGGTATATACTGTATCACTGTATGCAGAACCTGCATACCATGAGGTATCAAGAATCCTTCTCAGTAGGAGAATGCTATACGTAAACTATGCGGAGTAACTGACAAAAACATATTATCGATTGTTCTGTTATGTTTGAATAGGGAAAACAAATCCATTCGTCACGTAGTTCTCCATTTAAATTTCTCCCAGTTCTTGAGCGATCCGAGCAGTAAAGTTCGTTTCGGTGGCTGCGTTTCAATTGGTGGCTCACAGTTCGACTATTCTGGAGAGATTGCCACTTTGGAATGGATTAGTTCTTTAAACAGTGTCTATAATGGCAAAATAAAACACACACTCAGAGGGAGGAAGATAGAATTAGAAGACTGAAATCATCCGGTACTGCATAAAATCAGGAGCTAGGAAAGAACTGAAAATCATGTTATTATTACCCATTTTATGCTCAACTTTTTCAATACCCCTTTGTGGACAATTCTCCCACGAATTATATTGAAGTAAGATCAATATAAAGAGTGTATACTGACAATTTATGGTCGTAATGCACCCACAAATATACGAGAAGGTTCGTGGACCATTTCTTCTTGAGTAGTTTGGTCAATGGTCATTTTACTTTTGGTGCTCTGCAGCTGGAGGTAAAGGACGTAAACCCAGAGATGGTTTTTAAGATACGTATAGAAAACTTTCTCAAATTTCCTTAAAGGTAAATAACTTACTTCTACATTCATATTATTTTTCACACTTGTTCGTATCATCACAATCATTGACAACGTAAACAGCATTGTACACATATACACATGGTTAAAAGTGATTTGATAGAATCTGAGGAATTTAATTTAGAACGAAACGTATCATTCTGTTACTAATAATTTCTTTACAGGTATGTTGTTGTTGTTTGGGTCATCAGTCCAAATACCGTACTGGATTGATGCAGCCCTCCATACTACCCTATCTTGTACTATCCCTTTCATTTTTACGCAACTGCTACATCCTGCATCAACTCTATAATCTGTTTGTCATATTCATACCTTGGTCGACCCTTGCCATTTTTACAGCCTTCACTTCCCTCAAAAAAATGACTGAATATGACCTGGGTGTCTTAATGATGTGCCTTAAAATTCTGTCTCTTCTTCTGGTCACATTTCACCAAATACTATTCCTCTCACCATTTCCATTCACTATCTCTTCAGTCGTGATTCGATCTATCCATCTCACCTTCAGCATTGTTCTGTAACACCACATTTCATAAGCTTCTATTCTCTTTATTTCTGAGGTAGTGTTCGTCCATGTTTCACTTCCATACAATGCCACGCGCTCTGGAGATATTGATGAACATTTCACATTGAAGAAATCAGATTTATGATTTTTTGTTAGTACTAGAAATTTTAATTTTTGAATCCACTCACCCCCGTCAGATTATGATGGAGATATATTTAAAGAGAAAGAGTGGCGAATCTATACGAAATATTTCTTGGAATATCCAATCCAATATATTAGTACTCAGAAATGTATAGGGGTATAGTCTCATATTGTCATACATGTCACGTTCTACTAAGTGATGTGGTATTGTAATTTATTTTTGCTATTTGCTTTACGTCGCACCGACACAGATAGGTCTTATGGCGACGATGGGATAGGAAAGGCCTAGGAATGGCAATGGGAATGGGAAGGAAGCGGCCGTGGCCTTAATTAAGGTGTGCCTGGCTGTGAAAATAGAAAAACCATCTTCAGGCTGCCTACAGTGGGGTATTGTAATTAAACAATATAGCAAAGTTTAGATGTCGGACAACATTTAGAGGTATTTTTCAACACGAGGCTAGAAAATTGCAGCCTCCGAAAGTAAAATTGTATTACTATAGCTCAATCCACAGCTGTCCCACACCATCCAAAGGAAACATTCTTGAGAGGAAAATGGACGATGACTGGATAAGAATCGGATTAGAATGGTGCTCAAGGGGGAAATCTACAGGGTTATCAGTCACTCTGAAGTAAATCAAAAACTTACACAACCCTACGTGCAAGGTTTTCTCTTATGCTACATGTTCACATCTTTACAAAGAACTCTGAATTGTTTTCAGCAATGCTGAGAGATGAAAGGGCTATAACTAACTAACTAACTAACTAACTAACTAACTAACTAAATAACTAACTAAATAAATAAATAAATAAATAAATAAATAAATAAATAAATAAATAAATAAATAAATAAATAAATAAATAAATAAATAAATAAATAAATAAATAAATAATATCTATGGTGATACGCCGATAGAGTATGCTATGCATTCTCATGTTTGCCTTCTGACCACATGCGCTCCTATTTACGAAAGATAATAACTACGCGTAAATAGTGATGCTTGTTTTTCAGCCTTTATGATTTATCACCACTTAGACCTACCTGTAGAGTTCAAGGGAGAATAACATGATGAATGTGATATGATTAGGAATTTAGGAAGTAATAATAATAATAGGCTAGTAATAATATTAATGACGAGTGTCTTCCGCAGAGGCCTGGTATAAGTCTTTCGAGTTGACGCCTATAGGCGACCTGCGCGACTATTAAGGTGGGTCCCTACCTAGGATGGATTCTAATGCTGAAGACGGCACCCACACACACACACGGTGCCCAAGCCATAGGAATTAGCCTATGACATGGCGGTTAAAATCTCCGGCCAACCAGGAACCGAACTGGGGACCCTTTGGACGAAGGCCAGAACCCTAACCATTGAGCCATAGAGCCGTTCATTTAGGAAGTGAAAATGGCATACTTGAAAGTTTCCCACTTCATCTTTGGTAGCTAATTGTTATCATGCATTGTGAAGTATCGAATATTTGAACATGTATTCTCGTACGGTTAAACTAAAGTTACTAGAACGAATGTAACGTCGCCATAAGATCTATCTATGTTGGTGCGACGAAAAGCCACCAGCAAAAAAATGTAACGTCGACCATTAACAGGAATAATAATTGTCTTTTCCTCTCGTGAATAGCAAGGAAGTTCACATTCGTTAGTTTAACATAGTGCCGATGTTCAGGGCGAATAGCCTTTCCAAACTAGCATTTTAACTTCTAAATTTGTTCACATCTTGATGAAGAAACTAATTCACTCCATGCGGACGAGCCAAGTACGCATTTGCAATCTACGCGTAACCACATAAGAAAAGAGGTGAACATTAATGGAAAATTTGAATTCCCTCTCTTATGCAAAATTATTTTCTCCATAAATTTGAAGAATTAACTTACCGTACGATATTTCTTCCATTTCATTGAGAAATATAAACTGAGTGGGTATTTTATTGAATACTTGAATACTTCCCTCGTGCTTCATGTTTTTCCTTCTGACCTTTACTGTAGTTGTTAACGTTAAGAAAACTGAGTAATAGATACCTGCTAATTCATGTAATTAGAAACCAGATATAATTTACTGTTATTCAATACTCTTTATCCTCCATTATAAGAGCTCATATTACATGCATACTGGGTTAACTGGAACTGGAATAAAAATTGAGCAGCTGTGCGAGATTATCGGTGGCATAGCACGTGATAATGTAGCTTGCCGTCTGCAGTCGATTTTATATCCTCTATTCTGACAATCTCTAATGAAGCACTTCTCTCCTAGTCAGCGTCTTAGCCGCATTCACAAACCGCGTCTCACGTGCTCTCCGAAGTTAAGGTGGGTCACATGTTATTCAGGGGCGAAGCCAACTGGGGGTTACTAGAGTTACTTCCAAAATGACGGGATTGTCAACCCCTTAATGGGACAGTCTGGAGATGAAAATATATTTTTTACGTATTTAAAAGTAGAGATATCACGAAAATTTATTTCACATAAAAAAGAACACCATTTTCAAAAAGAAAAATTGAACTTATATTTTGAAATTTTGAATTCCTTTTTCTGTGAAATTTAACTGAGATATTAATGAACATTTGGAATTAGG
The DNA here is from genome assembly GCF_040414725.1 of Anabrus simplex. NCBI lineage: Eukaryota > Metazoa > Arthropoda > Insecta > Orthoptera > Tettigoniidae > Anabrus > Anabrus simplex. The sequence goes on from NC_090266.1 coordinate 1,178,595,412, forward strand.
TAGAGAATACTTCTTCAAAAACACTGTGTATTGATTTTTCTATACATCATTTATATAAGGAGATCTATTGTACTAACATTTGTGTAATTTTTATGTTCTAAAATTTAGGATATAAAGATCGCTACTACTTGAAAAAGCTCTGCAATCAGAAATTCCACACACAGGTATCCTAATATAGCTGTAATATGTATATATATGCTAATAAGCCCATTAAGACTACACAAAGTACTCAGAGGCGTACATTTGCCTTCCACTGTGCCCATATTTCTTTCAATCTTTTACTGTGAGTTTCCTTTCTGTCTTCGGACCAGGTTGTTCCTGTTTTGGTCTTTGGTCTTTCCTCTTTGTCAACTTACCATTTATGAATTTTGGATCTGAAGATTACATCTGATGGTGTAATTCCTGCCTGTTTCAAATCGGTTTTCATTTCTCCGGTCCATTTCATTGTGTCTCTTTTAGCCTTTCTCCTATTTTCATAGAATTCGGCTGTTTGATTTGTCTGGATGCATTATTTTAATACGGTCATAGAATCTTAGCTTACGTTTTCTAATATCACTGTGAATATTTGTGTATTATTTGATTTTCTCTCTTCCTCTGAGTTGGTATATTCCGTTGGTGAGTTTCAGGCCAAGAACATACTTATATATCATACAAATTTTGTTGCATTTGGCGGAATATTATGGGAGAAAATGGGATTAATATGTAAAAATGATTGGTGGGAAAATTAAAGCAAAACAGACCCCAAGCCCATTTCTGCTGTGTGTAGGCAGGCAAACAAAGCTTTATTAAAGTGATACATTGTGTGAATACAACGGAATAATTTTGTAACAGGAAAGAAGAGGCGCACTCCTTTCAATTTCAGTAATAACATTTTCTTCCGCCAAAATGACCAAAATATCGAATTTATCTCCAGACTGCCGCCTCAGTGGTGTAGTGGATAGTGTGATTAGCTGCCACCTCCGGAGGCCCGGGTTCGATTCCCGGCCCTGCCATGAAATTTGTAAATTGGTACGAGGGCTGGAACGGGGTTCATTCAGCCTCGGGAGGTCAGCTGAGTAGAGGTGGGTTCGATTCCCACCTCAGTCATCCTGGAAGTGGTTTTCCGTGGTTTCCCACTTCTTCTCCAGGCAAATGCCGGGATGGTACCTAACTTAAGGCCACGGTCGCTTCCTTCCCTCTTCCTTGTCTCTCCCTTCCAATAATCCCATCCCCCACCAAGGCCCCTGTTCAGCACAGCAGATGAGGCCACCTGGGCGAGGTACTGGTCATCCTCCCCAGTTGTATCCCCCGATCCAGAGTCTGAAGCTCCAGGACACTGCCCTTGAGGCGGTAGAGGTGGGATCCCTCGCTGAGTCCGAGGGAAAACCGACCCTGGAGGGTAAGCAGATTAAGAAGGAGAAGATCTCCAGACTGTCCCCTTAATAACATGAATCATGGAAGAAAGAGGAATAATTGGCTCTTTGGCTGAATGATAAGCGCAGAGGTCTTCTATTCAGACGATCCGGGCTGAGATTACCCGTCGGGTAGCAAACTTTTAGCCACATCTAGTTAATTACTCTGACTCGGGAACTGGGCTTTGTTTTTATCTCAATACACACACGACTCGCCACGCGACGAACCACCACAGAAACACGCAATGTGAATACAGCGCTACACATAGCTTTGGCGTCTACAAAGGTCATCTGACCGAGCAAGTGGCCGCGTGGTTGGATCAAGTAGCTATCACCTTGCATTCGGGAGACCGTGAATTCGAACATCACCGTCGGCAACCTTGAAGATGATTTTCCGTGGTTTCTCATTTTCATACCGGCCGCGGACATTTCCTTCCCACTCTTAGTCCATTCATAACCCATCGTCGCCATAAGACCTATTTGTGTCGGTGTGACGTAAAGTAGATTGTAGACCGGGCAAGTTGGCCGTGCGGTTAGGGGCACCCGGCTGTGAGCTTGCATCCGGAAGATAGTGGGTTCGAATCCCACTATCGGCAGCCCTCAAGATGGTTTTCCGTTGTTTCCCATTTTCACACCAGGGAAAAGCTGGGGCTGTACCTTAACTAAGGCCACGGCTGGTTCCTTCCAACTCCTAGGCCTTTCCTATCCCATCGTCGCCATAATACCGTGCGACGTAAAGCCAATACCAAAATAAAAGCAGATTGTAGAAAAAGTCCACAGTTCTAGCCCTTAAGGCAAGCAACTCGATGTTAAACACGTCCTAGGGATATGAGCTACGATGTTTAGGTAAATAAAATAAATCCAGTATGAGAATATATTCTTTATTAATTCCTAAAAAATACAATTCTTTCCTTAATAATTGTTATCGGGTCGATTATATCAGCAGTTTGCCTTTTTATA